>NC_136795.1:22826001-23234214 GCF_951216825.1 Electrona antarctica | reverse complement strand
TCTCTCAGTCTCTCTCTCTCTGTCTGTCTGTCTCTCTCTCTCTCTCTCTCTCTCTCTCTCTCTCTCTCTCTCTCTCTCTCTCTCTCTCTCTCTCTCTCTGTCTCTCTCTGTCCTCTCTCCCTCTGTCCACTATCGGGCCAGGCCAGTGCAGGGTTGTAGTGGTGCCAGGCAGATATGGCCAGGCCAGTGCAGGGTTGTAGTGGTGCCAGGCAGATATGGCCATTCTTTGTCACCTTTCCCAGTCAGACCTGCCAACAAAACCGGTTGGGACTGGCGCTCTATAGTTGTGCCACCGAACCGTCCCTCTGGTCTGCTGAATGCACACAGGATCACCGCGGGGCTTTCTAGCCCTGTCCAAAACGAAGATGCTGTTGAGTTTATGAATCGTAGCGTTATGTTCAAATTGCAGCCCAATAAAGGCCCACCCCATGGACAGAGTATTTAGTAACAGCTGTGCGGGTGTACATACACACACACACATGCGTGTGTGTATGTGTGTGCACATGGGCGTATTCTCCGGATTATCATCAAAGTTAACGAGCACTCATGCATCTATATGAGATTTATGGCCGTCATACTGACCCACACGCAAAGCCCGGCGCAGCTTCGGCACTACATGTTCTCTTTACAGCCCGGTGAGCCGGGCGAAGGGGAGGGGTGTGTGTGTATATGTGTGTGTCTGGTGCGGGTCTTTAGAACCCCCCCATACACCCCCAACACCACCCCGCACAGAATCAGACAAACACTTATTAACTGAGAGGAATGCAAACAAGCAAGAGCTGAGTTGAGATGCAGGCAGTGCAGTGCAGGCAGGCGGGACGGGGTTGTGGGGGGGTAGGGGGTGACAGCAGGCGATGCGGTGATGCAGAGGGATGGGGGTGGGGGTTGGGGTGGGTTCCAGGGTTTGGGCTGAGGCGAGGGGGGTAAGGAAGAGGAGGAGAAGTGACTGGCCCCACGTCTTGTAAACTCCCACAGAGGGATTGATCCCGGACAATAGAGCTCTGCTGGTGGAGGAGGTCCCACAACGTGGTGGCCTCATGTATGACAGACCTCCATAAACACGTACAATCTGGAATGTTAATGTAACCACTTAAAGCCCTATATACCTAGTCGAGTGAGGAAACTATAGCCAATCCACATCAGACGGTTCTTCTTTAGACCTTCATAAACGAGCTCCTCCCAAATGTTAGTATTTCACAGGAACGTTTGTCGGAAAATACCAAGCAACTTTGGTGACACTTTGCATTTTTAAGTGCGTCTTAGTTTCGAACAAAGCCCTTGTTCTGTCATTGTCATTTGTGACATGTGTTTCCTCCTTGTCGCCGTGGCGGTGAGGTGAGAGGTTCATAGGTGCCCATCTCAAAGGTCAGAGAGTAGCCATGGTGAGGGAATAAACTACACCTGTTGTACCTTTCCTCGTCATCCTGGACCCTGGCTGATAGCAAGCTTGCGGCAACCTGGATGTGTGCAGAGGCTTGGGGGGGGGGGGTGGGGGGGGGGGGGATATAAGGGGCCCTGCATTGGCCCCTTATAGGGCCAGCGGAAAAGCTGTCAATGAAAGTGCACTGAGGGCGAGGGGACAAAATGACAAACGAGGGACAAACGACGACAGATTTAGCAGATTAGTGACGGTGAACGCAGTGTATGGATGAGGGAGGGATGGGGAGAGAAAGGGAGTGTGAGGGCGTTAGGGCCTAGTGTGGCTTTGTTTGCTAATGGCTTAGGCTGTGTCATTCCCTTTTTTTAAAACAGCCCTCAAGGTCTGTTTGCAAACAATTCAGACTATCAGACAGAGGATATGGCCATGAGGAGGATGCTTCATGTTTTAACTACTTAAGCCCTATTTTACACATAGGCTATATCACAGAAACCCATGCATCATCTACAGCAATGTCAATCAAATGAACATGAATGACAGAAGAAAGCAGTACTTTGGCTTTTTTATACATGCTCACAACTTTGAGCTTGTAGATCTGCTATTTTTGGGAAAATGTGAGACTTTTTTGTAAAATGTTCTGATATAATTAATAACACGCCCACAATCGGGTTAGGTTCGGCAGTGATCCAGGAGGTAGAGCGGCCGCTTGAGAAGTGGAAGGTTCCCAGTTCGATCCCGGGCTCCCTCTGCATGTGTTAGGCTACTGTCAAAGTGTCTTTGAGCAAGACACTGAACCCCTAACTGCTCCAGATGAGCAGGTTGGTGCCTTGCATGGTTTCCTCCGCCATCGGTGTGTGAATGGGTTGCACATTATGAAGCGCTTCGGATCAAGGTGCTATTACCATGCCCCATTTTAATGTGGTAAAAATAATTGTCTGGTGGATCATAGTGTGGACAGCATGAGCTACTGTAAATTTAATACTGTAGATTGTCGATTGATGTATGGAAGAAATATACAATTTAGTTAGTATATTAGTAATGAATTAACAACAATATGGTGTTGCAATAGACACCCTTGTTGCTCGGCTGATACCGACAACAAGCCTCTTATTTACTTAACCACTTAAACCCTATATATACAGTACTTAATTGACTGGGGTCCCCAGGCTCTTTACGTAGTCCCCTCCTTTCTCCCCGATACCAAATCTCTTTGGCGATCTACAAGATCACAACACGCCGCAGACGTTATGAGCATTGCAAATAATTAGGCCTATAAGGTGTGAGCATGTTGGGATCTCTTATTTTGTCTATGTTTGTTCTTTATAACCCAGAATAGGGACACTCGGTTAACGCGTCATAAAGGTCTTTTATACACACTGGGATTGTGACGAAAAAAACCGACGTGAAAATGTGTCAAATGTTTCACATCACTACTTGTGGTTGATGTCTCATTCATACAAGCCTTTATTTATGTCTTTCAGAATAAACAGTGTGACACTTTATCGGTGTGGAATATGCACCGTCTGTGTGGATGATGTAGCATGTTGTTAAAAATGATATATTCATGCTAAATGTGTAACCTTTACTTACTTGCATACTTCACTTACGTCACTTACTTTACTTGCAAACTTACTCTCTTACTTACTTACTTACTTACTTACTTACTTAGGCCTACTTGAGTACTGACTTCCTTACTATAATAGTTTATACAATATAGGCCTACTACTACTAGTACTATACTATTAAAACAGGCCCGTAGGCTACATCAGGGATTGATCATTCCTCAATTTGACATACAGTTCTACACTGAAGAGCTGTATTTAAATTACGTTAGTTTTGCTTTCCTTTCCTGGCACCATTTAACATGTGAGCAACGCGGATGCCCTTTCACCACGACCTTGCTGGCAGTCATCCCATCAGCGTATCCATCAGTGTGGTCCTTAGGGCATGTTTTGCAAGTCAACAGTTCGCGTATAAAAGCCACCCCTGGGCTGAGCATGCAAATAGTCACTTATTCAGCCCCAAAAGAAAACTGCGGATTAAGGAATCAGGAATTCTGAAAGGTCCACGCATGCACGCAGCACGCACATGTGTGTATGCATGTGTGGACCTTTCAGAATTCCTGAGTATGTGTGTGTGTGTGTGTGTGTGTGTGTGTGTGTGTGTGTGTGTGTGTGTGTGTGTGTATGGGTCTCACACATACGCAGCCCTGGAACCCTGGAGTTGAGTTAAGCGCCTTGTGAACGCCACGCAGAGACTCCCATACAAAGGTAGCGTGTCACTCACGCACCAGAGAAGGGGAGCGCTGACGTCATCCAGCTCATAAAAAGAGACGTTGAGCCTTAAAATATAACGCGGGGCCATGACACCCCCCTCTCTGCCCAGAGCCACTGGTGGAAGAAGTACTCTGAACTGCGATTCTTTACTCAAGTAAAAATAATAATACCACAATGTAGAAATAATCTGTTACAAGTAAAAGTCATGTGGGCAACCTTTTACTTGAGTAAAAGCACATGTACAAGTATATTGGCATCAAATATACTTTACTTACAGTACAAAACTACTCATTATGCTCAACGGTCCATTTCACAGTCATAATATCTTATTAGTTATGCATTAATGTGGTCATCACTTTAATGTTGCAGCTGGTAAAGGTGGTTTTAAACGACTGCTGGGTAGATTAACCTACAACAATACATCATTATTCATCACTTGATGTATGTTTTGCATTAATAATCTACAACTGCAACAGTAATTATAGTAAGTAAAGCTGTCACTTATACGTGCAATATTTGCCTGTGAGATGTATTGGAGTAGATAATGTATAAAGTACAGTAATTTAATACATGTACTTAGTTGCTATGCTGAAAACCGCCTTCTCCCCTGTAAGCACTATAATATATATTCAAATGATCAGTACATTGAAACTATATAGCCTACAATAGGGTGGACAGCAAATTAACCGTGGCGTCTGTCTACAGAACGTGCTAACTTAAACTAAATGACATTTTAACCTATATGTAAATATGGTGTGTTCATATATCGGGTAAATATCTAGTGTGTTCTTCCTCATGGGTGGCCTGTAGTTTGTCCAGAAGAGGACACACACACACACACACACACACACACACACACACACACACACACACACACACACACACACACACACACACACACACACACACACACACACACACACACACACACACACACACACACACTCACACACACACACACACACACACACACACACACACACACACACACACACACACACACACACGCACACAATGCGTGCACCTCTCAGACACAGCCCCCCTCCCCTCCCCTTCCTGAAAGTCAACCATAAAGCAGGTTTCCAGTAAGCCGGATACCTCTGTGAGTCCTGAACATCTCCATGGACACCACTATACCGGCAGCCTGGTGGCTGTGTGTGTGTGTGTGTGTGTGTGTGTGTGTGTGTGTGTGTGTGTGTGTGTGTGTGTGTGTGTGTGTGTGTGTGTGTGTGTGTGTGTGTGTGTGTGTGTGTGGGTGGGGAGAGGTGGGGGCAGGTTGATAGTGTAGTGGACACTTAACGGAGCATTCACTCATTGTCACCTCTCACAGGTCAGGTGTGTCCTGCATGTTATAATCCTGTGTTTAATCTACCTCTGAGAGTATAGAAATGCAACCAAATGTAATGTAACCCTTATGGGTCCCAATATCTTTGCTAAAAATCTTTGATTAACAAATTGGTAATTTTTCTAAGTGGTGGAAAAAGTAGGCTACTTGAAAATGTTAATTTACAGCGTGGGAAGTGCGCTGTAAAAGTCTGGTACAAGTACAAACGTATTGGCATCAAAATAAAAGTAGGCCTACTAAAAGAAAAAGTAATACCATAATTATTCCTTGTAAAATGCGCATGTATACCTATGCACTCACACGTGGTCAAATAGGCCTATGAAATGATTAGCAGCCGGTATATGCTTTTTTTTCAAAACCTCTGCATGGCACACTGTTGCGTAGACACCACTGATCATGTGTAAAATGCATTAAAACAATCTTTTGAAAATAGCAGATCTACAACTCAAGATCTGCTAAATAGGGCTGAAGTGGTTGCGTAATGTATAGGCTATGTTTTGTAATAATAATCATTATTAGTAACTATAAAGTTACCAAACAATTGTAATAATAAAAGTACAATATTTGTCTCTGAGATGTAGTGGAGTATAAAGTAAGTATATAAAATTTGAAAAAGTGCAAATAAGACGTACAGTAGGCCTACTTGAGCAAATGTACTTACCGGTACTAGTTTTGCAGACATGTGAAACATGATATATAGGAAGCAGAAAGCAGTGGTGGAAGAAGTCCTCAGATTTTCTTTTTAAAGTAAAAGTAGCAATAACACAATGTAGAAATATTCTGTTCTGTATTGAACATTTCACTTGAGTGAAAATACAAGGCATACGTATAGGCCTACTTAAAAGTAGGATACTTATTATAAATGTCCCATTTCATAATGAGTTGTGTCGAGCTTGTAGATCTGCTATTTTCAAATATCTGTATAAAACAAGGCTTAAGTTTAATATGTTTTGTAATAATAAGTAGGCTACAATCTGCTAAATAACTCAGTAAGCTGTCAAATAATTGTAATGGAGTAAAAGGTACAATATTTGCCTCTGAAATGTAGTGAGGTAGAAGTACCGTAGATTTTTAATACTCAAGTAAAGTGTAAAGTAAAAATGTAAAGAGTAAATATAGTTTACAACACTGGAACTCATGTATCACAACAACAATTAGACAACCTACGGTACATAAATTGACACATAATAATTAATTAATAACCTTTCATAACCACGGAGACTACTTGTTTAATCATGCCCTTACTGCAAATCTTGTGCTTTGGCTCCCTCTATTGACCATTTGCTTGCGTTAGGACCCCGAGGAGGAGCCAGCCAGCCACTGTATCAAATATGGCGGACCAAAACAAGACAGCAGCTGAGCATGCAGCTGAAGTTGAGTTTTACAGCGAGATACTGAGGTACAAATGTTGTATCTATTAATTCAACCTGAATAACACGTTATGGGATACCGTGGCCTTCATGGAATTGACCAGTGCTTTATATGAATAGCTTATTTCGCGTAACATTACTGCATTGTTGACAGTACACCCAGTGTGCCACTGCTAACTGTAGAGACAACTTCTACAACACTGAAGCCTCGTGTGTATATGGTGTCGCTTGCCAAAAAGAACAGATTCGCGTTGGTAGCTTGTAGATCTATTCTGATTGATTGGTTGGTTGAATACTGTATTAATCAGATATGTACAGTACGGTGTAGCTCTGGACTGGTCCATAGCGTTAGGGAGGAGACGTCCTTAACGCCATATGGACCAGAGCTTAAAGTACGGTATAGGTGCAGTCCGACATTTAGGCAATAAAGTCCTAGGTACTGGTGAGGCTCTATGGATTATTTATGAATGAATGATTGCTCACTCAGACTGAGAAATTATAAATATATGAGTTGACATGTAAGGTCATGGAACACTCATCTTTGACAATAGTGACAAGCATGCACACTGTCATTTTTATGATATTACATCAAATCTAATCTCTGTTAGCCTGTGTCTTACATGCATTTCATGTATGCCAAATTCACAGTCATTGATCGGTCCTAAATATCACAGACATTCTAAATATGCCAATACTTTCAAGGTTGTTTAAAAATGTATAAAATATGGATACAGTGGTTAAAATGATTGGGATGCTATATTAAATAATTCAACTGGTACCCCCTGGAACCCTTCAAGGACCCCTGGTGGTCCCCGGACCCCATTTTTAAGTGTAAACACAAAAACGCAGAAATTAGATGCTGTCAGCTTTGTCTCTCTCTCTCTCTCTCTCTTTCTCTCTCTCCACACCTAGCCGCAATTTGCAACACTATATATATTTTTTTATTATGTTGAATCTAGAGTTGCAACTTTCATTACTGACCACTGACATCCAAACAGAAAAGTCTGATTGTATTAAACACCGTTTAATCAAAGTGTTCGAGTGTGCAAAGCGCTCATTGGAAATCACTCAACGGTCCTGCGTACCACCTGTTTTGAAGCACATAATACATGAGGCATTATTTGAAAACCGAGCGCTTCCGAACTCCAACACAGAACAGACAGAAAGTAGTAGCTCATTGGATGTCTACAGAGGAATTTTATGAAACAAACACTTTGTTTGCACATGGAGGATAATTCAAGCTTTACGAACAGTTGGCAATGTTGGTGAGTGTAATGTTGTTCAATTAGATAGGACCTTTCTGTTTGGATGTACACTGTTTCGGTGTTGAAAAAATCTAGTGTTGCAACATCTATTCTACAGACACATCATTTGAAGCTGCAATATGTACTTTTTACGTGTACGTTTTACTCAGGATTGTGTATGAGCTTCAGATAGTACTACGTGTCATGTCATCCAGTCCTACGAGGCTGTCACCAGCTGATCTACAAGCTCACACTTGCAACGCGTTGTATCTGCTATTTTCAATAAATCTTGTGAAAAACAAATTGGCACAAACGTATTACCGTATTTTTAGATTGGGTTCCACGGCCAAATACATATTCATTTTGGGGTCCTTGAAATACTCTGGATAAGGGCGTCTGCTAATTGCTTAAATTGTAATTGTAAAAAGTTTAGAGAGCCACTGCTTTATGGTTTTGTGACTGCACTCTGCAGTCCCTCGGAGCTGTTTGCTGCCCGGGCGAGGAGCCATAAGATCCCGGTGCGAGGACAGAAGGACTTCTTCCCAGACGACTCTGAGCAACAGGGACGGCGTTTGAAGCAGAGCTTGGATGAACACTGGAGCCTGGTATCGGAGGAGCGGGTGGAGAGAGAGTAGGGTTGGGATCCTTTTAGGAATGTTAACGATTCCGGTTGCTTAACGCAGGGGTTCTCATTTCTCCAAGTCCAGCTGTGCCTCAGAAGATGTCCCTCATCTTAGAGGGAAAATATTTAAGTAGCGTAATATGACATAAGGTTCTAAAAACGAAAAAGTTATTTGCAGGGCTGACCTGAGCAATTTTTGTCTGGATACTAATTCCAAACATGGAAGTAGTGTTTGGAACTATCAGTCGGTCGCCCAGTCGTTCTCTCGTTCTTGTTGTTATCTCTGAGCACACCTAAACACATTTCAAATCAGCTGTAAGTTGGTGTTGCCATCAAAAGGATAGAATATTTTATATAATGACTATATATTATAGTCATAATACTTATAATAATAATTATATTATATATTATAGACTTATAATGGAAGTCAATTGGAGTGTTGTACGTCTCTCTCTCAATAGCTTTGGATGTGGACTAGAGCCCGACTGATGCCAGATGTTTGGGTCTCTGTCACTCTCTGATTGTTACTGATGTTTTGATTAAAGCTTCTTTATGAGAACATTTAACTTATAGGCAAACAAAGGATTTACGCTTATTAAAGGACCACTTCACCACTTTTCAACTTCTCTTCCTATAATTGGTGCTAACTAATGTTCATGATAAAATACCACCATTTTTTTCTACTCAGTCTGTGTCTCATAGGAAGGCTGTGGGCAGTTCAGAAACCCGTCCACCAGTGACATCATCGATGGTGAATCCAAGCTAATAGAAACGGCAGGCTTCTTTTCCTGAAAAGTTGCAATGCAAAAGTTGAAGCCACCGTTCTCACGCTAATAAAAATCTAAATATATTTTAAAACAAATCTTGTTTAAAAAAAATCTGCCTATTGATGATGTCACTGGTGGACGGGTGTCCGAACTGCCCAAAGCCCTCCTATGAGACACAGACTGAGTAGGAAAAAATTGTGGTGTTTTATCATGAACATTAGTGAGGACCAATTATATGAAGAGATGTTGAAAAGTGGTGAAGTGGTCCTTTAAATTTCACTTTAAATTCAACAACCAAACAAGTAAATATTAAATACACACATTAACTGACTTTTACTTTACTTTACATTAACCACTTAAACCCTATTCACAAATGTGACAAATAGAGGACCTTTTAAATGGTAAAAAGTGACACATTGGCTGCATCGAATAAATGGAATAATGGCTGATATATTGACCAAACTGATATATCGACCGAACTTGTCTCTCTGTTGCAGAGGTAACCTGGCGAAAGCTGTGTGGATTCCTAGTGAGGGAACGGTGGAACTGCAGTCTCCTGCTGTGAGTACATCACCACATGATGATGGCGGATAAGACAGCAAGAAGAGAATACAACCATCGTCCTCTATTACCCATTAATGATACGTTTTGTCAGATACACACTGCAGATAATTCCTGCTCATTTAATGTAACCTTTTGTTTGACCATGCACAGGGAAAGTTTTGGCAGACGATGGGGTTCTCTGCCAATGGGAAACAATATCTGCTCCCTGAGGAGGCTCTGTACCTGATGGAATGTGTGAGTGTCAAATAATACCTGTGTGTGTCAACCAAATTAGAATATAATAAATAAGGCTGTCCACTCAGGCTCATAGTCTATTAATCAGTCAGTTTGTTATCGACCAACACATTGTTGTTTTTTCCCAAACTCTAGATATAACCATAGAGTATAAAGAAGGATAGAGACCGGACTGGAGCGTTAGCCCCGCCGCTATTCATTTCAGTGTAAGTTGCTCAGTGGCGTTTTGAAGCACCCGGAAGACTTCCGGAAGTATAATTATAACTCAATGGCTCGAGCGAGCGGAGGTTTAGCCTAGCCTAGCCCCGGACCTCAATTTCTCACGTGACGTCATGAACGTCAGTCCACTTCCATTAAGTGCTGCAATTCCACATTTCGCCAGTAGGTAGTGGCATCTTCAACGTTGGATAGCCTTACTGGGGGCTTGGATATAACCCTGTAATTCCCCCAGTCTATATAGACCAATATCCATTTGCCATTGTTAAGCCATTATAATGTTCGTTCTCTATTTCACCTGAAAAGCCTGGTCTCGGCTAACTACGGTAATCGATTAGTCGATACCTAGTCAACTAAGGAGCGCTGCATGAGTCCGTGATTATATCCAAGTTCCAACTGAAAACAGGTGCTCTTTGGAGAGGGATGCATCGTGGGGTGTTAACGATTTAAGTTCCTTTGTAGACAGTGACAAAATTAAGTCACTAGAGGGCGTACTATCCTCATGTCTTGGTGGTATATAGTGCCTATAGACGCCTTAAGAGACAATGTCACACTGATAAGAAACAGCATGCTGCCCGCATAAGGGCTGCAGAAGAACACCACCTCTCATAAGATGCAATGGAAAAGTTCTAACTGCACTCTTTCAGATGCTGTTTTTCTCCCAGTGTGGAGGAAGAATGATTAGGATTTTTATTGTGATCTCTCGCCCTTGAAATATATAGTCCTTGGTTTCTGTTGTGTTTGAACAATAATAGCAATTCAAAACAAAACCACACCTCCAGTCGCTGTCATAAGAAAGGGAGGTGCACTCATGATCACGGCAGCAGTGCCTGTTTGTCCACGGCTGCACGCGCACCTGCAGCGCATCAAGTATAATTTATGCTTCGTCCCGCGATGGTGTCGCGCACACAGACCTCTACGCTCACAACAGTCGCATCTGTGATGCGATGTGAGCTTGTATATCAGCTGTTCTCTGTGATATATATATATATATATATCTCTCTCAATACATTACACATACATAGTCAATACATTTGGAGGATGGTTTTCCAACATCAATATGTTACCTTTATGTAAATACGTTTAAATCGAATATCACATTTCTTCCATCGAGGATAGTACTAGAGAACATAGAGAAGGAGTCAGAGTTGTAGTGAAGAGCACTTCTTGGCTATAATGGATGCCTTGTGTGTTGTTGTGCTTTCAGGGAAACCTGCAGGTGTTTTATCAGGACCTTCCTCTATCCATCCAGGAAGGATATGAGAGGTTTCTGTCCTCCAAGACGCTCACACTGCAGCAGTATCAGGTATCAGGGATGAGGGGAGCAGTGCTTCTGTTAACAGCAAAAAATATTTCTCACCTAATCTCACAACTTTTCCATCACCAAGGTGTTTGGCCATTTGAAGAGACTTGGCTACATTGTGAACCGGTTTGATCCCAGGTAATCAATCAATACTTGTGTGTTTTCTTTTTACAACGTCATGCTTGACCTTACAATGGGGGTGTGGAGGATTTGGAGGGGACAATGATTTTGGGACTCTTCACAGTACGGTGTCATCCTCATATGAGAACCAGCTGAACCTGGTGTCTTCTAAAGACCAAGCAAGGAGGCATCAGAAGAGGAAAAGAAGTGACAGCCCCTCCTCTATGCCAAGGTACCGTTGGCACAATGGATTTACGTAGAGCTGATAGTTTGATTTATTTGTTAAAAATGTGGACGCTAGGTGGGCTTGTTGCCTCTTCCTGGCACTTTTCCTTTTTATATTTTGTGTAGAGTTGTTTTTACAATTTGTGCTAAATAAATGAATCAAATCAAATCAAACACATACTGTAGCTGTAGGGTTTGTCCTACTGTATAATGCTTTGTTTTATTAAAACAATGGATGTGAAGTCAAATGCATTGTGACATTATCTGCGAAATCACAGATAATGACCGATATATCAGCCAGATATTGGTGTATTTCTAATATATATTAAATATAATATAATAAATATTGCCTACAGTATGTATACATAGATCTCCTGTAAAAGGGAGGTTTTGCATATGACAAAGTGTGTCCTCTTGCAGCCACACAGAACCTGAGGAGGGATCTGTCTGTGACAGAACAGAGGTGGGTGAACATGACGACACACGTGAGGATATGAAGACCCCAGAGTGTCCTGCAGACCTTCCAACCCATGATACTTCAGAGACCCAGAACGTGCTGCAAAGTGACCCCAGTGTAGGCCTGTTACATTACATAATAGTCAGAGCGCAGTTATTTGAGCTAAACTTTGTCGTTTTGCATAGCCGTCCGAATAGTTTACATTCAGAAGATTCTGAATGAAGATTCAGAAGATTATTTCTTTAAAAAATACCGTAAAAGGCAGATCTACAAGCTCAATAACGTGTGTGGTTTGAGCTGTTAGATCTGTTATTTACTAATTCTTTGATCATTTTGGATAAAATTATTTTTAAAGTAATATTTTTTATTTGTGTTTCATGCTAAAACACAATCAATCTTCAACTGAAATGTCATTATGGTGACAGCCCTGTCCCCGCAACGAGGGTAGGAGTTGGTGGGGGACGTCCATAGAGCCGGGACCACCAGAGCAGTCCCCCAGGGCCGCCTCCTCTGCTCCACGCTGGGACTTCCACTGCATTCCCTTCCCAGACCTGGGCTCCAGGCGGAGCTCCTCCAGGAGGCTGGCCTCCCCGGACCCTTCCCTGCTGCCTGGGGCTCTGGACGTGGGCGACTGTGACGTCGCCCCCTGGCTGCGCAGGCTGAACCTGCGGGAGGTGAGGATGAGTGGGGGACAAAGTGCTCAACCCCAGTACTTGAGTCAAAGTATAGATCATATATTGGTCAAATGATACTCAACTACAAGTGAGAGTTACTTTGTCAGATTTGTTCTTGAGTTAAAGTACTGGAAAATAATGAAGTATTCAAAAGTAACCTTTCCAGTACCTGGCACAAAACAAATGATTTTGGGGGTCCTCGACACGAATAGATTTAGAAGGATTTTTAGAACCGGCCTCAAGTCTTAATCGGTTGGGTCACAGTGGCACAGTCGGTAGTGCTGTCGCCTCACAGCTAGAAGGTCCTGGGTTCGATTCCCTCCTCCGCGTCATCGGTGCCCATACCCGAGGCGGCGTTGGCAAAATGGCCTTTCTGTGTGGAGTTTGCATGTTCTCCCCATGTCCCCTAGGGTAGGTACGCTCACAAAAACATGCAGTAATCCTGGTCTCTAAACTACCTCCCCTGGCCAGCCGGGGCGCCTGATGGAGGGGAAAGGAACTGGTCGGAATAACGTGATCCTTCCACGCGCTACGTCTGGCCGGGGAAACTCTCCCCTGTCAGGTGAAAAGAAGCAGCTTGGACTCCTCATGCATAGAAGGAAGCATGAGGTCAGTCCGCTGCCCCCCCCCCAGGTTGGCAGAGGAAGTATAGCGCCCAAGATTACATTAGATAATTGACACTGGGTGAAAAAATTAGTTACAAAATCGCGGGATAATAAGTCTTAATGGGTTAACCCACGAGTACTGTACTTAAATAACTGTACTTAACGTGCATGTCCCCCACAGGTGAGGATGTCTGCGGGGGAGCGCAGGAGGGAGGAGGACAGGCACAGGTACAGGTGGGACGTCAACGAGGACAGAGAGGTGAGACGCTGCAGCAACTGGACAGAGTACCACCAGCTGCAGGAGGGGAGGAGGAGACGCCGTCGCCACAGCAACAGGCCCCCCCACCTATGGGAGGGGTCTGTCGTTCCCTTACACGACCCCAACCATTACACCCCGACTGGTACGATCACACACTGACACACTGACAAATGACAGATTTTTTGGAATGTTTTGGGTATGATGTGATTGTGAACAAACGTATCACCCATGTTTTAATGTTCTGGGTGTGATGTGATTGTGAACAAACGTATCACCCATGTTTTAATGTTTTGGGTGTGATGTGATTGTGAACAAACGTATCACCCATGTTTTAATGTTCTGGGTGTGATGTGATTGTGAACAAACGTATCACCCATGTTTTAATGTTTTGGGTGTGATGTGATTGTGAACAAACGTATCACCCATGTTTTAATGTTCTGGGTGTGATGTGATTGTGAACAAACGTATCACCCATGTTTTAATGTTTTGGGTGTGATGTGATTGTGAACAAACGTATCACCCATGTTTTAATGTTCTGGGTGTGATGTGATTGTGAACAAACGTATCACCCATGTTTTAATGTTTTGGGTGTGATGTGATTGTGAACAAACGTATCACCCATGTTTTAATGTTCTGGGTGTGATGTGATTGTGAACAAACGTATCACCCATGTTTTAATGTTCTGGGTGTGATGTGATTGTGAACAAACGTATCACCCATGTTTTAATGTTTTGGGTGTGATCTGATTGTGAACAAACGTATCACCCATGTTTTAATGTTTTGGGTGTGATGTGATTGTGAACAAATGTATCACCCATGTTTTAATGTTTTGGGTGTGATCTGATTGTGAACAAACGTATCACCCATGTTTTAATGTTCTGGGTGTGATGTGATTGTGAACAAACGTATCGCCCATGTTTTAATGTTTTGGGTGTGATGTGATTGTGAACAAACGTATCACCCATGTTTTAATGTTCTGGGTGTGATGTGATTGTGAACAAACGTATCACCCATGTTTTAATGTTCTGGGTGTGATGTGATTGTGAACAAACGTATCACCCATGTTTTACCTAGTTTTTTCCTATTACGAGAGTACGTCAGCAGTCAGCACTCTCCAGGCACCAGGGATGGTGTTTTGCTGGTCTGAAATTGTTGATTCAACTAGTTAAATGTGTGTGTCTGTGACGGGTGGCAGGGTGCTTTGTGACTTAAACCATTTAGTTTTTACCCTTTCAAGACGGGAACCCATTTTGGGGTTCGTGTTGCTATGTACAGTATATAGGAGCATCATTTTTTTGTAATCTTTCTTTCAGAAAACTTCTGAATTTAGAATTGCCCTCAGTTCTAAATGGGTTAATATAATGTGAACATGCCAAAGCAATGTCATTGTCAGTACAAATCACCCACTCGTCACACTATGCCTAATATGTCTGATATCAATCTTTTTCATATGGTTTTGCTTGTAAGATATGAGTAAGAGAGTGACATTTCTTTGTCTCTTTTCTCAGCTGAGCTGCTTGAAAAAATCAGCATAGTCAAATCATCAAACTTGCTGGACGGAGCATCCAGGTAATGTTTTTTAACTTTAACTTTGGATTTCAGATGTCACAATGCATTTCACCATTGTATTGTAAAACAAAGCATTATTGAACCATTGAAACCATACAGCTACAGTATGCATTTGATTCATTTATTTAGCACAAATTGTAAAAACAGCAATACAAAAAACAGTACATAAAATATAAAAAGGAAACATGCCCGGAGGAGGAAAGAAGCCCAAAGGGCTTATACGAGGCCTCTACCTGTATAACACAACAAAAACATTAATAGAACATGATTTGCAAACAACAATAATAAAATTGGCTGGCACGCATGGTTATATTGGATTACAATTGACATGATTGCAGATGCAGTATAAAAATCTTCAATTTAGTTGAAAAACATATTACAGATTATGCCAATGACAAGATGTGTATTTTACCACAGTTACGTAATACATAATAACACAGTATTGAGGGAATATGGTGACCTTGTGCTTTGTGTGTGTTCAGTTTGACAGGCGACAAGGAGTGGAGGATAAGCTTCGGTGTTTACCAACCCGACACGGTGGCCGACTTCAAAAAGAGCAACCCGGGGAAACCCTATTCCCACCTGTGTGTCTGCAGGTAAGCAAGTCACCACCACTAACACGGGCTGTTTGCTCATGATTGATTGATTGATTATTGTATTAACAGTTTGCAGAATTACAGTACATTTCAAGCACAAACTCAACACAAAGGCTGTTAACTGTGAGTGGACGACCCAATTAAGCATTACACTTGTTTACAACAGGGTCCACCATGTTCAATTCATCAAAACATTTAGAGACGTACAAATAGACACTTCTATATAGACAAAGAACAGAACAGGAATTCATCATAGACCAGCTTACCGGAAACAACTGACACTAGTTAAACTAAATAACCACGGCCTTGGATTTAAGCATACGCTGCTTTCGTCCTGCTTTCAAGTCCTGTTCAATTCACACAGTGTACATTTATTTAAAATGTATTAAATTGATTTATGTCCAAATAACGCCTTATAAAGGACAAAGAAACTCTTAAATTTGCATTCAGCGTTCATACAAATTCCACAGTCATTGAGCCAGGGAGTATCGTCACTTTTCAAGTAATAAACGTTATTTATAGGGGAACAAATCCCATAGATTTGTTTAAATTACACACTGGTATCGGATCAATACTCGGTACTGATGGCATCAATATCAGGAAGGAAAACATGATATCAATGCATTTCTATTCTGGAATGAATCTGGTGTAATCACATGTCTAGTCTGGTTAATTCTGGTGTAGTCAATGCTCAGATGCAGCTGTCATTGTTTGAACCCTATAGCATCCCTATTCTGTGGGTTCAAAATAGCCAATCTACAAGCTCAGAAAGTGACACGTTGTGAACAAACAAGTCTATGAACCTATATATGAAACCTGTGAAAACCTTTATTCTGCAATACAATTTTATACAATATACAGTGTATATATAGTGTGTGTGTGTGTGTGTGTGTGAGGTGGTACTTTGCTTTGCACCATCTCTGCCGGAAAAAAAAGCATTGACTACTACAAATACAAATTGGCCGCTACAATAACCTTAATAATATAGAAAATACATCATAAATAAATACTGAAACCAGATATAATCATTAAAGAAAGTTTATGCATGCACTATATGTACTATGTAAACTCTAAATTTCCATTTTACAGCCATTCAGTTGCAAAACATATATATTGTTTTATTTATTTTTTATAATTTGGGGACCCCCCCAGGTTGAAAACCCCTGCACTACAGTATAATATAGCATCATGCATCTTTTGTCATGTTTGAATACATATTTGAAGGTTTTCAGAAAACCTAGATCAGGATTTAGAAGGCGTTTTCGGCCTCAGTCCTAAATGGGTTTGCCGTCACGTGCATGCACACATGCATGCACACATGCATGCGCACACATGCACATGTGCATGCATGCACACATGCATGTGCATGCATGTGCACATACCGGCTCAGCTCAGTGCTAGACATCTGTTCTGGGTGTAAATGAGTGAACGTAGCTACAGTCTATCAGTAATTATAAATGCATACTATTACATAGTAGATCAACTTTGAATGTATACATTCATACATGTCACCAATTAAAGAATGACTAAATTAATTCAGACTACTATTTAATGTCTGTCTGTCTGTCTGTCTGTCTGTCTGTCTGTCTGTCTGTCTGTCTGTCTGTCTGTCTGTCTGTCTGTCTGTCTGTCTGTCTGTGTCTCTCTCTCTTTCTCTCTGTCTCTGTCTCTGTCTCTCTCTCTCTCTCTCTCTCTCTCTCTCTCTCTCTCTCTCTCTCTCTTTCTCGTAGCAGCTTCCAGGGTCCAGTCCCTGACCTGCAGACTGTCAAACTGCTGTCCTTCCAGAGCAGGGACGTTCCTGTCACCTTTGCTGTGGTGGACCATGGTGACATCTCCTTCTACACCTTCAAAGACTTCCATCTGCCTACTGACGTGTTCCCCTGAGGACAACAATACAACAATCCTCTTCCATCTGCCTACTGACGTGTTCCCCTGAGGACAACAATACAACAATCCTCCATCTGCCTACTGACATGTTCCCCTGAGGACAACAATACAACAATCCTCCATCTGCCTACTGACGTGTTTCCCTGAGGACAAGAATACAACAATCCTCCATCTGCCTACTGACGTGTTCCCCTGAGGACAAGAATACAACAATCCTCCATCTGCCTACTGACGTGTTCCCCTGAGGACAACAATACAACAATCCTCCATCTGCCTACTGACGTGTTCCCCTGAGGACAACAATACAACAATCCTCCATCTGCCTACTGACGTGTTCCCCTGATGACAACAATACAACACTCCTCTGTGATGTTCTACTGACGTGTTCCCCTGAGGACAACAATCTGCCTACTGACGTGTTCCCCTGAGGACAACAATCTGCCTACTGACGTGTTCCCCTGAGGACAACAATACAACAATATGACTCTGTGTATACTGTACATACTGCATCTGAAATAACAGCTCCTTATTCAGGATATACTGTATATTTATATACGTGCCTTTAACTACTTTAGCCATATTCAAAAACATTCAAAAAAGAAAAGAAAAGTAGCTGATCTGCAAGTGATCTAGATCGGCTATATTTGAAAATCTGTGAAACGTTTTTGAAAAGTGGTTAATATCCTGCTTTCTAAATTCCCCATTTGTATCTACAGTATCTGCCCACAAATGTATAGATTTTCTAGTGAATCAGGGTTGTTAGTACATTGGTACTACATTGGTAGTATTCTGAACATTGTCAGAACTTTCCAGCCAGGTACATTTATTCCACAGTTGTTCTGAAATGTTGATGTTCATGTAATTATGACTCTCTTGTTAAAAGTGCCAGAGCTCTCAGGATCATGATGTAAGATTGCAGTTTATACTCACACTCATCGCAGCTGACAGGCCTCCTAAACATTAGCCGTGATCGATCATATACAAAGAATCTGTGGAAACGATCCACAACCAGAACCATTGAACATATTATGTTACTGTGGTCCTTGGGATGGTATCAGGAGTTTTTTTTTGTTATGTCTCTGTTCAGAAACTACTATGTAGGAACTGAACTACTCTGAAGTATTGAGCACGGAGTCTCTTCAGTGTTTTTGATGGTTGGACTTTTGTTGAGAATATTGAGTTTTTTTTCTTTTTACAATTATTGTCCACAAAGCTACAATCGAATCCTTAAGTTCTATGCCAGTTGTCTTCCTCTCTTAAAATAAAACTGTAGTAGGTAGGTATCTATAGTTTATATGATGTACATTACTACTACACGTAGTAGTCTAAATCAACTAGTGATAGACATGTTTATGACATGGTGTGGAAGCGACCTACAGTACCTGTGAAGAACAGAGTTTGTATGACCTTAATGTACAACCTATACTACGGACACTAAATATGACCTATGAGGCTATGACTTTGGTAATTATGGATTATTGACAATTGTGAAAGTAGTCGAACCTCTCTGGGTTGACAGGAAGCTGCTGTTCATCTCCGTATCTCACACTGGTCAGATCATCAGACAGGATGAGTTGTCGACGGGCAGTGTTTCAGATGTTTTAACACCCATAGAGTTGCAGAAGCACAGTTGAACTTTTCTCTGCTGGCTCCACCTTCGGCTGCAGTCACTTCTCTCCATAGACCAGGTTTCTCAAAGTGGGTGTCGCAGAATACTTTGATAATATTTGGAATTCATCAATGTCTCTTCAGTTTAACCACTAAGGGGTGCCCACACTTTTATTGACTTGAAAGCTACTTTTAAAATGACCAGCTGCTCAACAAGATCTACCCACCAAAACCAATACTGAAAATAGTTTAAAAAAGTACCTGAGGGGGCTTTGGAATAGTGGCACTGGCGTTACATAATGCTACTGACGTTTGTGCGAAACACAGTATTGGCTAGTGGGTTTGAGCTGACAGGCCCTTTTTATATCAATCAAGTGAAGTCAAGTGGCAGAGGCCAAATATATTTTCTTTCATTTTTACATTATAAATTTATTTAGGGGCATGTCATGTGGTCTACCTGTGTGATCTATAGATCGTGATCCCTTTTGGGCACCTCTGACGTAGACCCTCTATACTTAGTAAAACGGACTGAGTTAAAACTGCACTTGTTTTTCAGCCTACAGTACACCAAGTCTCTTCACCACAAATAGCTGATCTAGAAGCTCACAATGCGTCACAACACAAGCCAAAAAATAAACAAATAAACCAAAAAAAAGAAACTAATAATGCTTAAATTAAACAGAAATGGGTACAACAACTCTAAATTGAAATGGAAAACCTTTTGACATGACAACCGCATTTGGTGAAAGCATTCTGAGAAGACCATAAGAATAGTACGTTTATGACAAAAAGACAGAAGCCTATACCAGTAAGACCTAAGGGCGAGGTCACGTGCACGCATCCACATGGGGAAGGATCAACATAATGGCATGTCAGAACAGGTTCTTCTGGCATACAGTATATCCATATAGGGAGAGCTAAGAACAGAATAGCAGTCCAACTAGTGTATTGTCGGTACTGTAATGTTCCAGGTTAGATGTCATTGTGGTGTCAGAGCACACATACAGTAGCCCAGCAAACAACACATTCAATCACCCGGATTAATGACCTTTTCAGTAATGCACTTGAAGCAGAAGCGAAGATTGATTGGATCATGTGGCTGATACCTTTATTTACCCATAGCCAGCTGGCGGATTTCCCAGGTAAATCATTATTTCACTGCTGTGCAGATGTTTCAATAGCATTCATGACTTAGACAATATGCATTGCTATTGTACAAACACTGTCATGTTATTACGACATCTATGTTTTTGAATATAATCACTCCTTATCTTCCTATAAAACAAGTGGCCAGCCCTCTGCACAGGCACACTGCAATGCTGTTTCCACGGGCAGTAGCTTTCCTAGTCCTGATGGGTGAGTTATTATGTTAGTTGGTTATTATTAAATAACATAAGGAGTTATTTTATTGAAGTTAGTTTTGGTGTTACCCTGCTGCTGTCATTTCATGGTTCATCTGGGTCAGTCTGTCATCAGAATATGACTTTCTATTGAGTGCTATATGAGGTCACTGACTGTTTTAGTCAGGGAATATTTGCACATGATATGGAAAATCTGGCAACACATTCCTTACCAAGAAATGTCCACCATTTCAAAAAAGAGTTTTCTAACACTTTTCAAAAGGTTGAAATTCAAACCTTTGCCTAGCGGAAACCGCTGAAAGTTGCCGTACCCGCAAATGTTTCATTCTTCCATAATTATAAGTAGCTTGTGAATTAATTGCAACTATTTGTTTTGCACCAAAGCTATACTTATTGGTGGAATGATGGATCTGCAGCCTCTTCCCTGACCATTCGCAAATGTCTTTTTTCTGGAGCTTTTTAACACTAAAAGGGTAGAAGAGAACAGCCAAGGATGCCTTGGGTTCCAGTCTCCCCATAGGATCCTACTCTAATCAACCTCCATAAGTGGCTGTGTACCTGCTGCTATCTGTCTAAATATTTTTATTTTTTTCCCCCTGGAGCTGGTTATTTTGGAGAGGGGAGAGAGGAACAACGCTGGACTATCCGGGCCTTAATGATGAGTCAATTGAGAGCCGGGGATCCCTGGGAATGTTACTGGTCTTAGAAAAAATCACACCCGTGTGAAGTGAGTGGTGCAACTCCGTGTGGGGGTCCCCAGGGGGAAAGCGGGAGTTCCAGGCCCACAGGAACGTGGCCAGGGTGCCGGCCCGGTTCCGGCGAGCCGCACTGCGTCCGAAACGGTCGAGAAATGACAGTTAACATGCGGAGGTCCCTGGGGGGGTCCTTGGGGGTCCTCGGAACATCCAGACCACCAGGAACGTGCCCAGGGGGCTGGCCCGGTTCCAGCAGGCCACCCTGTGTCCGAAACGGTCGAGAAATGACAGAGTTACCGTGTGGGGGTCCCAGTGGGGTCCCTGGAACATCCAGACCCCCAGGAATGTGACCAGGGGGCTGGCCCGTTTCCGGCGAGCCGCCCCATGTCCGAAGCGGTCGAGAAATTACATTGTTACCGTGTGGGGGTCCCCGGGGGTCTCTTGGGGGTCCCTGGAACATCCAGACCCCCAGGAATGCGCCCAGGGGGCCGGGCCGGGCCCATGACCGTTTCCGGCAAGCCGCGCCGCATCTGAAACGGTTGAGAAATGGTGAAAACCAACCAAGCTATTTTCATGCTTGGACAGACAGACCCAGGGACAGACAGACCCAGGGACACACATAGCTGTGTAATGGAGTGGTTGCACCACTCAAAAATATCAAACAACCAGACACCTGGTGACATATGGATATCTCTGCCTGTCTGACATACAGATATGGAGGTCTTCGAACTGTCACGACCAAAGGGAACAGAATCGCCCAACAATGCCCACCTATGAGCAGTAGCACTCATCGGCACTCTTTTTTATTCTATTTTCTTATGCGTCAGGAATATGGTGAAGACATTCTTTTGATAATGAATTTGTTCCTGGATTTGAACAGTATTTGTCAGTCAATTCATCAATATTGATGCCTTAGGCCGAATCTGGGAACGCCTTCTAGGGCCTGACCTAAGGTTTCTAAAAACCTTCAAATTCTGATTAATTATTTTTTAAATAGTTATGTTGCTACATGTATAGCAATAGCTGATGAGACGCAGAGAGCGCGCCGGCATCAAGGGTAGAACAACGTATACGTTGCATCAGGCATCAATGGGTTATAACAATATTGTTTAATAGTATTTAACAGTATTTG
Source organism: Electrona antarctica (assembly GCF_951216825.1). NCBI lineage: Eukaryota > Metazoa > Chordata > Actinopteri > Myctophiformes > Myctophidae > Electrona > Electrona antarctica. The sequence goes on along the minus strand of NC_136795.1, from coordinate 23,211,707 downwards.
TCAGTCAATTCATCAATATCTGCTCTGTAATTGTGATTGTTGTTCCTTGTCCATAGCAGGTGTTTCTTATAGTCATGGTGTGGATTGTTCATACTTTGGTCTGCTGGATTACTTGAACCTGACAAGCAAAAGCGATGTGCACGCAAATGTTCGACCTGTGAAAAACTGGACAACACCCACCCTTGTTGGGGTGGATGTTATGATATCTGGTATCCTGGAGGCGGTAAGGGCCCATTTAACTGCGTGAAGATGTCATGCCACTTTAATGTAAAATGTTACTTTCCATGTGTCTGCTAAAATAACCGACTCTGTGCAGGATGCCATGTCTCAAACCCTCACCTGCCATTCCTGGATCATGATGGTGAGAATTGTTATAGGAGACATTAATGCAGCAGGTGTGATGCATGGTATTAAGAAGATTAATTATAAAGTGATTACACTAGTTGTCACTGTCATTGCTAGTCAAGTAAAGTCATACATTTAACATATTTTATATGACAGATGTAGACTCAATGTGTTTAATAATAGAAACCAGAATAGGCAAAGATTAACTAAAACAAAACATACTGTATACAGTAGGCGGTAGTATGGTTTGCCATCTCTTCTGTTTTTATATAGATGTTGCTATTGCTGCTACATTCATTCTTAATTCTTGATTCTTATTTTTTTATTAGCTTTATTATGTTTAAGTTTCATAGTATTGTTTTTGCGGATCTCACATGGCTGCTTGTATTTGGCTGCTTGTATGAGTAGTAAGTAGTAACAAATAAACCATCATTCTATAGATTATTGAATTACTGTTTAGATCATTCCTGTTGCTTTGTTACAAAATTCTCACATAATAATGCACATTATCTTCATGAAGCTTTATTTGGAGAGCTTTTTTAAATACATCTGCATGGGGACTAAAATAATCCTTTCTGTACACAGGGCTGGACAAATGAAATTTTGTCCTGGGATCCAAATGAATTTTGTGGAATAGATGATCTTTACGTTCCAAGAAAAATGCTGTGGTTCCCCGATATAGCTATCATTGACGAGTATGTAAAAGGTCTGCTCTTTACTGCAATTAAACTCCCATATGTTCATTGTTTATTGTCACAGCAGGGTCATTTGCAATGACAGTCTGCTTACAAAAGATTTATATTTGCCAAATGTGATGTCTGTCATGGCCTGACGCCTCTGTGTAATCGCACACGCACACGCACACGCGCACACACACACACACACACACACACACACACACACACACACACACACACACACACACACACACACACACACACACACACACACACACACACACACACACTCACTCACACAGTAGTACGTACTATACAATATATGGCCAGATCAAGCCTTTGCGTGCATATGCAGTGTGCAGACATAAACAAATGCATTTTTAAAGGACCATACCAGTGGTCACACATCACATGTTTAGTCCACATAAGAGTTACATTGTCACGTGACCCAGCATGGCATGGTGTGATCGTCACTATTCAAGTTGCACCTTACAATGAGAAACCTTGTAGCTTTAACAGCTGTAACAGACAATTTACATCACAACCATAATTTATCTGCTGGCATTTGTCTGAGACACCATGATGTAATGGTGATTTATCTCAGCAAGGCAAATGGCTTCTTGGTTAGAGTGGGTGACAATGTTATCACACGTAAAGATGAAATTACCTACCTAGGTTCCATCCTGGAGGCTAATCTTTCCGGTGATAAAATGGCCACCAACGTAATCAAAAAAGTCAACCATAGAACAAGATTCCTCTACAGGATCTCCTCACTGGTCAACAAAAACACCTTGAAGACCTTAACAGGAGCCCTTGTACAGGGTTTCTTTGACTAGGCATGCACCTCCTGGTACCACAGCACCTCAAAGGCCCTTAAAACCAGGCTCCAGACTTCCCAAAACAAACTGGTCAGGCTCCTACTTGATCTAGCCCCCCGAACCCACCTCACCCCTGCCCACTTCGACAGGCTGGAATGGCTTAGGGTCGACGACAGAGTACAGCATCTTGCAATGGGTCTGGTCCACAAGATTCGATACACCACCAAGATACCCATGTACCTGTCTAGATACTTCCTTAATGTTAACGAAGTCCACACCCACAACACCAGAGGGAGTGCAACGAACCATGTACAACCCAGATTCGGCACAAACAAGGGACTAAATTCTTTTCGCTCCTATGCCACCAAAATGTGGAACGCCCTACCAACTGTCATTAAGACATGCGAATCCCTTGACTCCTTCAAAACCGCTCTCAAAGGGCACCTACGGATGGCTGCAATTCGAAACTGGCCCCCGTAAAATCTGAACCCCCCCTTTTTTCCCCTCACTGTATATATTTCTTTTCCCTTTTTACCTCCTTTTTGATGAATTCCTGTTCTGTCTATAGAAGTGTCTATTTGTATGTCTCTAAATGTTTTGATGATTTGAACATGGTGGACCCTATTGGAAACAAGTGTAATGCTTAATTGGGTCGTCCACTCACAGTTAACAGCCTTTGTATTGAGTTTGTGCTTGAAATGTACTGTAATTCTGCAAACTGTTAATAAATTCTTCAATCAATCAATCAATGGTACCTTGAATGTCTCATTGTGATTATTTATACATGGTAATTTAATCATTGCTCTGCAGGAGGCTAGCCTGCATATATCTATAGCCTGCATGACATGACAAGTATGTGTATATAATTCACTTAAAGTCTTTCCTCTGCTCCTATCAGTGTACCTGATAGTGGGTCCACTATGAATGGTCCGTACGCCAGGGTGCTTCCCAGTGGTGAGATACGAGCGTCTCAATTTCGCAGACTGACCACCATGTGTGATATGGATCTGATGAACTTCCCCTTTGATACTCAAACATGTAGCATCACCTTCATATCCATTATCCACACAGGTAAGTCATGCTAACGCTCATTTCTCGAGGCAGACTAGCTCACTCAATTTTAAAATGCAGTGCTGAACATGTAGGCTACAGAAAGCGGATGTACTGCCTCTCCCCACTTCTGTTTCACCTTTTTCGTCTGCGAAATAAAGTAGCTTATTATCAGTATCAGGCAGCTTAAAGAACAGGGGTGTCTATCCAAGTATTTTCAATGCACTTCTAGACCCCTGTGACGGTGAGATGGATTGCTGAGGAGTTCAGAGTGCAACACCTACAGTACCATCAGCTCCCAATATAAATATATCTTTGTAAGCATTAATGATAGCTTCCTGTGTGCAACTTCTGCACGGTGGAGTTACAGACTGTGTGTGTGTGTGTGTGTGTGTGTGTGTGTGCATGCATGCTTGTTCTCTCATTATGTTCTCATTTCTGATCAATACTTAATTATTTATGCCATTGTTTACTGATCAAAATTACTTTCATCTTCTCAGACCGAGGCATAATGTTGGATCGATTCTTGAATGGCTCTGAACTTACCCAGATTTCTACACAAAACATGATTACGCATGGAGAATGGGATCTCAAAAAGATCACCATTAATAACTCTACTCAAGGTTGCCATTCAAGACTTACTTATGAGGTATTAAAAATACTATTAAATACTATATATATATATATATATATATATATATATATATATATATATATATATATGTGTGTGTGTGTGTGTGTGTGTGTGTGTGTGTGTGTGTGTGTGTGTGTGTGTGTGTGTGTGTGTGCGTGTGTGACAAACCATTTCATTATTATCTTCTTAACTCATCTCTCTGGTCCTACAAATCCAGATCACCATAGCTAGGAGACCGATGCTGTATGCAATGAACTTCATACTGCCTCTCCTCTACTTCCTGGTTCTGGACGTGGCGTCCTTCTTCATCAGCGAGGCCAGAGGAGAAAAACTGGGCTTCAAAGTCACCCTCCTGCTGTCCATCTCTGTCTTACTGCTGATTCTCCAAGGCATGCTGCCCTCCACCACTGAAAGGTTACCTCATATAGGTGAGGGGATCAGGGGAACCTCTCAAAGTTGGGTCTACAGTGGATAATAAAGCCATGGTCCTGTGTTCCTCTCATAATCAATGACGGTGTCACTCTGGTCTTATTGTAGCTCTGTACTGCCTTGTCATCTTCACATTGATGACCATGAGTCAGTGTCCTGGAGACCATGATGGTAAGCTTCCTGATAGACATGGATGGTTACGTCAGTCAGGATGCTCTGAACTCCACCAACGAGGAAACTCTGGAAGAAACTGTCCTCCACAAAGGTATGTCTCACACTGTAAAAAATATCTCGCCTCACATTGTTCCATGAAGTGAAAAAAAAAGGATTCAAACTATAGACAGAATGTGCTATGAAAGAGTTTTGTATCATCTGTTCAGAATCAAGAGGGGTTTAGTTTATGTCATATCCTTTCAGAACCTGTTGGAGATGGTATGAACGGTGAGGACAGAACAGTGAGTGAGAAGTTCAACTTGGAGCAGCTGAGTGATGCTGTGCTGCTGAAACTGATCCTAGAGGAGGTGAAAGGGGCTCGTCAGGACTGCTTCTGTGCTGCTAGAACAGGACAAGACAAGAAGAAGTGTGGATACTACACTACACTGGCCAGATACATAGATATTGTGTTCTTGGTCATGTACATTATTACCATTGTAGCATTTCTGATGTACATGTACAATGTGTGGGCCAAAGTTGCAGTGAGATATATTTTGTTCAAATAAGTGTTAAATATACTCGGACCCCTACCCCTATTATTTCTTATTTACATAAATTACCTGGCTGCTGTATCCTCATCCTTCACCCCAATGTGAAGCTGATGATACAAATTCGATTTTTAACTCACAAGAATTGTGCATCTCTCATTAAGGAAGCTAATTCTGCTATGCTATCTCAGATAGCCAATCTACAATGTATGTATGTATGTATGTATGTATGTATGTATGTATGTATGTATGTATGTATGTATGTATGTATGTATGTATGTATGTATGTATGTATGTATGTGTGTATGTATGTATGTATGTATGTATGTATGTATGTATGTATTTGGTTAAAATGGGTAAGGTTTTAAAAAAGGCAAAAGCATGCTCTGTTGCACTGGCCTAAAAGTGGGTCCTCTAAAACTGCTTCAACTTCTGAGAATGTGTTTGGTTCATTAGCCACCAGATGGCATACCTTATAAGTATGTATGTATGTCTGTCTGTATGTCTGTATGTATTTAAAAGGGGGGCTTTTTTGTAAAATCCCAGCCTACAATACCTTAATATATTTAAAATCCAAAGTAAGGTTACCAGTGAAGGGCAACCTGCCTATTAATAAAACATGCACGAATATCCTAGACTCCATCGCACCATACAAAGTTAAATTCCCCAAAACAACTGGCCTGCACTGGCTCAACGACCATACCAGGGCAATCAAAAAGCAGTGCAGGAGAGCAGAACGGAGGTGGAAAAAAGACAAGTTAACTTCTTCCTTAACCTACCTAAAAGATCTCATGTCTAACTATGAATCAGCTGTGAAAGATGCCAGAAACCAATATTTCTCAAAGCTCATTGCTTCACAATCACATAACCCTAGAATACTGTTCCAGACAATTGAGTCCGCAATGGGCCCTCCTCCAAGTCAGCCCTTAGAAGCCTCCCCAGAAATGGTCAACAACTTTGTCTCCCACTTCGTGGAAAAAATAGAGGGCATCAGGCTGAAAATCTCCTCTGCACCCACAGTCTCCTCGGATTGCCCCCTATTAACAACCAAATTCCCCCAGTTTCAACAGATCTCCATGACAATCCTAGAAGATATAGTCTCTCACATGAGCGCCACCTCCTGCCCACTCGACACCATTCCCACCAGATTCCTCAAAGAGATTCTCCATACGGTTGGTCCAGACATATTATCCATCATGAACTGCTCTCTGTCCACTGGCTCTTTCCCAGCAAGTTTCAAGAAGGCCTTGGTCCAACCACTACTGAAGAAACCCTCCCTTGATCCCCTGGTCCTGAATAATTATAGACCAATTTCTAAACTCCCATTTTTATCTAAATTGTTGGAGAAGATCATGTCCATTCAATTGCTTGATTTTATGACTTTTAACAGTACGTTTGAGGTTTTCCAGTCTGGTTTCCGAGCACTCCACAGCACAGAGACAGCGCTTTTAAAGGTCACCAATGATTTACTGCTCACTGCGGACTCCGGTAACTGCTCTGTGTTAATTCTTCTTGATCTTAGCTCTGCGTTTGACACTGTTGATCACTCCATTTTAATTGACCGCCTAGAAACCTGGGTTGGCATTGAGAGCGTAGCCCTGAATTTATTCCGCTCCTATCTAACGGACAGATCATTCTCTGTGGTGATCGGAGAAGCCTCTTCCTCTCCAGTCCCCCTCACCTGTGGTGTACCACAGGGATCGATACTTGGCCCCCTCCTTTTTTCTATTTACATGCTCCCCCTTGGCAATATAATCCGTAACCATAATATTCAGTTCCATTGCTATGCAGATGACACGCAACTATACATTCCTCTACAACCCGGTGTCACAGGTAATCTGTCCAGTCTCCTATCATGCCTTTCCGATATTAAAAACTGGATGTCAAATAACTTCTTACAACTGAATGAAACCAAGTCAGAAATCATATTCTTCGGTCCCCCTAATTCCACTCAGCCATTCATCTCAGAACTCGGTAGCCTATCCCCTAACGTAAAAGAGGTCGCCCGTAACCTGGGTGTGCTTTTTGACTCCGGCCTCACTTTTAACCCCCAAGTAACACGAGTAGTGCAGACCTGCTACTTTCAATTGAGGAACATAGCCAGGATCAAAAGCTTCCTGACACCCGCAGATCTAGAAAAGGTAATCCACGCTTTTATCTCGTCTCGTTTGGATTACTGTAACTCGATTTATTCTGGCCTGTGTAAGAAGGCTATATCCCGTCTCCAACTCGTTCAGAATTCTGCTGCCAGACTGCTAACTAATTCAAAAAGACGGGACCACATCACCCCCATTTTAGCCACCCTTCACTGGTTACCGGTTAGCTATAGAATTGATTTTAAGATTTTACTTTTTACTTTTAAAGCTGTAAATGGTCAGGCCCCCCAGTATGTCTCTGACATGCTGGCTCCTTATAAGCCTATACGTTCACTCAGGTCCTCTGACAAAGCGCTCCTTGAGACCCCCACAGCCCATCGTATCACAAAAGGTGGCAGGGCATTTGCAGTCCGGGCTCCCAAACTATGGAACGCCCTACCTATTCATTTAAGACTTGCAACATCTGTGTCATGTTTTAAATCCCTTTTAAAAACCCACCTTTACGTTAAGGCCTTTTCTTAATTTCTTTTTATATACCTTATTCTATTTTTGTGTGTATGTTATCGTGTTGTAGCTGTGACTACGTTGTTGTTTATTTTTTACCCTGTTTTGTAAAGCACTTTGTGACTATGTCTTGAAATGTGCTATATAAATAAATTCATTATCATTATCATTATTCACTGGGGACTATGCAAGGCAGAGGCGTCCACCCCCCTGAGTCCAAGTTAGACTAGACCGCATACCTAAACCATGGTCCGAACCCATCCTCTAAAATACAATGGTAAAATGGATATACTTGGTAAAAAATGGACATTAATAAAACAACCTAAAAGAGTAAAAGTTCACAGCAATGCCTGGATACAATTTATTTAATTGAACAGAAAGATGAACATAAAAATGAATGAGGTGTGAGTGTACTATGTGGGTGTTTGATAGTCAGCTTCTTTCATTTAGACCAGTGGGTGTTACTGTTTGCAATTTATTAATCCATCTATGCTCCATTAGTTTCCGCTGTCCACTGGTCCATCGGACTCCACATTCCAGACCTGAAACGATGAGGTTAGCGATGGGATGGGATTGAAAGTGTGTGTACAGGGTAGTGTGTAGGTCTGCTCGTTTGATGTGATATAGGTGTTGTTTGAGGCGTGTTTCTAATGTGTGACTGGTTTCTCCTATGTAATGTTTATGACATTGTGTGCAGGTGATGATATAAACTATATTGGGGGTGGTCAGAGACAGGGGATCCTGAATGGGGGAGGAAGTGTGACTATGGGGGTTGTTGATGAATTTGCGGGGCTTAAAATGGAGTGTATGTGGCTGTGGGGGCTTGGGAGGTAAAGTGGAGAATGTGGAATGCACAAGGAGGTCTCCCAGGTTCCTGTTCCTTCTGAGTGCAGAGATGACCTGATGTGTTTGTAATGGGGGGTAGGATTGTTGTGTAGTGGCGAAGTTCTGTTTGAATTTATGGTGTAGTGGTTGGAGAGTATGTGAGAATGTAGTTATTAATGGGACTAGTGTTGTAGTGGTAGAGGAGCCGGTGGACTGTATAGAGTGAGAAGAAGAGTTGGAGAAGGGAGGACATAGAGGAGAGGGTAATGCGTGGGCCCCGTCCAGGTCCGTCCCTGTCCCCGCGCCAGAGAGAGGCCTCTGCTCCTGTTGCATGCTCTGATGTTGCTGGGGAGGAAAGCTAGGGCTGAGGTTAGGGTTAGAATTAGGGGTGGGAGGGTTAGGGGTGGGCGGCAGAGTGTTAGTGGAGAGTGACTGGGTGGGGGAGAGAGAGGCCAGGGCATTGCTCCTGATTGTACGCAAGAACCTCTTGCTGTAGCCTCTCCTTCTGAGGACTGTGAAAAGTGTCTGTGTGGCTTGATTAAAATGTTCCCTATTGGATGAAATCCTGAAAAACCGAATGATTTGTGATTTGATGATTCCTGCAAAGGTGTGCTTTGGGTGGTAGCTGTGTTTATGGAGTAGTGCGTGTGTGTCTGTGTCCTTAAAATATATTTTTGTCAGTAGTCGTTTATGTGTATGATCTATTGTATGAAAAAATACGGTGGTGTCCAGGAAGTTAATCTCTGTTGGATGAATAATGTGTTTGATGGTTATGGAAGCATGGTGTGTGTTCAAAATCTGTAAAAATGCATCAAACTGTTGTAAGGTGTGTGGCCAGAGCCCTATGATGTCATCTAAAAATCTGAAATACATGGTGGGTTGTAGTGGACACTTTGCCAAGGCCTCTCTCTCCCACTCACTCATGTAGATGTTTGCATAAGCGGGTGCAAATTTCTTGCCCATAGCCGTGCCCTCCATCTGTAAGTAGTGTTTGTTATTAAAGGTGAAATCATTGCAATTGAGACTGAGTTCTAATAGTTGTAAAATGGCATTGTCTGGTCTAGTGTTGTCCGGGTGTGTCTGGAAAAGATTTCTAACTGCCTGTAAACCAGTGGCTGTATGTATGTTGGTGTAAAGGCTGTCAATGTCTATGGTGAAAATGTATGTGTGTGGTGGCACGGCTATGGGCTTGATTTTTTCTAGGAAATCATATGTGTCTCTTAAATAACTGGCGTGTATAGTGGAGAGGGGGTTGAGGAAGTGGTCTATGTATTGTGCTATGTGGTAGGATTCACTGCTGCAGTCTGACACTATAGGTCTGCCGGGAGGCACCTCGAAGGGAATAGTCCAAGTCTGGGGATCCTTGTGGATTTTGGGTAGTAAATAGAATATTCTAGGTCTGGGGTTATCCGGTCCATAGAGGAAGTCGCGTTGTTTGGATGTGATGTAGTTTTGGTGATAGAGTGTTGTAATGATTTGTCTGAATTTGACCTGAGTCTGTGGCTGTATGCTGGCTGCTATGTGAGTGTAGTATCTTGTGTTGGATAGTTGTCTGTTGGCTTCATATGTGTATTGGAAATTATCTAAAATTACTATTTTTGAGCCTTTGTCAGCTGGTTTAATAACTATTTGTGTGTTGTTCCGCAGTGTTGTGATGCTGTTCCGTTCGTCTGTGGTCAGGTTGTCAGGTCTGTCTGGTGATGGGTGGTACTGATTGAGTGTATGGTTATCTAGCTGTATGAGGCCTCGTATCCTGCCGTCCACCTGGGAGAGTTTTGGCTCCCAGGTGGAGGGCAGGACAAAAGGTGTATGTCCGTCTGTCTGTGTGTCTTTGAAAAAGTCTATTAATTTAAGTCTCCTATGGTATCTGTGGGTGTCCCTTCGAAGTGCCTCCCAGTCTGTCCTTGTAGGTCGAGGAATGTAGGCGAGGCCCCTCTCCAGCAACTGGGCCTGTGCGGCCGTGAGACGGACAGACCTGGACAGGTTCAACACATTGGAGTGGGGGTCAGGTGCTAGTCGGAGGGACTGAATGGCTGTTGGAGGTTGAGAGGAAGAGGAAGAGGGGGGAGGAATGGTGATGGGCGGTGTGGGAGAGGGGGGAGGGGGGAGGGGGGGAGATAGAGAGGGAGGAGGAGGAGGAGGGGAGCCTGTTGGGAACAAGGTAGGTACCAAAGGGAGAGGAGAGGTAGGACAGGAATCCAGGCTTCGGCTCCTGTTTAGGGAAAATTTTACTGTGCGCACCAATGGTTAAAAATTGTGACTGCTGTGGTGTGTGTCCAGTGTATGTTGTCGGGTTCTGTGTGAAACTGGCCGGGGTCAACTGGTGGAATGTATGGGAAATGTGTTGATATGTACTGGTTCATGAGTGTGATGTTCTTTTTCTGGTTGGGTGTTAGGAACTGGGAGAAGTTGATGAGGGGAATACGGATGGTTGCGTATCCCAGACCCACTACCAGGCGGGAACTTAAGCGTTTCCTAGGAATGGCCGGGTACTACTGATGTTTCTGCAGGAATTTTTCTGTAGTTGTTTCCCCCCTAACCAGACTAACTAGTCCTAAGCAACCCTTTGTGTGGACAGATGAGTGCCAACATGCCTTCGAGTGTGCGAAGTCTCTTCTCTGCAGTGCCCCAGTTCTGGCTGCGCCAGACTTCTCTCGACCATTCACGCTGGAGGTGGATGCCAGTGCTTCTGGAGCAGGAGCAGTCCTGCTGCAGGAGAGCACAGATGACATCAACCACCCAGTGTGTTACTACTCCGCCAAGTTCAAGAAGCACCAGCTGGGGTATTCAACAATAGAGAAGGAGACTCTGGCCATGCTGCTGGCACTCCAACACTTCGATGTTTATGTGGGTTCCAGCCCATCACCAGTGACAGTCTACACCGACCACAACCCACTGGTGTTCCTGGCCTGAATGTACAACCAACGATTGATGCGGTGGGCTCTGCTGGCACAGGACTACAATCTGGACATCCGACACAAGAAGGGGGCCAACAATGTAGTGGCTGACGCTCTGTCCCGCGAGTTAACACATCAAATTCATGTGTTAACGGTTAATACTTGTTAATACTTTTTCAGTTATGGTTGAATAACCATTTACCCATTTAAGTTGAACATTGTAAAGTGTACATGTTCATTTTTATGGGAAGGGGTGTTACGGTCCTATGTGGCCCTACAGTGTTTTTGTCTGTGTATAATCTAATGTGAGTGTTTTCCAGTGCTGATGATGGATGGTGGGAGTGGCAGTGGAGATTGGAGGCGTGTCATGGAGATGGTGACACATCTGGGCCTCATCACCAACCAATATAAAAGGAGAGAGAGAACAGCCCACAAGCCTCTTTTGCCATTGTACCAAACACATGCTGCTGAGACCCTGTGCTTCTGTCTAGCCAATACTAGTCAGACAAAGTTGTTAAAGTTAAACTCATTATACACCACTGTCCAAGTATCCCAAACCATGTGCCTGTGTGTAACACAATAGGAGGGAAGCTGTATAGGGTAAGGGTGTGATGCTATTTCTTTTGTGCCCCAGTTTTGACTCATTGTTTTCTGTTTAGTCAGGGAGCCTAGATTGTGATTTTCTTTTTGGTGTAGTATAGCTTGTTTATTTTCTAGGTAGGGTTGGGGGGTGTTTTGTTTGTTGTTTTAGCCTTGGCCACCCTGACGACATAAATATACAGCTTGCCCTATGTCTTGAATTGTGAACTTTTTCCTCAATAAATGTACACCTTTGCTTGAATGGGTTTGTGATCCTTGACATCACTCATATATTACTCCTTTGGAGCCAAGACCCCATATATGGTCATAAGGTTCGTAATACCTGTCTCCCTAGAGAAGACAGACTATGACCTGACAGACTGTGTCCGTCATAGGCAGACCTGTCTCCCTAGAGAAGACAGACTAGTCTCCCTAGAGATGACAGACTATGTCCGTCATAGGCAGACCTGTCTCCCTAGAGAAGACAGACTATGTCCTGTCTCCCTAGAGAAGACAGACTATGACCTGTCTCCCTAGAGAAGACAGACTATATCTGCACTGTACACAAAATTAAGTGGAAACTGAGCTACATTTCCCAACCATCTGTCCACTGTACCAAGACATCAGAGACACATACTTCCCACAGATTACAATCACCCACAGAGATTTTGAAAACATGACTAATGACAAACTCCCATATCTGCTGGTCGAAGTATAACAATGTGCAAACAGCAGCAAGATTTGTAAGCTGTTGAGAAAGATATCAAATGGAACACAAGTTACACAACCACCCTAAAGACTAATCATTCTGTGTATACCTCGAGTGATCTTGGTACATAGCATTTTTTTTATTGGAGATTCTGACTTTCAATTGTACATAGCCTACATTTTGTTTTGATTGTATTGTTCCACTTTTTTCTTTGGCAATAAAGCCCATTGAATTGAATTGACAACATGGATGTTAAGTTCATAAGTCGCAAGTCTGATCGGCCCCTACAAACGCTCCCGCGCGCTCAGATCAGCCAACACAGGGAAGCTGGAAGTACATTCACTAAAAACACCGGGACAACGCTCCACACGTCCCAAACTCTTCTCCCTTCTGGCTCCAAAACTATGGAATGCAGTTCCCATTGCAATCAGAACTGCAGACTCACTCCCAATGTTCCGCCGTAGTCTTAAAACCCACCTCTTGAGACTCCATCTTAGCCCGTTTAGCACTCGCCGTCGCACTTGCCCTAGCCTCGACAACCTTACAGCCATATGCAAAGGCTCAACTTATGTAAATTAGATAGCATGTAGACATAGCACTCTAGTGTATGTGTAGTTTCATTAGATATTCCACTGTTAGGTTCTTAGCTAACGTATGATTCATGATGACTATTCTTATGTATTTGATGTATTACCATGTTTTGTTCTTGCTTACTGTAAAGATTAAGCGTCTGCTAAATGCCTAAATTGAAAATTGTATAACCATCCCCTCTTTTTACTTATGTTATGTCTCTATGTATTTATCAGTGAAATAAAATTAAAAGATTATAAAACATATTGATGATGATGATGATTCCCATAAGGCTTTGGTGCACTGCTCCTCCTTGTGGATATAGGGGGAGGGCTGTCTTACTGAGACAACATGTAGTCCAGGAAGTAAGTGAGCCCAGTGTCCATGACATCATGGACACTTTGAAATACTCAAATTTCTAAAAACACATAGGCCTATTACCCACATAGAAACCCCAGAAGGTGTTTCTTGTCTCCCAAACATCATCTGGTTGCAAAAGGGGTGAAGTGGCCCTTTAAGGTTGAGGAACCAGAATCACAGAACTCCTATTATGATTGGAAATGGTACCAGACTGACACCAAATAATGCTGCCACGGAACACCAGCTTCCACTTGGCCCTATTGCAATGTTTGTACGACAAACATGGTATCTTTCCATGGGGGAACTGTTGCTGCTTGGAGCATACACAAACTGTTGACCCATGCTCAGGTGCCAGTCATACACCTGTGACTGCATGGCAGCTGAGTGTCTGGCACGTCACTCAAAACAAGAGTGATTATCAAAAGAAGCATAATGGGGACATTTAGCCTATTGGGGCCACTACCCAGGCACGTGCACAGGGATTTGGAGGGACAGGGCTGGAATTTGAAAAGGGCACTGGTTTCGATTGGGATTGTGTATATATTTCATTGTGTGGCGGTATCACACACAGAAAATAGGCGATTCAACGCATAGCATTGCAACGCGTTGTGAGCTTGTAGATCGGCTATAATTATGTGTGCCTGCACTGCAGGATAGTAAGAAAGGGGCAATTCTCTTGAATGCTGCCTTCTAGTACGGCATGGAGAGGGGTCATTGTAGTTTTTGTCATAGTATATGCTGCATCCATGTGGCAATTAAAATCATTACAAGCTGTACCTTGTTGTAAAGGTGACTAAATCAGTTGCCATCAGTTGATGAGGTTTAAAAGCCTCAATTCATAACGTAAACACAATAGCATACACGACACAAGTAAATAAGTAATTCATAATAACCTAAACATAATAGGCTACACAACAACACATTTAACCGCTCAAAGTGGAGAGCGGACAAAGCACTCCTAAAAGTCCCCGCTATATATATATTTCTTTCCCTGCCTAAAACATGAGCCTGGTCCTAGCCCAACTATCTATCTTCACCGCCGGCGGTCCTACGCAGCATGCGAACGGCACCCACCCCCCAGCCGTGAGTGCATAAAAGACCAGTAAGACGCCCTGAGGGCGAGAAGCAGGGTCAGATCAACATATGGAATGAATGATGTACTGGCCATATATGGAGCATGTCTTGAGTGTACAGGGTTTAATGAGGTCAGATCAACATATGGCATGTCAGAACTCAGAACAGGAAAGACAGGTGTGGAGGATCAACATATGGAATGTCAAAACAGGACAACAACTCCATATATAGAGATCTAAGGGTTTGAGGTTTGAGGTCAGAAATGGAGTTGCTGGCTGGCTCCATATGCAGATCTAGGTGATGATCCAGTCTTCTCCATGTATGGTTATCCAGGGTTAGATGGTCAGTGTCGTGATCTTCATATATGGAGATGGCTATATTGGCGTGACATGTCACAAGGTGTGACCATAAATGGAGATGTGATGTCACAAGGCATGACCATATATGGAGGTAGATGAGGTCAGTGTCGTGATCTTCATATATGGAGATGGCCATATATGGTGGCGTGACTTGTCATGAGGTGTGACCATAAATGGAGATGTGATGTCACAAGGCATGACCATATATGGAGGCATGATGTCACAAGACGTGACCATATATGGAGGCGTGACACACTGACAGGAAATGCGCTATTTCATAGTAACTGCAACCTTCGGTCGCAACAACATAGCTCAGCTGGTTCCGCCAGTAACGTGGACTGAGCTCCGCTCTCCAGACACGCCATGTCGTACTGAGCAAAACTGTTTTATAGTTTCTCCTTCCTCCAACCAATTATGTCCAGCTGTGAATGATCAGCGTGGTGCACGTCTCTCACACTCAGGTGACGGCCATCAGTCTGTGATTGACACAGTGACACTTGTCATTTCTGACGTCACTCAAAGTCAGGTTCACTACAATACAATACCCTTATTGGTATTTTTTAAGGGGAGAAATAATCAACCAAAGTTAAGTTTACAAACTTTTTGTGGGCAGTTTTATATGGCTACATAACATGTATGAGGATGTACAGTCAGATGTAGTGTGCCTGTGGGTGTGAAATAATGCAGGTAAAAGCAGAAGATAAGAGTGCAGCAGATGCAGGTACGTGGTCAAGCTCAGGTTAACGTGAATTGGAAAGGAAAATAAATATATAAACAAAATCAAGACACATTATTTTAATTATCATAATTTTAAATAAAATCATTCTGTACAGCATGGCGACAACATTTTGAGAAGATGTTCATAAGAATAATACGTTTAGGACACTTGTTTTAGATTTAGGACAAAATAGAAGTATAATGGTATGTAGGCTACAAGACCAGTTCATGACATGCCTGCATACATCAGTATGTATGACAGAATAACGGAAGTAAATGTGTTGGCATCACATTTAACAGCAATTAAAGTGCATGTGTGAGTTCTGTAAATAATGTCCCAGGTTACATGCAATGTCAGATAACACATATAGCTCTGCTCACATGTAACTCAGCAAACAGCACATTCAATCACCTGGATTAATGACCTTTTTCATCAAAGCACTTGAACCATTATATACAGTTCAGTGGCCTTGTTGTTAGAGTGTCCGCCATGGGCGAAACACTCTGAGTGCCCCCCTGCTTGGCACTCAACATCAAGGGTTGGGTTAGTTACTTGAACTTAAGTTGAACCATAAGGGAAGATAGAATTAGATCATGATACCTTTATTTTGCCTGGCACTGCCAGCTGGCAGATTCACCAGGTTAACCTTTATTAAATGTTTTTGTTTGTGTACAAACACTGTCTGTGTTTGAACATGTGCCAATCTTGACGGTCCACCTACATGTGGCCAGCTCTCTGCACATTTATATCTAAGAGGATACCACGCCAGAGAAGTCAGAGCGCGGTGGTGACAAAAACGTTTATTTACCAGCCCTCTGCATTGGCATTTAAAAATGCGATGCTGTTTCCACAGGCTGTATCTTTCCTCATCCTGATGGGTGAGTTGTTAAATTAGTTAGTTGGTTATTATTATTAATTACAGTTAAACTGCTGCTGTGAGTTCATGGTTCATCTGAATGATGGTTGACTGAGGCAGGTCTCACAGATAGTCACCGGTCATTTGGTGGATGTGCTCTATAATGGTGAGTGTTGCTCTTTGTCCATAGCTGGTGTTTCTTATAGTCATCATGGTTCAGAATCATACTCTGCTCTGCTGGATCACTTGAACCTGAAGAACAAAAGTGATGTTCACGCAAATGTTCGGCCTGTGAAAATATGGACAACAGCCACCCTCGTTGGGGTGGATTTTATGATAAATGGTATCCTGGAGGCGGTAAGGACCCTTTATGATATTGAGCGAAATGCATGGAAGTTTTGTGCAACTTTATTGTAAAACGTCACTTTCACTGTGCCTTCTAAAATAACTCTGTGCAGAATGCAAAGTCTCAAACCCTCACCTGCCATTCCGGGATCATGATGGTGAGAATTGAGACACTAATGCAACACCTGTGATGTTATTATACGATAGATTCTAAAGTGTTACGGTTTTTGCTAGAAATATCACCATGATTTTTCTTATTATTGTTTTGATGATTCCTGTTCATTCATTCATTCATTCATTTTGAGACTAAACTAAACTGAACCTTTCTGTACACAGGTATGGAACAATGAATTCCTCACCTGGGATCCTAATCACTTTGGTGGAATAGATCATCTTACCGTCCCAAGAGGCATGCTGTGGTTCCCAGATATAGTTATCATTGAGGAGTATGTCAAAATCAGCATGTTACTGCAATTAAATCCTCATTTGTTAAATTTATTTTTGTATTGTCCATTGTCCTTGCAGGGTAATTTGCAATGACACTCTACTTCCAAAAATATAGTAGGCTATACATCTCCTCCATGCTGCCTCGCTCTGTCTGGTTGAATGAAAGCAAGAAGAACACCCTCTTTCAAAAATGTACTCAATGTTAGCCCATTATTATTATTGCTGAATGCTGACTGCTTTACAAAGGGTGTTATTAAATGTAAAATATAAAACTTTCGCAACACAGTTATCTATAAACTCTTAACTGAATCTCTCTTCTGCCCTATCAGTGTATCTGACAGCGGGAGTACTATACATGGTCCGTATGTCATTGTGAATCACGATGGTACAATACAAGCAACAGAATCTCGCCGATTGACCACCATCTGTAAGATGGATCTCACTGACTTCCCTTTTGATACTCAAAACTGTAATATAACCTTTATGTCCATGATCCACTCAAGTAAGTCATGCTAACACGGTTAAACGTGTGTGTGTGTGTGTGTGTGTGTGTGTGTGTGCTCGCTCGCGCGCAGGCATGCATGCATGCGTGTGTGTGTGTGTGTGTGTGTGTGTGTGTGTGTGTGTGTGTGTGAGTCACTGTGTAACAGTGTTCATGTTTGTTGTCATTACATGTTAATTTATGATCAACACTTAATTATGTCATTGTTTGTTGATCTTGAAATTGTTTTCATCTTATTAGCCCAAAGCATACTGTTGATGGATCCATTTTCTAATGGCTCTGCACATACCCAGGCTTCAACAGAAGGAGAATGGCATCTGAAGAATATTACCATTAATACAAATTATATTACCTTTGTAAATGGAAAAGTTCATGGAATCCTTACTTATAAGGTATTAAACAAGCACGCACGTCGCACGCACGCACGCACGCACGCACGCACGCACGTGCGCACACGCACACGCACACGCACACACACAAATTCAATATGTTCTTGCCTCATCTCTGTGCCCTTACACATCCAGATCACCATGGCTAGGAGACCGAATCTGTATGTAACAAACATCATACTGCCTTTGCTCTACTTCTGGCTTCTGGATGTGGCTACCTTCTTCATCAACGATGCTAGAGGAGAAAAACTGGGCTTCAAAGTCACCCTCCTGCTGTCCATCTCTGTCTTACTGCTGATTCTCCATGACATGATGCCCTCCACCAATGATGGGTTACCTCATATATGTAGGAGAACTTTTCACACCTGGGTTTACAGAATATACTGGAGAATAAAGCCATGCATTGTCCTGTGTTCCTCTCATCATCAATGACGGTGTCACTCTCCCCTTGTAGCTCGGTACAGCCTTTACATCTTCATACTGATGACCGTCAGTCTCCTGGAGACCATGATAGTAAGCAGTCTGAAGGACATGGGTGGTGACGTCAGTCAGGATGCTCTGAACTCCACCAACGCCTCTGAGGAGACTCTGCAAGAAACTGACCTTCACAAAGGCATGTCACACACTCTAAAAAGATACTCGCCCATACTCGCTCCATCAAAA
Organism: Electrona antarctica; assembly: GCF_951216825.1. Lineage (NCBI taxonomy): Eukaryota > Metazoa > Chordata > Actinopteri > Myctophiformes > Myctophidae > Electrona > Electrona antarctica. Next base: position 23,193,160 of record NC_136795.1, on the reverse strand, counting down.
AAAAGAGAGTAAAAAAAGAAAAGAAAATACCATAGACAACAATGGTTTGTTCATCTGTAGTTAATTCATAGATACAGTATATCCTCATAATTGATTATACCTTTGGATGAATTATATCGTCCATTCACAACCTGTTACAGATGGTGTGAATGATGAGGAGAGAACAGTGAATGAGAAGTTCAACTTGGAGAAGCTGAAGAACTGCTTCCGTGCTGCTTGGACAGAAGACAAGAAGAAGTATGGATACTACACTACACTGGCCAGATACATAGATCGTGTATACTTTGCAGCATACTTTATTATCATTGCAGCATTGCTGGTGTACGCGCACCTGGTGTGGTTTAAGCTTGCATACGAATAATAGGATTATACATAGACTAAAATAGATGACAATCACATATGATAGATATACATATTTATAATGTAGATCTCCCTGTGATGGATGTCAAACATGTTGTTCTTTTCTTTCCTTGTGATTTGCATTAGTATTCAGATTTAGTATATTTTCCTGTTTCAGTGATGTATTGTTTCCTTTAGTAATTATTTCCATTGATTTGATTGTTATTGCTGTTGTTTCTGTCAATTAATTGGTTTGCCCCAAGGACAATGATGCCAGCGGGGCGGAGTTTCTCTCTATAAAACATACGTGTAGCTTACGCACAGGGTCAGGCCTGGAGGTGAGGTCAGTTCGCCTGTCATTTAGGTGCGACATCTGTCCGTAAAAAGGAGACACTGAGCAAAATGAAGAAACTTACGGGATTCTTCAGACCAGTTCATTCAGCAACAGCACCAGCGCTATACTAGGTCCGTGAGGTTGGCAGTTGGCACCCTCAAATCCTCAATTCCTCAAATTTTTGCAAGATGCAAACTATCTTTACTTGCAATTGCCTAACACAATTGATGATTTCAACGGCACAAATTAGAGCACATCGAGGTTGAGTGCAAGGCTCACAAAGCTCACGACCTATAACTTAAATTATGTAAAAAATGATACCAGCACAAATTATGAAATTTACGGCACAATTCAGCACAAATGCAGCACTAAAGAATGACACAATTTTTATTTATTTGTTCATCATAATGGGAAATCACGGGGTGCCAACTTCACGGACCTGCGCCTACTACAGCGGCTGCTGCTGGCGCAGTACAGAAGCCGCTTCTGAAGCAGCAACACTGCCGACAACACAGCATGAACCCCCCGACTCCAATAACTCCATGCAGTGATGAGGAGGAGGGGGAACTGGGAACAACAAGTCCCCTATCGGCTCCAGATGAAGATGATGACGATGAGCAGATTGGTGCCTATAAGTCAAGTGCCTATAAGTCTTGGATAGTTGCATTGTTTTGTTTTGCCGCCGGGTGCAGTGTCAGTGTGGGTAGCCTATATCGGTTGTAGCCTAATATATTATGCACATTAAAGCGTTTTGGATAAAAAGCGCTATAGGCCTAATAAATGCACCAGTTACCATTTAGGTGGTGGTGGTGAACGGCGACATCGTGGGGGAGGTCGAGACTCGAGCCGGGACCACCCAGTCCCAGTCTGAAGCAGATGAGGGTGAAGCTGGCACTGCCCAAATAAACACAGAGGCTGAGGATTCCTATAACAGTGACCATGCAGGGGTAACGTTGATGACAGAGTTCAATCATACTGGGCTAAGAAGTAGCCTCGGTCCCAGGCTTACTTTTCTGCGAAAAGAAGAGCCTGGTCACAACGTAAGGCAGAGAAGCTATCGGGCGGATGTATCCTCCGGAACATCAGTCAGATGTATTTCCCCCGGATACGATATTTTCCCGACCAATCACAAAACTTGTTTCATTCGCGGAGAATGTAAACTGATTTGTAAAGCATCAACGTCATTTCCTTGGGCAATACTTCCGCTAAAATCCCGCAACTTCTTTTCAGCGTAGGTCTTGCCCAGGGTGGCTAAGAAGGGGCCTGTCAAAATGAGGAGGCGGACACCAAATCATTAGAACTGGGAATCCTCGACATCCCACTTCCACTGTCATCAGCCATGCTGTCCACCCTTTGTCCCGGCAGTCCTGGACAAGTTGTTGGTACTTGGTTTTATTTCTCTCTGCCGCTTCCTCACAGCCCTCCTCCCACGGGACCGTTAGTTCCACCAGGATGATTTTTTTCCCCTCTGGAGACCACATAATTATGTCCGGTCTCAGAGTGGTGGTCAGTACCGCCTCTGGGAAGTGGAGCTTCCTCCCAAGGTCGAACTCCATCTCCCAACCCTGGGCCGACTGCAGGAGGTTCTGCTTGGCTTGGCCTTGGACGACTGGTCTATGCCCCTCTTTTACAAAGGTGATGTTGCTCAGCGGTGGTCTTGTTTTGGCTAGATGTTTCTTTCTCCTCTCTTGCTCCAAGATGTCTGCGAGCAGTGCCAACACCTTGTCATGGCGCCACCTATATCTCCCCTGGGCCAATGCAATCTTGCACCCTGAAAGGATGTGCGCCATAGTTCCTTTACCGCCACACAACCTGCACAGTGGGTCCTCCCTCATTCCCCACCTATGCAAGTTGACTGGGGTCGGTAGGGTGTCCTACACTGCTCGGAGCAGAAACGAGATACGAAACGGCTCCCGCCTCCACAGTTCACTCGACGTGATGGTCCTCTTGGGAAGGTTCCACCTTGTCCAGGCACCTTGAGTTGCGAGCTCGACGGATTTCGCTCTTCGCTGTTCTTCCTCAAGGTTTCTCACTTCGTCCAGGATCATGGTCCTCTTTTCCCTTGGAGTGGACTTTGACCACTGCTGGAAATGCGATGTTCCAAAACCCTGTCTTCCAGTGCACGGGTTTCCTATGGTGTCTTTGGTCCTGAGAGAAGCTTCTGCCTGGTGATCCTGCCGGATCTTGTTCTTATTCCTGCTTCCCTGACAAGTTGGTCTCGGGAGTCCCTATATGTCAGGGAAAGTCTGCACTTGGCGACCTTAAACTCCTCCACAACTGAGGACAGGGGGAGCTGGAGCTGACCCGACCTCATGTAGAGCCCCACAGATGTAAAGCTTGGGGGTATTCCCAACCATCTTCGAAGGTGCGTGTTGAACTTCCTGTTGCTGTTATAGGCACTTCGTACACGGTGAGAAGCCACATAAGTCTTTGGAGCAGGCCGTGTTGGTAAATCCAGCACTTATATTTCTCAGGCAGGCCAGACTTGTCAATCTTCTTCAACCATTCTTCAACTTGTCTTTCGGTGCTGGAGATGCTGTTTTTATCCGACAGGGAATCATCATACCACTTTCCAAGGCATTTAATAGGGTTCCCCTGGGTGTTCGGGATCACTTCCCCTTGAACAAGCAGCTTGAACCGTGCAGTTGTCCTGCCCTTTTGGATCACCAAACTCCTTGATTTCTTGGGCTTGAAGATCATCTTTGCCCAAGTAGCCATACGATCCAGTTCTGCCAGGACCCATCTTGCCTGCACGTGTGTTGGTGTTATCACGGTAAGGTCATCCATGAATGCCCTGATCGCTGGCTGTTGACTTCCTGCTGCAGTCTTTGGTCCTCTTGACTTTATAATCACTGCAGAGATGATCAGGTTCATTCCCATGACGAACAAGATGGGAGAGATGGTACACCCTGTTACTATTCCTTTCTCCACTGGCTGCCACTTTGTTGTAAACATGATCGACTGGAATCGTAACTTGATGTCTCCCAAGTAATTGGTGATCATTCCCTGGATGTGATGTGGGATGTCGTAATGGTCCATAGCAACTTTTATCAAGTTATGGGGAATCGACCCATATGCATTAGCAAAATCAAGCCAGACAACTGTGAGGTTGCCTTCTTCTCCTTTGCTTCTTGGATAAGTTGGCTGAGGACCCCTGTATACCCAAAAGTGATTTGGTGAAGCGGTAGGGGTCTTTTTTGAACTGGGCTCGTGCATAATAATAATAATAATAATAGTAATAATAATAATAATAATAATAATAATAATAATAATAATAATAATAATGGTATAATATATATGATATGGTTTACTATTCTTATATAGTACATATGTGTTATGGTTTACTAATAATGGTCTACTAATAATATATGATATGGTTTACTATACTTATATATTAATTACATAATATGTATATAATGTATGGTATGGTTTACTATAATTATATAGTACGTCATAGTTCCCCTTTTGTAATGCCATTAGTACTCTTCTTCATTTCTGTATCTATCAAAACATTTTTTGAATTGGTTTATGTTTCCACAGCGCTTTAGTTCATCCTCCAGCTCATTCCACAGAGTGACTCCGTAAGAGGAGATGCTGCTTGTTTTCAAGTTTGTACGCATCACAGGTTTTTTGAAGTTCAGTGGTCCTCTAAGATTGTATCCCCCTTATCCAGAAATTTGTCTTGTAATTTGTAGAATTTTAACATTGACCATATCTGTGAACTTCAGAAGGTGTGATTGTAAAAACAGTGGGTGTGTGTGGTCCCGGTATCCTACATTGTTTATTACTCTTAGTGCTCTCTTTTGTAGTATAATCAGTGGATTTATGGTAGATTGGTAGGCGTTTCCCCAATACCTCAGAGCAGTAGTTCAGGTAGGGTAGGATCATTGCGCAGTACAGCGTGTGCAATGAGCTGGGGTTGAGTAGGTGTTTTGCCTTATTTATGACCGAGATGCTCTTTGCCATCTTGTTCCTCACATATTCTATATGGGGTTTCCAGTTTCTAGAATCACTCCCAAGAATTTGTTTTCAATCAACTGGATATCCGTTTGTATCTGGCGGTCGGACCATACAATTTGTTTTACTTAGATTTAAGGATAATTTATTTCTATCAAACCAGAGTTTGTATTTATTCATTTCTGCTGTTAAGACCATCATGAGCTGCTGGATGTCCTCCCCTGTACAGAACATGTTCGTATCATCGGCAAATAGTACACACTTCAGTACACTAGACACAGAGCAAATATCATTGATATACAAGTAAATTGAACAGTTTGGGACCCAGGACAGACCCCTGAGGGACTCCACACATTATTTTCATACTTCTAGATTTACGGTCTCCAAGTTGAACAATTTGTTCTCTATCTTTTATGTAGCTTTCAAGCCATTTTGACACGACACCTCTGAGGCCATACTTTGACATTTTCCAGGATATTGATCAATTGTGTCAAATGCTTTCTTCAGGTCTACAAAGACTCCAACTGTGTACATCTTTTTATCTATTCAGTTACAGTAGTTCAATCAGTGCCATTGCAGGCGATCTGTTGGCTCTAAAACCGTATTGAGTTTCTGTTAATACGTTTTTTTCTACAAAGTAATCCAGTCTCTCCCCAAATAATTTCTCCAATATTTTTGAGAACTGTGAGAGCAAGGAAATGGGTCTATAGTTTGTAAAGTGTTGTTTGTTTCCTGTTTTGAAGACTGGGATAACCTTTGCTTTTTTCATTTGATTTGACACCATTTCTGAATGAGAGGTTGCATAATACATGTAAATGGTTTTATTATGGTGTACATGATGTTTTTAACTAATGACATGCTCAGGTCATTGTAGTCGGTGGATGTCTTGTTTTTGCATTTACTGACAGCTTCCATAACTTCCTGTTCCTCCAGAGCTCTCAAGAATAAGGAATTTGGGTTACAGAAACCCCACTCATCGGCTGGCACATTTACCTCTGTCTCTGATGTTTTAATTTCGCTTGTGAGAGTAGGTCCTATATTCACAAATAAGTCATTGAAGCCATTTGCTATGTCATTTAGATTGGTTATTGTTTTCCCATTGTCAATGAAGCATTGTGGGTAGTGTGTGGATAATGATCCTTTTTTATAATTTTATTCAATATGCTCCATAGTCCCTTTATATTATTTTTATGATTTTCTAGTAAGTTATTATAATAATTTGTTTTACTAGCTCTAGTCATGCTTATTACTTTATTTTTATATATTTTATATTTAATTTCAGTATCTATAGATCTATGTTTTAAGTATTTTTTATATAATGTGTTTTTATTGCATGCATTTTTTAATTTGTAATCCACGTTCTTTTTGTCTCAGTTTTCTTCTCTTTACATCTCTGGACAGGGCAGTTTTTGTCATATAGTTCTCCAAATGTGCCTATAAATGAATTATATGCCATGTTGGTATCTTCTTCATTGTAAATATTGTTCCAGTTTTGAGCCAACAGATCCTGCCTTAGGGCTTCGATGGTAGCCTCTGTTATTAGGCGTTTGTACCTAGGTATAGTTGCAACATTTTTCTTTTCATCTTCACATTTGTATGTTGCAAATATTGTAGATATGCAGATGCAGCTGACAATTATGTTTTTATGTTTTTCTCTACATATCTCAATAGTGATACATTCTAGCACATTATCAATAACAATAGACATATTTTCTATAACCTTATATTCTATGTTGATGTCCACATACAGGGCAACTCCGCCCCCCGTTTTATTTTTTCTGTTCCTATAATTTAGCTCATACCCATCTAGAGGAAAGTCAATACCTCTGTCGCTATCAAACCATGTCTCAGAAACAGCAATAAAATTAAAGTGTTTTTTTCTGTTTATTTAGATAATCCCTAATTCCCCCATAATTTGCATACATGCTTCTACTGTTAAAGTGTATAATTGATATATCATTACCAGGTGGTATCATATTTAGTTGTTCCTCAGTATAATAGTTGCAATCCTTTTCTATGTCATTAAATATATTATTGTCCGGGTCTATGTGTTGTTCAAAGTCATATCTGTCGTATTCAGTGTATTTAAATGTCTCCAGGTTCCAGTTATCTGGATTCTGGAGACTGTCATTGTTATAGCTCATATTGTTTAGCTCATCATCAGACTCGTACGATTCCATTATTATATAGTTGTACAGGTATGGCTTACTTCATTTTGATATACGAATAGCTGCGCCCATGATAATAATAATAATAATAATAATAATAATAATAATACAATAATTATTATTTTTCGATGATTTTTCCATGATTCGAAAAATTATGAAACACTCAGTTCCAATTTCCAAGAAAACCATGGACACTACTTTTCCAGAAACAAACGCTCCACTGGGCCTTCAGGTCAAGAGGTCACACGCAAACCCTCACTTTTGTTATGGTTAGTGAATCTGGAAACAATCCAAGGAAGTCACCAACGACATAAACATAATGGCAGTTACGGATACACTGTTAATAGTATATAATACACGCACGCACGCACCTACGCATGCATACATGCACGCACGCACGCACAAACGCACGCACGCACGCACGCACGCACGCACGCACGCACGCGCACACACACACACGCACGTACACGCACACACACACACACACACACACACACACACACACACACACACACACTGGTGTAATTGTTGTGAGTGGCACTTATCCCTCTTTGCAGAAACTCTTTCTTTCTGTCCTGCCTCTGTCATCTCAAACTGTTACTGTCATTACTTGACCATTTAAAGCCCTATTTTGTTCATTCATGCCATTTCTAATATGTTCACAAATTCTCATATTTTAGTATATATTTAGTATATGACATGCTCAAAATATGGACAACAGACCTGAATGGAAACACGACCGCAAGGACTTTTTCCGGTGATACCATTGGACGTGTGTTTGACTGTACCCTGTACTGATTACATTTATGTTTGACTACCCTGTAGGCCTACTGATTACTTTTCTGCCAAATTTATTAGACCTTTATTAATCACGCAATATAAAACATAAAACCCACATATTTTGCAACTTTCCACATATTTCACAACTTCCCGCAATTACACAGCATAAAATCACAAAAACCTGAACATTTCATCGCAAAATCAAAGATTTTAGCGTGCATATAAAGGATTTTTGCACGTGTTTTTCTGGAGGGTCTAATTAATCAGCTACGATCACCCAACCCCTGTTCATCCTTCTAACAAGCCTGTGGCCTCTCCTCCCCAAGTGAATAACCGCCGTATAGGAGGGAATGGGATCGGTAATTCAACACACCCATTAGAGTCTGACCACCCATTAGACTGACTGCAGCCACAGCTGCCACACGAAGAAGATACACGTTTTAGGGCTCAACACTGCTGATTGAGACAAAATACGCACAGTCACACTGAGACACCACTGGAAAGGCATACGCACACACACGCACCCACGCACACAGGCTTTCAGCTGCCACACTGCACATTAAGCTGTTACAAATACGGGACGCAATTGATGTAAGTTTCCTTTCTTCTGCTTTCCATCAGGGGTGAGTTCCAGTTTTGTTAGTCAACATCCTTTGGTACGGATTCATGTATAATGCTGAAAGAGTGGCCAGATACAGTCACTTGTGTTTATTAAGGGACCAAGCCCGAAGAGCTTGTATTTCTATGTATTTTTTCTTATTATTCTTCTGCCTAACCACTCCAATGACATCTGTCTGTCTGTCTGTCTGTCTGTCTGTCTGTCTGTCTGTCTGTCTGTCTGTCTGTCTGTCTGTCTGTCTGTCTGTCTGTCTGTCTGTCTGTCTGTCTGTCTGTATACATGTATGTATGTTTGTATGTATGTATACATACAAACATACATGTACTGTATATTTATTTGTATGTATGTATGTCTGGGGTATGAACAGCTGCAATACCGCTGGGTGACCTAAAGTGGCACTGTTGAGCAGCCTAAAAGGGCCATTCACACTGAACACAATAACTGCAGCCAGCCAGTGGTGTTGTTGAGCAGCCTGCACACGGGTGTGATTTTTCTTATTGCTCGGCCCCGTCTTATCGCTGCTTGCAACTATATTATTTTTGTTTGGTTTTGTTTTTAAAGCTGTAACACTTTAAAGTCCTACACCAGAATTCGGTGCAAATATAATATTACTGTTGAGCTATGTAGGAAGGTGAGCTATTTAAAATATGAGCATCATGCAATACCACTCGTCCAGTAGTTGTTCTACCCGTCCAATGACTATAAATGTCTCAGTAGAAGAGCAGGAGATCAACCAACAACAATCATTGCAGATATACTGTATATCGTACTGTATGTGTATAGTTGTATATTATGGTTGAAATATTTTAGTCACTAGGAAACGGTATGAATTGCTGCTCTAATTCTACAAGCATTCATATTTCAGATATGCCTACAATCTTTTCAGCTTTCTGTTGAATAATCAGATTTTCAAACTCTTCACAAACTGACACGTGACACAGAATGTGCAGGTCTCAATCTGTTCTGGAAAGCAACAGCTGCAGCTTTTATAGAGTTCAAACATTTTACAAATTTACAAAGGTCACAAAAAGGGGAGAGACGGTGCATCTGGTTCCTCAAAGAAAGACACAAAAGCTAGACTGAAGCTGTCACTTGGTTTTCATAACAGTCCCTTGCATTATGTACACCGAGATAAACATGCATATGTACACTGAGATAAACATGCCATAGAACATTTGTCAAAAGGCCGGCCAGTATATCAATCAATCAATCAATCAACCTTTATTTAAATAGCACATTTACACAAACGAAATTGACCAAAGTGCTTTACAGTAGACAAGTATAAAGACAGAGTATAAAAAACATAGTATACATAATCATTAGAATCAAGAACAAGAGAGCAGACAACATTAAAAGCTAGGGAGAAAAGGTGGGTTTTGAGAAGGGATTTAAAAGTCTCTATGGATTGGGCAGTTCTAATGTGGGGGGGAAGGTTGTTCCATAGCCCTGGGGCCGCAACAGCAAAAGCACGGTCACCTCTTGTTTTACGGGTTAGGTCTGTTGGCATGGTCAGTAGTGACTGGTCAGCAGACCTCAGAGCTCTAGGTGGGTTGTGGCGATGTAGGAGTTCAGACATATATGGGGGAGCCAGGTCATTTAGGGATTTAAAAGTAAATAAAAGGATCTTGAAATCGATCCTTTCTTTAATCGGGAGCCAATGGAGGGAGGTGAGGACTGGTGTGATGTGGTCAAATTTTTTGGTACCGGTGAGAAGGCGGGCAGCAGCGTTTTGAACTAATTGGAGGCGTCTGAGTGCGGATTGGTCAATTCCATAATAAAGGGCGTTACAGTAGTCGAGTCGTGATGAGATGAAGGAGTGGATAACGGTTTCAAATTGATTGTGGGGGAGATAGGGTTTGACTTTGGCGAGTAGGCGGAGTATAGATTTTGTGTCAGAGGAAGGCTCACATCACAACAGTTAATTTAGTTAAACTCAGTCACATACAAACGTTATACTGTCGGTTAATGTGAGGTTAGGGTCAGGGATTTGGGGGCCTTTTGTGGGTATTCTTCTGAGGTAATGATTGTTCAGTCAATATACAGTACATTGATCAATGATCAGATCCATATCCATGCAAAGGTCCATCATCACTATTGGCTGAGATGAACCTTCCTCTGAATGAGCCAGATTGGTCAAAATATCAATGTATTGAGTCTTGATCACAACACTCACCTTTTAACAATATTATTTAAAAAGTAAAAAGAAAAAGAATAGCAGCTAATTACTTTTCTATGACCTTGGTTGAGACGAAGAGGCATCTAAAGTCCATCATTTATTCTGGCCCCAACCCGAAAAGTCCTATCTGTCCTGAGTCTCCTGACCCCGGGCCCTTATCCATACTTTATGGATAATTATTATGGACTTAGATGGTTCTTCGTCTCAACTGCTCAATTCAAAGTGTACTTTTCCCCTGCCTAGAAATGTAGTGGAGTCAAAAGTACAATATTTGTCTTTGAATAGTAGTGGAGTGAAAGTAATACATATCCAAAAATACAAAATACTCAAGCAAAATAATGTACTTTCCTACTGTCCACCACACTGAGCAGATGTATCTTTAAGCAGATCTCTAATCGATTTGCTACACAAGAATGCCAGGGCTGTTCATGTGTTAGGCCTTATTGCTGTGGTGCCACTCCCCCTTGATTCATTGGGGTTCACATTGCCTTAAGGGTGTTTTTATTGTCCGCGTGTCTGTCAGTCTCTGTGTCTGTGAGCATGTAACCTCGGGCACCACTGAAAACTCTCCGTACGCCAAGCAGGGACGGCTCCAGGGAAGGCAAGGGGTGGGGGGTGGCGGGGCTTAGCCCCCCTAAACAAACCCAAACAAGCCCAATAGACGTCACTCGCTCATCCCCTGGTTCTGCCTGGTTCACGGAAGTAATTTCTCTATGGAGAATAACATGGGGTCATCTTAAAATCATTTCATATAAGCATTGTGGTCCAAAAATAAACAAGCTGTCTCTGCGTTATTGTCAGGGAGGTGTCTCTGTATCGTTTGCGACAGTCAGTCACTCATATATGATACAGTCTGTTTTTAGCGAAAATGTAACTAATTAAGCAGCAGTAACATTAAGTTGATTCTTCATGAGTGAAATGGCCGAGATGACATTTTTTTCAAACACAGTTATTTTATGAGGTGATCTAAAATCCCCCTATGGGGATTACAATGTAAACAAAAAGTACATGAACCCGTAGATTTGCGCCCTCTACCGATATTGACGTCAGACTTCGGTGCTCTATTGACTGACTTCTATGTAAACCAAGATGCATTACACCCCCCCCCCTCTAAATAGCCAGCACCCCATATACTGTAGCACCCCCAGTCAAAACATTCTGGAGCAGTCACTGACGCCAAGGAAGAACCTCTGAGTGCCACCATGAGACCGATTTGAAAATAATTGGGGTGAGGTTTTTCCTCTGCCTACTAACAGTGTGTGCATGTTTCACTGCAATCGGACATGACATGCATTTCAATCACCTGACCACACTGATTTGTGTGAGTTTTGGACAAAATCTGTACGAGTAGTAAATGCATTTTGAGAATTGTGAGCATGGCCTATAGAGTGTCGCTGTACCTCCCCCTTTCATGACGACGAGAGCCCCGGAAGAGAATTCCCCATAGACTTTTCAAAAAGTATTTATTTAAAGACTCAACACGGCTCGTGACAAATCATGACAATAAACACAATGTTTTGGGCATCATGTGGATTAACAAACTTTTCATTAAAGCACTTGAATCAAACAACAGAATAGTATAAGGGAAGATGAATTGGATCATAAATCTTGATGTTTCCAAGGGATTACTGAGTCATACAATATGATCTGCTCCTAGTATACAAGCTGTCCTATTATTACTCAAACAACAGAATAGTATAAGGGAAGATGAATTGGATCATAAATCTTGATGTTTCCAAGGGATTACTGAGTCATACAATATGATCTGCTCCTAGTATACAAGCTGTCCTATTATTACACAACCATGTTTGAACAAATTATCTCTTTCTCCATCCAACAAGTGGCCAGCCCTGATCTGCACAGACACACTGCGATGCTGTTTAGACGGGCAGTAGCTTTCCTCGTCCTGATTGGTGAGTTATCCAATTAGTTTGTTATTATGAAATAAAATGTAGCTTATGTATTACACTGCTGCTTTGAGTTCATGGTTCATCTGGCGGACACTTGAGTGAGTTTAGTCACCGGTCACTGGTTGACTGTACTATTTTGCCAGTCATTTGGTGGATGTGCTCTATAATTGTGAGTGTTGTTCTTTGTCCGTAGCAGGTGTTTCTTATAGTCATGGTGTGGATTGTTCATACTTTGGTCTGCTGGATCATTTGAACCTTTCAAGCAAAAGTGATGTGCACGCAAATGTTCGGCCTGTGAAAAACTGGACAACACCTTTGCCCGTTGAGTTGGATCTTGTGATATATGGTATCATGGAAGCGGTAAGGACCCTAGCTGATATTGATTGAACTGCATGAGGATTGCATGCCACTTTAATGTAAAATGGTACGCTCCACTGTATGCACTTACGAAAAATATCTAATAAAGTGATCCCGGTTTCGTCCAGAATGCGAAGTCTCAAACAGTCACCTGCCATTCCTTGATCAAGATGGTAAATTGACAAGTTGTTATAGGAATTGTTGATAGAAAACTAAATGTTATTTTGGAGGTGAAGTATAACTGTGGGGACTAAACTGGACCTTTCTGTACACAGGGCTGGACAAATGAATTCCTCACCTGGGAACCAAATGAGTTTTGTGGAATACCTAATATTACCGTCCCAAGAGACATGCTGTGGATCCCAGATATAGTTATCATTGAGGAGTATGTAAAAAATAAGCTTGTTACTGAAATTAAATCCTTGTTTAACAGTTTGTTATTGTCCATTGTCACGTCAGGGTCATTTGCGATAACATTCTGATTATGGAATATATATATACACACCATAGCGCCTAAACTTTGGAACACACTTCCCTTAGAGATCAAGCGCCCTGAATCAGTGTCCTCTTTTAAATCCCTTTTGAAAACACACTTTTATAGATTAGCCTTCACTGCCAATCTAATACTTTAGTATTTTTTTACTTTAGTAGTTGTACCCAACCCAGGAAAAGGGAGTAAGGGACCCAAAGTCAACAGCTACGTCACTACTGCAACACACTGCAACGCCGTCTTACACACTACACTCACACGGCAGTGACATCACACACTTACCCTCCGCGTCGTTCGCCCGCTATCTCCTCATGTCGCGCCGAACGCCGAGCCTCAACACCACCTGCGGAACATTGGTCATTGCACTGCCACCAAAGTTGCCTCCCTTCCACACTCACCAAGTCGCCTCCCTTCCACACTCACGCCACAATCGCCCCAAGCACCCACACCCCCGCACGCACACACTCACACACACGGAACACTGTCGCCAGGTCTATGAAAACAAGCCCAGAAAAAATGCCATTCAACATTCAATTCGCGAACCTGGCAACATTGTAAGCAAGAAGCACAACACACACACAGTCCCACACATGCACACACACACTGATTCGAACTCGGATGGACAGCGGCGCGATTACATACACAGTTTAATTCATGCAAACACGACAATTGCACCACCACAACGCGGGGGGACTTTCACTGACAAGTGAGTGTGTGTGTGTGTGTGTGTGTGTGTGTGCGGGGGGGGAATTTTGTATTGCATCGCGAGAAGTCAGCGAGTGAGTGTGTGCTAGTGCGTGTGCGTGCGTGCGCGCAGTACACATACTATTTACCCAGCGTGTGCGTGTGTCTACGATGTGTAGCCATCCGTTACATGTGACACAGCTGAAACATGCAGTGGAGTCTGTCAAATCCCGCAATTTCCTTCCCATATTGAGCTGCAACGTAACTCTAGGATACATACATACACACACACATATACATATACAGGCTATATATATTAGGCATGTGCCGATGAGACATTTTGGCCGATATCGATATCCGATATAATTATAATTAATTGCTGTTTCCCCGTCAGGTGAAAAGAAGCAGCTCTCCTCATGCATAGAAGGAAGCATGAGGTCAGTCCGCTGCCCCAACAGGTTGGCAGAGGAAGTGTAGCGCCCAGGATTACATTAGATAATTGACACTGGGTGAAAACATGGGTTGCGAAATTGTGGGAAGAAAAAGAACAAACAAAAACAACAACAACTAGAAAGTCCAGCATGACCATGTGGTCGTCCTACTGTATTACTCCAGCTATAACTGGAGATTTGATCATTTACAAATTGCATGATGGCATGTTTTTCCATGCCTTCTTCCAAATGTGACTCTATACACCCATTGACTATGGTACTGTACACTTAATGTTATTGCATGCTGACCATTTTACAAAATGGTGTTAAATGTATGTAGCATACCAATGTTTTGAAAAAGTCTTTCCATAAATGATTCACTTAATCTTTCTTCTGCCCGTCAGTGTATCTGACAATGGTGGTACTATAAAGGGACCATATGTCAGTCTTCATTCCAGAGGTTTGATAGTCACAACTGAAACTCGCAGATTGACCACCACATGCAATATGGATCTTCTCGACTTCCCGTTTGATACTCAAAAATGTAACATCACATTTATATCCATGATCCACTCAGGTAAGTCATGCCCAAAATGGTGTGCATGTGTGCATGTTTGTTACCAATATATTGTCATTTATAATCAAGACGTCATTATGTCATTGTTTGTTGATCAAATGTTCTTTCATCTACTCAGAGCAAGACATAATATTGGATCAATTCTCTAATGGCTCTGAAGTTACCCGGTTGTCTACGGAATACATGGTTACAAAAGGGGAATGGGAACTCAAGGACATCACCATTAATAAAACCAGTGATAGCTATGGCGAGCTCAGTGCTTCAATACTTATTTATGAGGTATTAAACAACACCTGGTCTGATAACAGTCTGGCTCCCACTTGGATCTCAGAGTTCATGTGACCAGTCTATTGCTGTTCGCCTGACGTATCTATCAGTCTATTGACTCTAAATTTGGGCAATTGGTTTCAGCTGGCTGTCAATCGGTTCACATACTGGTCGCATGAAGACTGTGATAAACAAAGCTACACTGTCCAATCCTTACGATGCCATAAAATTGTGAAACTAATTAAATATCTTCTGCCTCATCTCTGTGACTATAAATCCAGATCACCATAGCTAGGAGACCGATGCTGTATGCAATGAACTTCATACTGCCTCTCCTCTACTTCCTGGTTATGGATGTGGCTACCTTCTTCATCAACGATGCTAGAGGAGAAAAACTGGGCTTCAAAGTCACCCTCCTGCTGTCCATCTCTGTGTTACTGCTGATTCTCCAAGACATGATGCCCTCCACCACTGACAAGTTACCTCAGATAGGTGAGGGAACCTCTCAAAGCTTTGTCTACAGACTACCCTGGAGAATAAAGCCATGCATTGTCCTGTGTTCCTCTCATTATCAATGATGGTGTCACCCTGCCCTTATTGTAGCTCTGTACAGCCTTGTCATATTCTCATTGATGACCATGAGTGTCGTGGAGACCATGATGGTAAGCTTCCTGATGGACATGGATGGTTACGTCAGTCAGGATGCTCTGAACTCAACCAACGCCTCTGAGGAGACCATGGCAGAAACCGTCCATCTCAAAGGCATGTCATTCAATCTAAAAATAAACTAAACCAAAACCAAAACTAGAAAAATTGCTCCTCGAAGCACAGGTCTCCGCCAGGTCAGGTAGCTTATTGTGGACCAGCAATGTTTGGAATAGTGAGGGAATTCAGTGAGCCGGATCATTCAGGGTTGTTTAGTAAAAGATCTGTTCATTTTGGTCGTTATTTACTCCTGGAAGCTGGTTATCTCCCCCTGCACAGACCCAGTCAGAAGTGTCTCACTCAAGTCAAGTCGTTCACGTTCCAGACTCAACAGCGGAACACCATGTGACATACCTTGAAATCTATAGGCAAAGCCAGGCTGACCGTCACCTCAGGCTATGGGATTGTTGTTACTGGCCCTGGGAGGGATGGGATTTTATATGTGAACTCGCTATAGGCTTAGTAGTCTAGCAGTTATCATCGGATATTTGCGCTCGTAATGGCTAAATATGGCATTAAAAATATGAATTTCTATCGAATATTTTAGTTACAATGAAATTGAGTTGACGTGTTTTTTAAGGGTAAATTGTGTTCTGTGTGGTTGCAGACCCGCAATCTCTCCCGGTCACCAAGCCTGTGTACCGATTTGTGTGATGTATAGTAATATTAAAAAAAAAGTTTTGCAAAAAATCGGCCTCCTGGTTCCACTATAACAGGACAAGGTGAGAAGTGGGTGGCATTTCTTTCTCAACCTAGTAGGAATGTGCTACAAAGTTTCACTGCAATCGATTTGAACGAGCCACTCCTGCAGGAGACTCCTGCAACAATTGGCCTCCCAGTGGTGGCACAATAAAAGGCAGATGCAGGGCAGAGGTTTTTCCTTGGCCTCTAGGGAGTGTGTGTGCAAAGTTTCACACCAATCAGTGCAGTTTTAGGTAAAAGGCTTTCGGCTAATCGTCCTGTTATAGCGCCACTGTGAGGCCTTTTTCCTTGGCCTAGTGGGAAAGTGAGTTCACGGTGGTTGCAAGCTTGTGTTCATCATTTGAGGCATTTTGTTAAAAACGGACCACCTCTGCAAACCTTGGAGGCCAATCAGGATGTAACATGTAAAAAATTGGACAGATCAGTCTTGATCACATTATAGAAACTATAGAGTTACTGTGTACCAATTTACTTGATGTTTGGACAAATGGAGTAATATTAAATATATATATGTGTGTGTTTTGCAAAAATCAACCTCCTTGTGGCGCTTTAACAGGGATGGGGGCAGCACAAACATATCATGCGTAGGGCAACCAACTGGTCAGCAGCATGCAGCCCTGCATTCAGGGAGTGTGAGTGCACAGTTTCACGTTGATCGGTGCCAGAAATGAGCTGTTTATATGACGGATGGACACACGGACAGGGGGCAAAACATAATCTCGGAGAGACAATAAGGATAACCATAGACTGTTGTTGTTCGTTCATCTGTAGTTAATTCATAGATATATCCTCGTGATGGATTATTCTCTTTGATTCATTATTTCACCCTTTCAGAACCTGTTGCAGATGGTGTGAATAATGAGGACAGAACAGTGAGCGATGCTGTGCTGCTGAAACTGATCCTAGAGGAGGTGAAAGAGGCTCGTCAGGACTGCTTCTGTGCTGCTAGAACAGGACAAGACAAGAAGAAGTATGGATACTATACTACACTGGCCATATACATAGATGTTGTTTTCTTGGTAATGTACATTATTACCATTGTAGCATTTATGGCGTACATGTACAATGTGTGGGTCAAGCAGTGGTGGACAGTAACGGAGTAAATGTACTTGAGTAATATACTTACAGTAAGTACAGATTCTGAGGATCTGCTTTACTTGAGTATTACATTTTTTATACTTACTTGATTACTCTTACTCTGGTTAGTCTAGTACATTTCAAAGACAAATATTTTACTTTTACTCAACTACGTTTCTAGGAGGCTGTAGTGTAAAGTAGCCTACTGAGTACCTTTTATTGTCTAGGCTTATAGTGGTTCTACAAGCAAGCACATCAGTGCATGCAGTGTGGGTGGTTTCAGAGAATACTGGACAACTCACCCCGGTGAGTTGTCTTCACTTTCTGACATGTCGGGGTGAGTTGTCTGTACTTTCCGCTGGGGCGAGTTGGGTGAGAAAGTACGGACAGCTCACCCCGAAAGTCCAGACAACTCACCCCGGTGAGTTGTCTTCACTTTCTGACTTTGCGGGGTGAGTTGTCTGTACTTTCAGTGGCACCCATTACAGTAGGCCTAATGCAATTCCGGATCTAACTATCGGTTCCTACAGACGTGCGCAGTCACGGCTAATTATTTATTTATTTAACAGTAAAATCCGGTGAAACACTTGTAAGTAAGGAGTAGAGCGTCTCTCTCTCTCACTCTTAGTTATACATTAGCATGTGAGAAATTACAAGTGACCTTATATAACCATTCAGCCATCTGGAGTAACCAAATTAGGAGGGGTTCAGTTCACATTTCTTCAGAAGTTTAAAACACACACACACACACACACACACACACACACACACACACACACACACACACACACACACACACACACACACACACACACACACACACACACTTAAATTCAGGAAGATAAGGTTGAATTAATCTAGATTATATTAAGGATAAATGGGATGAATCATTCAGATTATACAAGGAAATGAGTGGAATCAGAGGTTTAAAGACATTTTCAACAATTTAAGATCTCCATTTGGCAGGAATATGCTTGGAAGATGGAAACAATGTTGCACATTCATCTAATCATATGGGTAGGCTACTGGGTAGCCTACATACAAACAATAATGTTTGTATTTGTAAGGTTTATTAAATGTATGAATTTGACCTTGACATACTTAAAGGGGAATAGCACTCATTTTCGACATTTTACTGTGTCATAAATATATTTACATCTGTAGCCTATATTGTGATTGTGCTATCATGCCTTGACTTAATTATACTTATATATTATTGTAGAAATTGTTGTTGTTGTTCTGAAAATAGACTACTTCAATATCCAATAGGAACTATGTCACCATTAGTTCAGTAAAGTATATAAAAGAGCTCAAAGGCTACATATTCAGTCAGACAACTCACCCCGAAAGTGAAGACAACTCACCCCGAAAGTGGCCGAAAGTGAAGACATCTCACCCCCGAAAGTGAAGACATCTCACCCCTGGTGAGTTGTCCGGACGTTCGGGGTGAGTTGTCCTGACAACTCACCAAAAGTGGCAAAAGGGGTGAGTTGTCTTGTTACCGTTTCAGAGAGTTACTTCTCTCAAACAACAGTTACAAGGTCCTATAAATTCATTGTGAAAACTTTACAGCAATTCATCGATACTTTAAGTATTTTTCAAAGCCATTGAGTGATTACCAACGCGCACTTCCAAACTCGAACAATTAAATGATACGTAGCTTGCAGAGTTAGTTCAGGCATATACCGTATACTCGAGGGGTTTCATGCCGTGCTCAAGGGCGCATACACACATAATATACACTTAATATGCTGCATTACTTGTGGGTGTATACGTGTGTGCAAGTACCACACGTCATTAGCTGATTTGGCAGTCAGCTGACCAATTGGGCGGGCTACTTAAGCTTAGCCTGGCTAATAAGCCAGACCGACTTAAGCTCACTAGACCATAGATATATATATAAGAAAGCTAGATGGCTCACCCGTGCTGCTGGCCAATGGAGAGCGATGTCGCTACGTGGCGGCCATCTTACTTCGGGGCAGCATAACATTGTGTCTATGGGCATGTACTTTTTAAATAACCATAACCGGGAAAAGTCCCGTTGGGGAAAAAGTCCCAAAAGTCCCGTTGGGGAAACCCAAAAGTCCAGTTGGGGAAAAAGTCCCGTTGGGGAAATAGTCCCAAAAGTCCCGTTGGGGAAACCCAAAAGTCCCGTTGGGGAAACCCAAAAGTCCCGTTGGGGAAAAAGTCCCAAAAGTCCCGTTGGGGAAACCCAAAAGTCCCGTTGGGGAAACCCAAAAGTCCCGTTGGGGTAAAAGTCCCGTTGGGGTAAAAGTCCCGTTGGGGAAAAAGTCCCAAAAGTCCCGTTGGGGAAAAAGTCTCGTTGGGGAAAAAGTCCCAAAAGTCCCATTGGGGAATCGACTCTGACCATCGACTCTGACCATCGACTCTGACCATCGACTCTGCGCATCTGCATGCGCGTTTTTCATGCCTGGATATGCCAAAATGCGCGCACGCGCGTTTTTCATGGCTGGAAATGCCAAAACACGCGCATGCGCGTTTTTCATGCCTGGAAATGCCAAAACGCGCGCATGCGTGTTTTTCATGCCTGGAAATGCCAAAGCGTGCGCATGCACGCTTTTCATGGCTGGAAATGCCAAAACGCGCGTGTGCATGCGCGTTTTTCATGGCTGGAAATGCCAAAACGCGCGCTTTTCATGCCTGCAAATGCCATAACGCGCGCATGTGCGTTTTTCATGCCTAGAAATGCCAAAACGCGCGCATTTTTCATGGCTGGAAACATTTGCCTGGAAACATTTGCATGTTTTCCCAGTCTGGAAATGTGAAAACGCGCATTTGCATGTCTTCCCAGTCTGGAAATGCAAAAACGCGCATTTGCATGTTTTCCCAGTCTGGAATTGCGAAAACGTGCATTTGCATGTTTTCCAACTGCGCAAATGCAAGTTTTCCCAGTCTGGAAAGGATTAAAAACCTGGTCATCACCACATAGATTCTGGTTCAGTTCAGTTCATAACCATCACCTGTTTGAACATATTTGATGTCTTTATATCTATATGTAATTAACTTTTAAAACTTAAATAATAATAAAAGGTATATGATGATGTTGATTCTGTGTCATAACTTCACAGAGAGATGACTATAAATGCCTGCTGCAAGCTGGCATGCACCCAACCAAAATATAATCATAACATTTGCTAAACATGTTTTCTCTAACACACTCACATTCATGTATTGTATATTTAATTATTTATGCATTGAGCTTGTTTGATTGATTTGATGGTATTGACTGTGCAAACATCTGACTGTCGCGTCTTTGTCTTTTGCTGTTGGAAGGATGGTAATAATGATACCTGCTCATCAGCTGAGCAAATAGCTTGCCCTGTGTCAATAATCACTGCACTGCACACCACACAGGCTTAAGCTCCTCAGTAAAGATGGTTCTTGTCAGTTGTGCTACTGCTAGGCCTACATTAATTCATTAATTCATTAATTTAATTAGGTTTTCAGCTGTTTTCATTACGTGTGTCCGCGTCTGTCTGTCCATCCGTCCTTCCGTCTGTGTCAGTGTTCTATATCAAAGCAAATTTTGATTTAGTTATAGTCATAGTAGTTTGACTAAAAATGTATTTCATTTTAGTCACATTTTTGTCTTTGGTTTTAACATCATGTCATGTGTTTTCGAAATCACTTCAGTTTTAGTCTTTAGTCAACTACTGTAAATATCGTAATACTTTTGTCGACTAAATCTACAGTTGATTTTGTCGACTAAAATGTATGTTGAAACTTGGAAGGCCTTGATGGTGTCATAAAGCTTGATTTTACACTTGGTTGCATGCTGAAAATAGCTGATCTACAAGCTCACGTGTCACAGCGCAACGTGTTGGGAGCTTGTACTGTAAATATCTTCAGAGCGCAAGCTCAACCAAACATAAATTAACTTGTCTTTTAGTTCTACTGGATCTCTTCTCCACTAGTCCCTCCCTGACAGGTTTATTATAACCGACTAGTTTGTATTCATTGACAAAACTGTCTTATAGTTTAGTCATCATAGCTAACTTTTTATTGAGGGGCGCCAACCCCTCCTATGCACAGTGTAGGCTATATGTCCGTTTGAGCGCGGAATGTGTTTGTAGCACAAAATGTGATGATTTGATTGGCTGATGATGAAGTATGATTATAATAAGAGCGCCCCACACACAAGTGTGATTTTTTTAGTCAGTGAAAAAAGGTAGTCGACTCGACAGACATATTTCGTCATAGTTTTAGTCGAAGAAATCAACACTGGTTTAAACTTTAAATGGTGGTATACTGTACTATGCACCCACAAAGCACTATAGAAGCAAACAATAGAACGTTGCCAAGCCCTGTGAATCATGCCTTCATTGTCAGGGACCGTGAACCATTCCTTCATTACACAGCCACATATAAATTGTCCCATTATTACACATATTTGAACATATAATATGACATGACATGATGACAGGGCGTGACATCACTGACATGAGGCGTGGTCAATGCTGTTTGACCACTCAGAATAGCCAAATGGCATTGATCACGCCTCCAGGTCTTAAGTTAAGTAATAAGACCTGGTACTTAAGACACGCATAATACTGCCCAATATGTTCAAGCAGTCTCTACCTAGGCTATATAATGTGTCCTGCCCTCTGCACAGCCTCAGGCACATCACGATGCTGTTTCCACAGGCAGTAGCTTTCCTCGTCCTGATGGGTGAGTTAATTTTGTTACTTGGTTATTATTGAATAGAAATATCAGTATTTTTGAGTGGTGCAACCACTCCTATAGACAGCTATGTGTGTGGCTGGGTCCGAGCACGAAAATGTGTGTGGCTGTGTCCGAGCACGAAAATGTGTGTGGCTGTGTCCGAGCACGAAAATAGTGTTATAGCGTTTGTTCACCACCAAGTGTCACTGTTGCACAGCCTAACACACAGACACACACAGGCCAGGGAGGAGGGCTTGTACAGTACAGTACAGTACAGTACAGTACAGTACAGTACAGTACAGTACAGTACAGTACAGTACAGTACAGTACAGTACAGTACAGTACAGTACAGTACAGCACCATTCACTTCAGACAGGTCTGATTTTTAAGTGGTGCAACCACTTCCTTAAGTGAGTATGTGTGTGTGTGGGTGCCTGCCTGCCTGGGTGGCTGGCTGGGTGGGTGGCTGGCTGGCTGGGTGCGTCTGAGCACGAAAACAGCATGGTTGTTTTTCACCACCTGTGCGCAACCTAACACACACAAACACACACACGCACATAGTAACTGTATATATGGTGATTTGGGGTGTGCCAGTACAGTACAGTACAGTACAGTACAGTACAGTACAGTACAGTACAGTACAGTACAGTACAGTACAGTACAGTACAGTACAGGGACACCCACACGGTAACTCTGTCATTTCTCAACCGTTTCGGACGCGGGGCGGCTCGCCGGAATCGGGCCGGCACCCTGGGTGCGTTCCTGTGGGTCTAGAACCCCCCCCCCCCCGGACCCCCACCACTTACAGTACTTATTACACTGCTGCTGTGAGCTCTTAACTGTTAACTATTGTGCCAGTCATTTTGTGGAGTGAGTTTTGTTCCTTGTCCATAGCAGGTGTTTCTAATAGTCAGGGGGTGGACTGTTCATTCTTTGGTCTAATGGATCACTTGAACCTGACTGATGCGCACGCGGCAGATGTTCGGCCTGTGAAGAACTGGACAACACCAACCTTCGTTGCGACGGAATTGAATATATTTGGTATCCTGGAGGCAGTAAGAACCCTTTATGATGCATGACGATTTTTGTGCCAACGTATTGTAAAATGTCACTGTCACTGTGTCTACTAAAAATAACTAGTGCTCCTAAATCTGTGCAGAATGCGATGTCTCAAACCCTGACCTGCCATGCCTGGATCACGATGGTGAGAATTGTTAGACATTAATGCAGCATGTGTGATGGTATTAAGATAAATTATGAAGTGATTAAACTTAGAAATGTTGTTATAATAATTATTGTTCGGATAATGTACCGTTGCTTTGTTCACATAATGGGCAAAGCAGATGTTTGATGTCATGATTTTACAAAATGTTGGGATTAAACAACTGAACAACCTTTCTGTACACAGGTCTGGCAAAATGAATTCCTCTCCTGGGATCCAAATGAGTTTTGTGGAATCGATGGTCTTTTCATCCCAAGAGACATGCTGTGGCTCCCAGATATAGTTATCATTGAGGAGTATGTAAAGAAGTTGCTCATTGCAGCAATTAACTTGTTTATTTTGTTTCCTTTTTAGTTTTATTTTATTTTCCAAGGTCACAGCAAGGTGTGTGTGTGTGTGTGTGTGTGTGTGTGTGTGTGTGTGTGTGTGTGTGTGTGTGTGTGTGTGTGTGTGTGTGTGTGTGTGTGTGTGTGCGTGCGTGTGTGTGTGCACACACAAAGACACACACACACACACCGCACCGGTGGGCTATATTTAAAGGTATATAGGGGTAGCAGAGGTCAGAGCTCGTCAGAAGAACGGTAGGTTCTGACTCAAGAAAGACTGTTGATGTTTTACATTTGAAGTGAATATGGATCAAAAGCTCAGTAGCACCCATCCTGACCTGATGGGTGCAGCGAAACTAACAGTACAGACACTGATGCATCTTATTGGACTTGGTGAGCAGTGTTACAAAGAGTTTGGCTTGATCATCCCCAAATTGCATAAGTCGGAGTCGGCTTCTACAACAACAGTGTGAAGGACTTTCATACCCTCTAAAACGTGTAACTGTGTCATATTATTATGAAGTCTTCTTCCTACAAACTATTAATCTCTCTTCTGCCCTATATCAGTGTATCTGACAGTGGAGGTACTATAAAGGGTCCATATGCCCATGCGAATTACAGCGGTATGATCGTTACATCTGAAACTCGCAGACTAACCACCATGTGTAATATGGATCTGATGAACTTCCCGTTTGATACTCAAAAATGTAGCATCACCTTTTCATCCATTATCCACTCAGGTAAGTCATGCCAAATTTGCCAATATGTGCATGCATGCATTGTTGTTGGCATTATTTCCACATTATTTTTGGAAGCCTTGGCGAACTTGCAATCTTATGCAAAGGTTAACATGTAATTTAGATAGCATATTATGACTATGTAGACAGATAATACTACTACTACTACTACTACTACTACTAACTACTACTACTAATAATAATAATACAAAAATATATAATAATAATAATAATAATAATAATAATAATAATAATAATAATAATAATAATCTTTATTGTCCCGAAGGATATTTGTCTTCACAGTCTGTTCAAACACATAGCACATAACACCAAGACATTACAAAAACTATCTCCGTTTGGAACCTCAATATCTACGCTTTAGCTCCGAGATGAGGTTCCGTGGCAGCCTGGCAGGATATCCCTGCACAGGTCGAAATGGGGTTGAACCGAGATACAGATGGAAACAACCACTTACAAAGAGATTGTTTGTCAGCCAGTACCATGTTTTCCCAATGCAATCTTACGGAAGCAGTACTGCACATGCAGATGGGGGTATATTTTTATTTAAGTCCGATTTAAGCTTTTCTGACTTGTTCCACCACTGGAGAACCAATTATATGAAGATAGGTTGAAAATGGGAATAGTGGTCCTTTACACTAAGATAACATGGGTGAAGGAGTGGTCTTTACACTAAGATAACATGGGTGAAGGAGTGGTCTTTACACTAAGATAACATGGGTGAAGGAGTGGTCTTTACACTAAGATAACATGGGTGAAGGAGTGGTCTTTTAAGATAAGATGTACTTTCATCTACTCAGAGCGACACATAGTGTTGCATCAACGTGAAGATGCGATTGAACTGACGAAGACATCTATAAAGTACATGCAGACCCAAGGGGAATGGGATCTCAAGAAGATTATCATTCATAAAAGCAGTCCTACCTATGGCGATGACACAGGTTTTACAAAGCTTACTTATGAGGTATTAAAGAATACAATAATTATTATATTATGAATTATACATATTTTTAAATTAAAAAAAATACATAATGTTCTTCATGTCCTCATCTCTCTGGTCCTACAAATCCAGCTCACCATAGCTAGGAGACCGATGCTATATGCAGTGAACATCTTACTGCCTCTCCTCTACTTCCTGGTTCTGGATGTGGCGTCCTTCTTCATCAGCGAGGCCAGAGGAGAAAAACTGGGCTTCAAAGTCACCCTCCTGCTGTCCATCTCTGTCTTACTGCTGATTCTCCAAGACATGCTGCCCTCCACCACTGAAAGGTTACCTCATATAGGTGAGGGGATCAGGGGAACCTCTCAACGTTGGGTCTACAGTGGATAATAAAGCCATGGTCCTGTGTTCCTCTCATAATCAATGACGGTGTCACTCTGGTCTTATTGTAGCTCTGTACTGCCTTGTCATCTTCACATTGATGACCATGAGTGTCCTGGAGACCATGATGGTAAGCTTCCTGATGGACATGGATGGTTACGTCAGTCAGGATGCTCTGAACTCCACCAACGAGGAAACTCTGGAAGAAACTGTCCTCCACAAAGGTATGTCTCACATCTCGCCTCACATTGTTCCATGAAGTGAAAAAAAAGGATTAAAACTATAGACACAATGGGCTATGAAAGAGTTTTGTATCATCTGTTCAGAATCAAGAGGGGTTTAGTTTATGTCATATCCTTTCAGAACCTGTTGGAGATGGTATGAACGGTGAGGACAGAACAGTGAGTGAGAAGTTCAACTTGGAGCAGCTGAGTGATGCTGTGCTGCTGAAACTGATCCTAGAGGAGGTGAAAGGGGCTCGTCAGGACTGCTTCTGTGCTGCTAGAACAGGACAAGACAAGAAGAAGTGTGGATACTACACTACACTGGCCAGATACATAGATATTGTGTTCTTGGTAATGTACATTATTACCATTGTAGCATTTATGGTGTACATGTACAATGTGTGGGTGAAGCAGTGGTGGACAGTAACGGAGTAAATGTACTTGAGTAATATACTTACAGTAAGTAGCCTACAGATTCTGAGGATCTGTTTTACTTGAGTATTCAATTTTTTATACTTACTTGATTACTCTTACTCTGGTTAGTCTAGTACATTTCAAAGACAAATATTTTACTTTTACTGCTAGAACAGGACAAGACAAGAAGAAGTGTGGATACTACACTACACTGGCCAGATACATAGATATTGTGTTCTTTGTCATGTACGTCATTACCATTGCATCATTTCTTGCATACATGTTCAATTTGTGGGTGAAGCAGTGGTGGACAGTGACTTGAGTGAAGTAAATGTATACTACTGTAGAAATAAATGACAATGATGTGAAATGGGTATTATTTACGATGTAGATGTTCAAGTGCAAACAACTCGTCATATTCATGCCGTGGTGTCAAACGGCCTATAACTGTCTGGAACCTTTTCTGTCTGATCGTGTACATCTGTGTGGATCTGTCTGGCCTCAAAAGTCAAAAGTAGTAGACCAATCACAGCTCCGCTCACACATACAGTGAACCACAAACGTCAAGCTTCTTGAGAAATGTTTATCTTATTATTATTATTATTATTATTATTATTACCCTTATTATTATTATTACTCTTATTGGTTATAATGCACCTTGCCATGGTGCAGCGTGCCGCGACTCCCGATCCCGACAGACTTTGCTGCGTGTCACCCTCACGTCAGCCTACTTTCACCTGTCTCACCATCTCTCAAATAAATGCAAAAAGGCAAAAAATATCTTAAAAAAATAAAATAAAAATCAGCTGTCTCTCCACGTCAACTCCCTTCACTCTCATTCGTTACAAGCTATCTCACTCACACCCACATTCCCTCAGTGCAAATCAGGTGGCCCATTTAAGCAGTCACTATTCTGCATTCACTGCTGACACATGTAGGAGTTGTTCACACAAGCGACAAGACACAGATAGATATCTCGTCCTTGGTACAAAGAGCAAACAAACAAACAACAGCATGAAAGAACAAACAAACAACAGCAAGAAAATCCGATGTAGGCCTAATGGTCACTACAATAATGTCACTCCAAATTAGTCACAGTATTTGAAATAACTGATTAAATATGTATTGAACCACCAGTAAATCGTCCATGAACCACGAAGGCGTCCTGGGACCTCAGGTCGGGCATGCCTGTTTTAACTTACTAATGATCAAATGAAACAGACAAGGCAGGTCTTCTACACACTACTTGGACAGAAACATTATCTGGACATTTTAGGCTACTAATACAGCTCCTTTTGGCAATGAAGTGACACCATCGTGTGATGGCGTATACAGCAAGCAGTCTCCAAAGTGTTATTGTCTCCACCAGGCCGAAGGCATGGGGAGAGAGTATGTTTTGCACTCCGTCCGTGTGTGTGTGTGTCTGTCCGTCCGTCCTTCCGTCCGTCTGTTACCAGCTAATCTCCGGCACCGTTAACCCGGTCGATTCCAAACTTTGCACACACACTCCCTGGATGCCAACGATGAACCTCTGCCCCACATTTTCCAGAACGGCCTGTTATAGCGCCACCATGAGGCAGCTTTTCACATGTTTTACCTAAAACTGCACCGATATGCGTGAAACGTGGCATGCACACTCCCTAGAGGCCAAGGACAAACCTTTGACCTGCATTTTCCGCATCTGCCTTTTATAGCGCCACCAGGAGGCCCACTTTTGTAAAACACATTTTTTTATATTACTCCTCCAGATTCTGTCAAAAAATCTCACAAATCGTTACACAGTATCTCTATGGTCATGTGCTCAAGTCGGATCTGTCCGATATTTCATATTCCATCCTAATTGGCTATAATTGGCTTTCACAGTTTGCAAGATTGCCCCGTTTTGAACAAAAGCCTCAAATCATGAACGCAGCATGGAATTTATGTGAAACCTTTCACACATGTTCTTACTAGGCTGAGGAATATATCCCACCCTTTTCACATTGGCCTGCTATAGCGCCACCAACAGGTTGATTTTTGCAAAACACATTTTTGGAACAAAATGCCTCAAATCATCCAATTGCCATCAAAGGCGTATGAAGAAATGGCACCCTTTTCACATTGGCCTATTATAGCGCCACCAGGAGGCCACAACCTGACCTGGCTTGGTGGAGACCTGTGCCCCGAGGGGCACTTTTTCTAGTTATTGCAATGTTTTTATTGTTATGATTGAGTCATTTCATCCGTTTTACATATTTACAAATATTACAAAGAATAGAATAACCATGATAACAAACACAATCAAACAATTAGTAGCAAATCAAGTGGCAAACAGAGTGGTACCGTAAAGTGAGTTTCACGTTGTTTAATGCAATCATATAGGACTTTTCTGTTTGGATTTACCTTTATTTAAGAGGGTATTTGTACTATAGTAAAGCAGATGACACAATCATCGGAGCACAACCTCCATAACTTATTTTGGATGGATCTTTTATTTAATAATAATAATAACTCACCCATCAGGACGAGGAAAGCTACTGCCTGTGGAAACAGCATTGTGGTGTGCCTGAGGCTGTGCAGAGGTCGGGACACATTATATAGGTGCAGAGAGTGTTATGCGACATGTGTTGTCTCATGTCACGTCCTGTCATGTCACATATGTTCAAACATGTGTAATAATGGGACAATGCATATGCGGCTGTGTAATGGAGGCATGGTTCACAGTCCCTGACAATGAAGGAACGATTTACGGGCCTTGCTAACGTTCTATTGTTTGCTTCGAGGGTGCATAGTATACCACCATCTACAGTGTGCCACGCCATGGTCTAACGCAGGGTTTCTCAGAGTGCATGCCGTGACACCCTAGGCTTAGGGTGCAGTCACACAAGTCCAGGGGTGCCACAGAATACTTATTTGTTATTAAAAAAATGTTTTATCCACGAGTCAAAGAATTGTGTATATTATAAACAAATAAAAAATATTTCTGTATTGAAACATTTTGAATCTGCCTTTTAATTTGAATTAGTATGACTTATTGCTGCATAGGGCTGCAGAGGCAATTGTCTAGTTAGTACATCCCATTCCCCAGAGATATATAGGAGCGTAATATACTGTAGGTGCATCGTAGTGTACATCCTATAAGCCAGACGGACGGATGCCTGATTTGCTAGTTCAGATCTTTATATCCTCGTGGTACTTAAGTATCCCATAGCCTGGAGGGACAATCACTTTGATTATTCAGGCCTTCAACAGCGAGTGTCTGGATGACAGTCTGTGAACAGTGAATGCATACATGTGCAGGTCATCAGTTTCAGCATGTTGCACACATTGAAGGACCGGCTTCCTCTGACCCTTCCTGTTGAGCAGCGTTTCCCATGACATTCTCAGCTCAAGACCCAGAAGTTAAATTTGGCCTCTCCCGCCTAGACCCAAACTTACAAAAAAAGGTGATTAAGTAACCACTTAAGTAAGCCACATTTCACAAAAGCTTGAAAATGTAGATCTGCTTCTTTTTAATGAAAATATCAGATAAATGTTTTTTTTTGCTTTTGAAATAATTATACAGGACCCAAAATGTTTGGGCCTCAGTGTTGAAGTGCACGTATGGTAAATGGTGCATTTATAGACTATAGCGCCTTTATCCAATGCGCTTTACAGAGATTGTGCATTACATTCACCCATTCACACACACATTCACACACCGATGTCAGAAGAAACCATGCAAGGCACCAACCTGCACATCGGGAGCAATTAGGGGTTCAGAGTCTTGCTCAAGGACACTTCGACACTAAGGTCACATTCCCACCTAATACTTCGGTAGACTCGATGCGAATGGGCGGAGAAGTTGGGATTCTTGCATATTTAATTTGCTGCGGTTTGCCTTCACACTGCGCTGTATAACCACAGCAATTGGAAACGCAGCAGGGACCTTATCAATGTGTTCAATAGCCTACACAGTGAAATCTATGGTGTTAAAATTATACTCATAACGTGCATGTGTCGTGCCGTCGGGGACTGTATCTCTCTCTCTCTCTCTCTCTCTCTCTCTCTCTGAGCGCACTCAGCGCACTGATCACAGAGACAGACAAAGTCCTCACACAGTGACAGAACTCCATGTTTACGGCACGCACAGACAGACAGAATATTCTGTAGGCTATACACTGCAGTGTTTTTATGTGTTTCCTTAACCAATTGATTAATGTACTCGTCCTCATTTCGACCAGGGCTTCGATCTCCTCTTTCGACCACGTCTATCCACGGTAACGGGACATCTTTGCGCTGCGTAAAATATGCCTTCTCCGTCTCCAACTGTGTTTAGCTCCTCACCCGCCACATTGTTTGCTTCATTTCCCTTATTTGCTGCGGATTGCATTCCCACCTGCACCGAATCGTAATCAAGTGCGAATGGAAGCGAAGCAAAACCCTCGTTTTTGGTCGGAGTAGAATGCGGTTCTTTGATGCGCATTAGGATTGGTGCAGGTGGGAATGCAATCCGCAACAAATAAAGGAAATGAAGCAAACTATGTGGCGGGTGAGGAGCTAAACACAGAGACGGAGAAGGCATATTTTACGCGGCGCAAAGATGTCCCGGTACCGTGGTCGAATGAGGAGACCGAAGCCCTGATCGAAATATGAGGACGAGTACATTAATCAATTGGAATCAATTAATGAATCAATGAATCAATTAAGGAAACACATAAAAACACTGCAGTGTAGTCTGTATGTGCGTAAACATAGTGCTGTCACTGTGTGGGGACCGGGGAGTAGAGACTTTTATCTCGATAAACTTGTAAACATTTTGCACTGATGTCTGTTCTCAGTGCACTCAGTGCTGTGCCTCCATGCCCAAAAGAACAGTGCGTGGCTGCGTGCGTATAGTGAGAGAGAGAGCGAGGGGGAGAGAGAGAGAGAGAGAGAGAGAGAGAGAGAGGTCCAGTCCCCGACGGAACGACACATGCACGTTAAGAGTATAATTTTAACACCATAGATTTCACTGTGTAGTTTATGAATTGAACACATTGATAAAGTTCTTGCTGCATTTCCAATTGCTGCGGATGACAGTGCAGTGTGAAGGCAAACCGCAACAAATTAAATATGCAAGAATCCCAACTTCTCCGCCCATTCGCATCGAGTCTACCGAAGTATTAGGTGAGAATGTGATCTAACTCTGGGGGAGCCTGGGTTCGAAGGGAACCTTGTGGTTTCCATCCAGTCACTCTACCCCTGAGCCACTGCCGCCCCTAGTAGGCGGAGCTACAGCCTATTTTTTCCCGAAAAAAAACAACACTGTAGGTAAAGGGTATGAGTGTGTCCATCATCCTAGTATCTTACAATAAATGCTTGTGTGTTTCCACAACATTTGTATCTTTTGCGGCATATTGTCAAATGACTGCATGACTTAATTTGGTGAAAAAACATCATATTTTTGGACAGATGGATGGACAGTCACAGGTTGAAAACAGGGATGAAAGCATAGTCCTCTGTTGGCCTGACACAGACAATTAATTAATGTAGTACAACTGACAAGAACCATCTTTACTGAGAAGCTTATTGCAGCCTGTGTGTGGTGTGCACTGTGCTTTTGGCACGGGTCAGGCTATTTGCTCAGCTGATGAGCAGGTATCATTATCATTACCATCATCCATCCAACAACAAAAGACAAACGACAGTCAGATGTGTGCGCACAGTCAATATACAGCAGGTCAAGCTTTCTGAGCAATTGTTATGATTATATTTTGGTTGTGTGCCAACTTGCAGCATAGCAGGCAATACAGTATATATACACATGTAAATGACAGGCGGACATCAGTCAGTAGATAACAGGTCTGGGGTACAGCAAAATAAGCCAAACAAAAGTATATGGACAAATAAGGACAAGTGCGAGCGAGACAGTGCAGGAGAGCAGCAATCAATTATCTTAACCAAAATGCCATGGATGGACAGGACAATGAGCATTCTCTGCACTCTTTGTGCTCTAACTCTGCTGGGTGAGTTGGGACATCAGATCACTTTCCTTCTTTCTGAGTATAATTAACTTTAATCTGTAAAAGCTGTGAAGTTGTGGACACATAAAGGTCCTCGGTCTAGTCGGTCATGCATTAAGGAGTCCTATATGCTGTTTATCAGGGGGTGTCTTGGGAACACAGGAGAGTGTGTGTTCATATCACGCTGTGCTCAGCCACCTCAATCTGGAACAACGGAGCGCTGCACTCGCAGAGCTGCGGCCTGTAAAGAACTTCACACAGCCCACGCATGTGTGGGTGGACATGCTCCTCAATAGTATCCTGGATGTGGTAAGTCTGCTGGACATGCTCCTCAATAGTATCCTGGATGTGGTAAGTCTGCTGGACAGCGCTTGTCTCATGCATGTGGAATGACACGTGGGAGGGACTAAATATACATGTAACATTTGACATTTTTAATCTAAATAATGTCCCACAAATAATGTACACAGGTTGGACATACAGTAGTTAAAAGCACTGTGATTATTGTCTCCACCAGGCGACAATAGTGTTTTGCACTCTGTCCGTGTGTGTGCGTGTGTGCGTGTGTGTGTGTGTGTCCTTCCGTCCGTCCGTTACCAGCTAATCTCCGCCACCGTTGGCCCGATCCATGCCAAACTTTGCACCTACACTCCCTGGATGCCAACGACGAACCTCTGCCCCAAATATTCTTCAACGGCCTGTTATAGCGCCACCATGAGGCCGATTTAGGCAAAACACATTTCTGTAGATTACTCGTACACATTTCATCCATACATCACACAATTTGGTATACACTATCTCCATAGTCATGTGATCAACACGGATCTGCACCATATCCCATCTTCCATCCTGATTGGCTAAGATTGGCTTCCAAAGCTCACATGATTGGTCCGTTTCGAACAAAATGCCACAAATCACAAACACAGTGTGCAATTTCCGTGAAATTATACACTCACATTTCCACTAGGCCGAGGACGACATGCCACTCATTTTTTCCAAATCAGCCTCAGGCCAATTCCTATTTTTAGCTATAACTGCATCGATCTGTATACAACTTATGTATGCGCACTCCCTAGAGGCCATGGAAAAACATTGTCCCTGCATCCCTCCACATCTGCCGGTTATAGCGCCACCATGAGGCCGATTTCGGCAAAACACATTGCTTATGTTAGTCGCACAGATTTCATCCAAATCTCACACAAATCGGTACACATGATCTCTGTAGTCATGTGATCAAGACAGACTCGTCTTGATCACATGACTACAGAGATCATGTGTACCGATTTGGATTTCTCAGATTCTACACTGATTGGCTAACATTTCCTTCCAGTTTTCAGGAGTGGCCCGTTTCGTTCAAAATTCTGTCCTGTCCTGCTCATCCATGCAAAAAAACAAAAACATGTTTATATTACTCCTAAACATTTTGCCAAACATCTCACACAGTCCTATCCTCCTGGTGGAGATCTGTGCCCAGAAGGGCACTTTTTCTAGTTATTATTAATTTGGTTCAAATAAGTGTTAAATAGCTCTATATCCTGATAGAAATCATCCCTCATTCATTTCTTTAGCTATTTAGTAAAAATAAATATTATCCTAGGAGAGAGATCTCATACAGGATAAACAAATGTAATTGGAATACGTGGAAGGTTGTTGGTTTATTATCTTATTTGCCTTTTTATTATGTTTGTTATCGGTGTCTTTGTGTGTTATATTATTATTTGATAAATTGCTCAATAAATGTTAGACATTTCCATGATCTCATGGTACTGTATGTATGACGGTGTCTAAATTAAACCATGAATCTGTCATTGTCTGCAGAACGAGCAGACTCAGACCTTCACCTGCTCTGTCATAGTTGCAATAGTAAGTGTGTGTGTGTGTGTGTGTGTGTGTGTGTGTGTGTGTGTGTGTGTGTGTGTGTGTGTGTGTGTGTGTGTGTGTGTGTGTGTGTGTGTCTGTGTGTGTGTGTGTGGTGTACAAATTAACAGACATCCTCCATTTTTTACCAACTACCCAGCGTCGCATAAAGTGAATCAGTCCGACCTTTAGTAAAGTGATGAACATTTGCATAATTTATTACAATCCAATAGGCCAATATGACTGTGACCATTATGCAGATTGTATACTTTTGTGTTTGGTACTGTAAGTTTATTTTTATACCAATACTTTTGGTTTTTCATTCAAGTAAAAGTATCTTGTTAGAGAATATTCCATAGAATATACTGTTATATGAATGTTACCTGCAAAGTGCACTCTTCAATGATGACTATAAAACACTGATTTCTTATCTTTTGACTTAACCACTCTCACAGGAGAAGTGGACATTTGTGCTCTGGACAACTGCAGTTGTCAAAGACCGTTTGTAGCTGGCTTGAAGGTGTCAGGAAGTGCCTGTGTGTTGTATTTCTCTCCAGGCACCTCCTGGCCTCAAGGTCAAGTAGATGCCTCTGCTATCAGGCCCTGCATAAAACCAGTATTACCAGCCACTGTTACTACCCTCTTCCCAAATTCTGCCATGTTCACTTCAGCCCAATCCCTTTTTCCTGATAATGTGCCTTTATATACCCGATGCAAAGTGCATTTATTTTGTGTTCTTGCGACAACTCATCCTGATCTGAGCGCAATCTCATCATTTGTGTTTTACACTAAGCCACTAAGACGACTACTTTTCAATTATTTTATTTTCTCACAGTTTACATAAAAGCCTGCCTTAGTTAACCTCTTCCACCATTACTTAAATTGTTGTATTTCCATGCAAGTACATGTCATTTTGTTGTCTTCACACAGACGTGGTTCAGTGACTTCTTACAATGGGACCCCGATGACTTCTGTGGAATTGGACACATTCATGTTCAAAGGGAAAAGCTCTGGATACCAGACATCTACATTGTTGAGAAGTGAGTATCATAGTTCTATGTATGTACGGTAAGGGTAGCAGAGTGGCTCACAGCCTCAGCCTGATGACCTAAAAGCCTAACATCTCCGCCAGATTATAAAGAATGCTCTTTAGGCCTAGGGATTAAGATGTTGGCTTTCCCCGCAAGAGATCTGGGTTTGAGTCCTGGACATTGCACGTGTCTGTGTGTGTGTGTGTGTGTGTGTGTGTGTGTGTGTGTGTGTGTGTGTGTGTGTGTGTGTGTGTGTGTGTGTGTGTGTGTGTGTGTGTGTGTGTGTGTGTGCGTGCGTGCGTGTCTAATAAGAAGACAAATGTCTTCATAGATTAACTGATTAGTTGCGACCGAAGGTCGCAGTTAACTATGGAATCGTGCATTTCCCGTCAGTGTGTTGGTCACACCCCAGATGAAAGAGAATGTGACATCATCAGGGATGGAGCACGTGACATCACGTGACATGTCATCAATATTGTCCAGCAACTCTACATCTGACCTCAAACCGCAAACCCTTAGATCTCCATATATGGAGCTGACATGTTCTGACATTCCATTATGTTGATCCTTCCCCATCCATCCTTCCTCTTCGATGTCTTCAATTCCTTTTGACTGATACCTGTCAATTTAAACTCTGGACGAGCCTGCCCCAAAGATATTAGTGTAGCCGCGCCCGGCCGGAAAACTAGAGTTCTTAACAGGCCCGAGAATCCAGATCTGACCCCCCATGCCGAAGCGCCAGCGCTCTCCCAGCAGTCTGCTGTCACCCAGTCCCAGGCGGATGCGTGCACGCAACCTCGCAAGGTCTTACTGGTATAGGTAAGTTCAAAGGTGACCTTACAAACACGTTCATAAATGTTCACAACATGACATGGCTGTAAATGGAAACAGGTTGGATGCATTCAACCGCAATGCATTTTTTAATTATTAAAAATGTCCCTAGTTTTTTGTCCAAGTTATATGCTTTTAATGACATTACATGACAAATTAACCAACATACAGTATGCTAACCTTATCACACAAAATGCCTTGTTGCAGTGCAGTGTCAATTCGCAGGACAATTAAATGATTAAAAGCAACAATCAAATGTTTAGCAGTACAGTTCTTATACTGCATTTGTTTTGTGAATTGCAGTGGAATATTGCCGCAGGTATTTAATTTTAGGCTATGTCCACTGATCCATTGATGTGACTGTCAGTCTAGTGTTGGATTACCATTGGGTCTCATCTTTCCCTTTCAAACCATGTATACAATGAATGGAGTCCTGTCCTATAAATGTGTGTTTACACTTGTTCCCCCTCCGAAGATGAATACAAGCATTCAAGCACATCAAGTGTGTTCTGTTGTGTCAAATGGTCTCTCATCCCTGTGGGCACAGAGTGTTGTCCTTCCTGTAGGCTGACATGGTTCATGTTCACCATGCAGAAAAGACAACAACAAGATGAATACCATTTGTTTGCACTCTAGTCCTGCATTGGTTCCCAAGCTGTTATGGGTCAAGGGCCACTTACGCACTGACTGTGTTATGTGGTCAGATGGGTGGACATTTTCAGTTTATTTAAAATTTCAACCAATTGATTGTGTTCTAGCTTTCCAACCAATCTTCATATAATTGATCATCAGTTCATCACTAATGCTCATGATGAAATTGTAAAATAATAATAATAATAACAATTAAAGTGGTGTTCACAGCAGGTTGTTTCAATGGTAAGAAACTATGGCCCGTATACAAACTAGTGCCGGTGCACCCGGCAGGGAACACTTCCCATAGTTCATCCGGAGCGTGAACACGCGCCACTGCTTTTCGTGAACCTGTCTGTGTTTACAACATTTTGTCAACGGGGGGCAGCAGAGAGCCATAGTCTAGCCTACTCCAGCCTAGAAAGGACTTTCTATGGGGTCCAACACTTAAGTGTGGTTCGGGGACCCCCTGGGATCCTTGATAGGTTTCGATGTGGTCCAACACTGGTTATCAAAGTGTGGTTCGGGGACCCCCATGGGGTCCTTGATGGGTCTCGATGGGGTCCAACGCTGGTTATCAAAGTGTGGTTCGGGGACCCCCATGGGGTCCTTGATGGGTCTCGATGGGGTCCAACGCTGGTTATCAAAGTGTGGTTCGGGGACCCCCATGGGGTCCTTGATGGGTCTCGATGGGGTCCAACGCTGGTTATCAAAGTGTGGTTCGGGGACCCCCAGGGGTCCTTGATGGGTCTCGATGGGGTCCAACACTGGTTATCAAAGTGTGGTTCGGTTACCCCATGGGGTCCTTGATGGGTCTCGATGGGGTCCAACGCTGGTTATCAAAGTGTGGTTCGGGGACCCCATGGGGTCCTTGATGGGTCTCGGTGGGGTCCAACGCTGGTTATCAAAGTGTGGTTCGGGGACCCCATGGGGTCCTTGATGGGTCTCGATGGGGTCCAACGCTGGTTATCAAAGTGTGGTACGGGGACCCCCTGGGGTCCTTGATGGGTCTCGATGGGGTCCAACGCTGGTTATCAAAGTGTGGTTCGGGGACCCCATGGGGTCCTTGATGGGTCTCGATGGGGTCCAACGCTGGTTATCAAAGTGTGGTTCGGGGACCCCCTGGGGTCCTTGATGGGTCTCGATGGGGTCCTTCACTGGTTATCAAAGTGTGGTTTGGGGACCCCATGGGGTCCTTGATGGGTCTCGATGGGGTCCAACACTGGTTATCAAAGTGTGGTTCGGGGACCACATGGGGTCCTTGATGGGTCTCGATGAGGTCCAACACTGGTTATCAAAGTGTGGTTCGGGGACCCCATGGGGTCCTTGATGGGTCTCGATGAAGTCCAACACTGGTTATCAAAGTGTGGTTCGGGGACCCCATGGGGTCCTTGATGGGTCTCGATGGGGTGCAACGCTGGTTATCAAAGTGTGGTACGGGGACCCCCTGGGGTCCTTGATGGGTCTCGATGGGGTCCAACGCTGGTTATCAAAGTGTGGTTCGGGGACCCCATGGGGTCCTTGATGGGTCTCGATGGGGTCCAACGCTGGTTATCAAAGTGTGGTTCGGGGACCCCATGGGGTCCTTGATGGGTCTCGATGGGGTCCAACGCTGGTTATCAAAGTGTGGTTCGGGGACCCCATGGGGTCCTTGATGGGTCTCGATGGGGTCCAACACTGGTTAGCAAAGTGTGGTTCGGGGACCCCATGGGGTCCTTGATGGGTCTCGATGGGGTCCAACACTGGTTAGCAAAGTGTGGTTCGGGGACCCCATGGGGTCCTTGATGGGTCTCGATGAGGTCCAACACTGGTTATCAAAGTGTGGTTCGGGGACCCCATGGGGTCCTTGATGGGTCTCGATGGGGTCCAACACTGGTTATCAAAGTGTGGTTCGGGGACACCATGGGGTCCTTGATAGGTCTCGATGAGGTCCAACACTGGTTATCAAAGTGTGGTTCGGGGACCCCATGGGGTCCTTGTTGGGTCTCGATGGGGTCCTTCACTGGTTATCAAAGTGTGGTTCGGGGACCCCTTGGGGTCCTTGATAGGTTTCGATGAGGTCCAACACTGGTTATCAAAGTGTGGTCCGGGGACCCCCTGGGGTCCTTGATGGGTCTCGATGGGGTCCTTCACTGGTTATCAAAGTGTGGTTCGGGGACCCCTTGGGGTCCTTGATAGGTTTCGATGAGGTCCAACACTGGTTATCAAAGTGTGGTTCGGGGACCCCTTGGGGTCCTTGATAGGTTTCGATGAGGTCCAACACTGGTTATCAAAGTGTGGTTCGGGGACCCCATGGGGTCCTTGATGGGTCTCGATGGGGTCCTTCACTGGTTATCAAAGTGTGGTTCGGGGACCCCTTGGGGTCCTTGATAGGTTTCGATGAGGTCCAACACTGGTTATCAAAGTGTGGTCCGGGGACCCCCTGGGGTCCTTGATGGGTCTCGATGGGGTCCTTCACTGGTTATCAAAGTGTGGTTCGGGGACCCCTTGGGGTCCTTGATAGGTTTCAATGAGGTCCAACACTGGTTATCAAAGTGTGGTTCGGGGACCCCTTGGGGTCCTTGATAGGTTTCGATGAGGTCCAACACTGGTTATCAAAGTGTGGTTCGGGGACCCCATGGGGTCCTTGATGGGTCTCGATGGGGTCCTTCAATGGTTATCAAAGTGTGGTTTGGGGACCCCCTGGGGTCCTTAATGGGTTTTGGACATCGCTTATTGCGAAATACCTCGCCATGGTAACGCATAATGGAAATATTTTGATAAGCATACCATTCCTGGCTGAGCCACACGTGTTTGCCTGCATGGCAGTCACACAGAAAAAGAATGGTGTACACGGCAGGCTAATAGAAAACAATCCCACCCGTGTGAAGAGAAGCTCTTATCACGGACAAGTCTATTACAGCCATTAAAGTCTAGAAATGTTCATGTAAAACTATTGGCCGTGCACACAGTGGCTATTCCCAAGTGCCTAGTACAGCTTAATGGAGCCTATTAAAGTCTAGTACAGCCTATTACACCCTATTCTAGCCTATTCCAGCCTGTTCCAGCCTAGTACAGCCATCTAAATACCCCCCCCCCCCCCCCCCATCCTAGTCTATTCTCCCACTAGGTTGGACTAGGCTAGACGTGGGTGTACATGGCTGTCCTAGACTCTACTGGGCTCTAATGTTGTTTTTGGCTCTAGTAGACTGTACTAGGCTGTACTAGGGTATATTAGGCTTTACAAAAGCCTAGAAATGTTCCATGTACAACTATTGTCCGTGCACACAAACTCATGTAAAAACTATTGCCTGCTTACGCAGTGGTTAACCTCAAGTGCGTGAACTACATGGCTGACAAGAGCCTGGTACAGCCTAATAGGGCCTATTAGAGTCCAGTACAGCCTAGTACACCGCATTCTAGCATATTCCAGCCTGATCCAGTCTAGTATAGCCTAGTACAACCACCAAAATACCCCTCTCTCCAAGTCTATTCTCCCACTAGGCTGGACTAGGCTCTGCTGGGCTCTAATAGGCTGTTTTTGGCTCTAGTAGACTGTGCTAGGCTGTACTAGGGTGTGACACTGCCACATAAAATGTGAAATGTGAAACAATGTATTTCCTGGCCTGGTATGAGTATGAAAGAAAATTAAACATACTGGGGGATAACAGGGGAATATGTTTGTTAAACCAAGGTTGAATATTTAACACTGAAATGTAGTGTACGGATATACAATATAATGTGTTGTGTGTAATTGAACCATGGTCATCAATTTTCTGTTATGACAAGGTTTGATCACAAGGGGAGCTGTGGGGAAATGTGTGTGAGAAATATTGCCAGGAAACTATAAAAGACCAGGAAGTGAGGCGCCGAGCCTGGGTTCCATTTTGGGCAGTAAGGAGAGAGTTTGGTGTTGCTAGTTTTCTTTGCCAAACACACTCTTTTAAAAGGCCAATACTATGCCAATTCAGAGGTAAAACGCAGAAAATGCCGGTCTGACCGAAGAACTTTGCCAATGGAAGGAAATAAAGTTTGGTAGGCCAGCTTCTGAGGCTTGGAGCTCTGTCAAACAAACAGAGCTGGTGAACAAAGGACCCAGCGGACCACGCCCGACTTAAAGGTGGGGTGAGCAGCAGATACTTTTTCATTTTTCCGGTAAGCAAGGCTTTGCCTTTTTGTTTTGTACGTTTTTTGGACTGTCTAAATTGAACAGAAGAGGATCTACAGCAGTTGGATTAATCTGGATACTCTGATTACTTTTTTCGGGATTACTTTTGGAACACTGACTTTGGGGGCACCTTTAAAGGGACATTGCAGGGGATAATTTGAAGGGACTGGAACATTTAATTTACATTTTGAAGGGATTGATTGCCCAGTTTGTATGATTTTGGTTTGATTCGATCTGTAAATATTATAAAGACCAGCCATTTCACCTAAAGGGAAATAGTTTTGCGTTTTCCTTGTGCTCTATACTACTGTTCATTTCCAGTATCTAGATTTACTGTCGCAGGTACAGGACCTTTATTTATTTATTTTATTTTATATAACTCAGACTTATACGCCAATAGGCCTGATTGTTATAAGGGTCTATTAGGCTGTACGAGGCAGTAAAGTACTATACCTAGAAATGTTCATGTAAAACTATTGGCCGTGCACACTAACTCCTGTAAAAACTATTGCCCGTGTACACAGTGGTTATTCCCAAGTGCAAGGAAATACAGGGCTGACAAGAGCCTAGTACAGCCTAGTACACCCTATTCTAGCCTATTCCGGCCTGATCCAGCCTAGTATAGCCTAGTACAGCCATCTAAATACCCCTCTCTCCAAGTCTATTCTCCCACTAGGTTGGACTAGGCTAGACGTGGGTGTACATGGCTGTACTAGACTCTACAAGGCTCTAATAGGCTGTTTTTGACTCTAGTAGACTGTGCTAGGCTGTACTAGGGTATATTAGGCTTTACAAGGCAGTAAAGTACAAAAGCCTAGAAATGTTCCATGTACAACTATTGTCCGAGCACACAAACTCATGTAAAAACTATTGCCTGTGTACGCAGTTGTTAACCTCAAGTGCGTGGAACTACAGGGCTTACAAGAGCCTGATACAGCCTAATAGGGCAAATTAGAGTCCAGTGCAGTCTAGTACACTGCATTCTAGCCTATTCCAGCCTGATCCAGCCTAGTATAGCCTAGTACAGCCACCAAAATCCCCCCTCTCCAAGTCTATTCTCTCACTAGGCTGGACTAGGCTAGATGTGGGTGTACATGACTGTCCTAGACTCTACTGGGCTCTAATATGCTGTTTTTGGCTCTAGTAGACTGTGCTAGGCTGTACTAGGGTCTATTAGGCTGTACGAGGCAGTAGAGTACTATATCCTAGAAATGTTCATGTAAAACTATTGGCCATGCACACACACTCCTGTAAAAACTATTGCCCGTGTACACAGTGGTTATTCCCAAGTGTGAGGAACTACAGGGCTGACAAGAGCCTAGTACAGCCTAATGGAGCCTATTAGAGTCTAGTACAGCGTAGTACACCCTAGTCTAGCCGGATCAAGCGTAGTATAGCCTAGTACAGCCATATAACTTCCCCCCCTCTCCTAGTCTATTCTCCACACTAGGCTAGACGTGGGTATACTAGGCTGTACTAGACTACTGGGCTCTAATAGGCTGTATTCAGCTCTAGTAGGCTGGACTAGGCTCTATTAGGCTGTACGAGACATTACTGTACTATAGCCTATTGGCCGTGGACACAAACATATGTAAAAACTATTTCCCGTGTACACAGTGGTTCATTTCAAGTGTGAGGAGCTACAGGGCTGACAAGAGCCTAGTACAGCCTATTAGAGTCCAGTACAGCGTAGTACACCCTAGTCTAGCCTATTCCAGCAGGATCAAGCATAGTATAGCCTAATACAGCCTGTACTAGGCTCTATTAGGCTGTAGGAGACATTACTGTACTATAGCCTATGTAAAACTATTGGCCGTGCACCCAAACTCATGTAAAAACTATGGCCTGTGTACACAGTGGTTCATCTCAAGCGTGAGGACCTACAGGGCTGACAAGAGCCTACTACAGCCTAATGGAGCCTATTATAGTCCAGTACAGCCTAGTAGACCCTATTCTAGCCTTTCCCAACCAGATCCAGCCTAGTATAGCCATCTAACTGTGCGTGCATGCGTGCGTGTGTGCGTGTGTGCGTGCGTGCGTGCGTGCGTGCGTGTAAAATATAGTCTAGTACAGCCGTACACCCTAGTCTAGTAGTCTAGCCTATTCCAGCTGGAGAAACACCACAAAAGGCTTTGGTCAGGCTCTGCCAGTGGACCTAATTAGCCTAAGTCCCCTCACCTGTAGAATTCCCAGCCTCTGCCTCAGCCAATTGATTGCCATGGCAACCCCACACCTGCCTGATTGATTACTTAACCAGTACACTTTTCACAGTCAGTTTTCACTAGACACAGGCAGACAGGCAGATACAGAGATCTCCATATACATTATGAGTCCAATAAGTACAAGTAGTTCTCAAATGTTTTATTTGTAAGCACCCCCTTAACTCTGAGAGGGTACGAATGGAACCAAATGGACGCTTACAGGTGTAAGGGCAAAGCTACTCTACTCCTCGCACGCACGCACGCACGCACGCACGCACGCACGCACGCACGCACGCACACACACACACACGCACACGTTCAAAACTATTGGCCGTGCACACAAACTCATGTAAAATCTATTGCCTGTGTACACAGTGGTTAATTTCAAGTGTGAGGAGCTACAGGGCTGACAAGAGCCTAGTACAGCCTATTAGAGTCCAGTACAGCGTAGTACACCCTAGTCTAGCCTATTCCAGCAGGATCAAGCATAGTATAGCCTAATACAGCCTGTACTAGGCTCTATTAGGCTGTAGGAGACATTACTGTACTATAGCCTATGTAAAACTATTGGCCGTGCACCCAAACTCATGTAAAAACTATGGCCTGTGTACACAGTGGTTCATCTCAAGCGTGAGGGCCTAATGGAGCCTATTATAGTCCAGTACAGCCTAGTAGACCCTATTCTAGCCTTTCCCAACCAGATCCAGCCTAGTATAGCCATCTAACTG
Source organism: Electrona antarctica (assembly GCF_951216825.1). Taxonomy (NCBI): domain Eukaryota; kingdom Metazoa; phylum Chordata; class Actinopteri; order Myctophiformes; family Myctophidae; genus Electrona; species Electrona antarctica. The sequence goes on along the minus strand of NC_136795.1, from coordinate 23,149,254 downwards.
TGCGTGCGTGCGTGCGTGCGTGCGTGCGTGCGTGCGTGTAAAATATAGTCTAGTACAGCCGTACACCCTAGTCTAGTAGTCTAGCCTATTCCAGCTGGAGAAACACCACAAAAGGCTTTGGTCAGGCTCTGCCAGTGGACCTAATTAGCTTAAGTCCCCTCACCTGTAGAATTCCCAGCCTCTGCCTCAGCCAATTGATTGCCATGGCAACCCCACCCTGCCTGGTTGATTACTTAACCAGTACACTTTTCACAGTCAGTTTTCACTAGACACAGGCAGACAGGCAGATACAGAGATCTCCATATACATTATGAGTCCAATAAGTACAAGTGGTTCTCAAATGTTTTATTTGTAAGCACCCCCTTAACTCTGAGAGGGTACGAATGGAACCAAATGGACGCTTACAGGTGTAAGGGCAAAGCTACTCTACTCCTCGCACGCACGCACGCACGCACGCACGCACGCACGCACGCACGCACGCACGCACGCACGCACGCACGCACCCACACACACACACACACACGCACACGTTCAAAACTATTGGCCGTGCACACAAACTCATGTAAAATCTATTGCCTGTGTACACAGTGGTTAATTTCAAGTGTGAGGAGCTACAGGGCTGACAAGAGCCTAGTACAGCCTATTAGAGTCCAGTACAGCGTAGTACACCCTAGTCTAGCCTATTCCAGCAGGATCAAGCATAGTATAGCCTAATACAGCCTGTACTAGGCTCTATTAGGCTGTAGGAGACATTACTGTACTATAGCCTATGTAAAACTATTGGCCGTGCACCCAAACTCATGTAAAAACTATGGCCTGTGTACACAGTGGTTCATCTCAAGCGTGAGGACCTACAGGGCTGACAAGAGCCTAGTACAGCCTAATGGAGCCTATTATAGTCCAGTACAGCCTAGTAGACCCTATTCTAGCCTTTCCCAACCAGATCCAGCCTAGTATAGCCATGTAACTGTGCGTGTGTGCGTGCGTGCGTGCGTGCGTGCGTGTAAAATATAGTCTAGTACAGCCGTACACCCTAGTCTAGTAGTCTAGCCTATTCCAGCTGGAGAAACACCACAAAAGGCTTTGGTCAGGCTCTGCCAGTGGACCTAATTAGCTTAAGTCCCCTCACCTGTAGAATTCCCAGCCTCTGCCTCAGCCAATTGATTGCCATGGCAACCCCACCCTGCCTGGTTGATTACTTAACCAGTACACTTTTCACAGTCAGTTTTCACTAGACACAGGCAGACAGGCAGATACAGAGATCTCCATATACATTATGAGTCCAATAAGTACAAGTGGTTCTCAAATGTTTTATTTGTAAGCACCCCCTTAACTCTGAGAGGGTACGAATGTAACCAAATGGACGCTTACAGGTGTAAGGGTCCATTTGGTTCTCGTAAGGGTCCATTTGGCACACACACACACACACACACACACACACACACACACACACACACACACACACACACACACACACACAGTTAATGAAGGATCGTCAAGAGTCTACTAGGGTACTTTACTGCCTCGTACAGCCTAATAGACCCTAGTACAGCCTAGCACAGTCTACTAGAACCGAAAACAGCCTATTAGAGCCTAGTAGTCTAGTACAGCCATGTACACCCACGTCTAGCCTAGTCCAGCCTAGTGGGAGAATAGACTTGGAGAGTGGGGTATTTGTGTCTGTACTAGGCTATACTAGGTTGGATCAGGCTAGAATGGGGTGTACTAGGCTGTGCTAGACTCTAATAGCCTCTATTAGGCTGTACTAGGCTCTTGTCAGCCCTGTATTTCCTCGCACTTGGGAATAACCACTATGTACACGGGCAATCGTTTTTAAAGGAGTTAGTGTGCACGGCCAAAAGTTTTACATGAACATTTCTAGGTATAGTACTTTACTGCCTCATACAGCTTAATAGACCCTAGTACAGCCTAGCACAGTCTACTAGAGCCGAAAACAGCCTATTAAAGCCCAGTAGAGTCTAGTACAGCCATGTACACCCACGTCTAGCCTAGTCCAACCTAGTGGGAGAATAGACTAGGAGAGAGGGGTATTTAGATGGGTATACTAGGATAAACTAGGAGTATATACTAGAATAGGGTGTACTAGGCTGTACTAGGCTCTTGTCAGCCCTGTAGTTCCTCGCACTTGAAATAACCACTGTGTACACGGACAATAGTTTTTACAGGAGTTTGTGTGCATGGCCAATAGTTTTACATGAACATTTCTACGCTATAGTACTGTACTGCGTTGTACAGCCTAATATACCCTAGTACAGCCTAGCACAGTCTACTTGAGCCGAAAACAGCCTATTAGAGGCCAGTAGAGGCTGTAGTAGAGTCTAGTACAGCCATGTACACCCACGTCTAGCCTAGTCCAACCTAGTGGGAGAATAGACTAGGGGAGAGGGGTATTTAGATGGCTATACTAAGATATACTAGGTTGGATCGGGCTGGAAAGGGCTAGAATAGGGTGTACTAGGCTGTACTAGGCTCTTGTCAGCCCTGTAGTTCCTCGCACTTGAAATAACCACTGTGTACACGGACAATAGTTTTTACAGGAGTTTGTGTGCATGGCACACACACACACACACACACACACACACAAACAAACAAACAAACAAACAAACAAACAAACAAACAAACAAACAAACAAACAAACAAACAAACAAACACACACACAGTTAATGAAGGATCGTCAAGGGTCTACTAGGGTACTTTACTGCCTCGTACAGCCTAATAGACCCTAGTACAGCCTAGCACAGTCTACTAGAACCGAAAACAGCCTATTAGAGCCTAGTAGTCTAGTACAGCCATGTACACCCACGTCTAGCCTAGTCCAGCCTAGTGGGAGAATAGACTTGGAGAGTGGGGTATTTGTGTCTGTACTATAGGCTATACTAGGTTGGATCAGGCTAGAATGGGGTGTACTAGGCTGTGCTAGACTCTAATAGCCTCTATTAGGCTGTACTAGGCTCTTGTCAGCCCTGTAGTTCCTCGCACTTGAAATAACCACTGTGTACACGGGCAATAGTTTTTACATGACTTTGTGTGCACGGCCAATAGTTTTACATGAACATTTCTACGCTATAGTACTGTGCCTCGTACAGCTGAATAGACCCTAGTACAGCCTAGCACAGTCTACTAGAGCCGAAAACAGCCTATTAGAGGCCAGTAGAGTCTAGTACAGCCTTGTACACACACGTCCAGCCTAGTGGGAGAATAGACTTGGAGAGGGGGGTATTTTGGTGGCTGTACTAGGCTATACTAGGTTGGATCAGGCTGGAAAAGGCTAGAATGGGGTGTACTAGGCTGTGCTAGACTCTAATAGCCTCTATTAGGCTGTACTAGGCTTTTGTCAGCCCTGTAGTTCCTCGCACTTGGGAATAACCACTGTGTACACAGGCAATAGTTTTTACAGGAGTTTGTGTGCACGGCCAATAGTTTTACATGAACATTTCTAGGCTATAGTACTTTACTGCCTCGTACAGCCTAATAGAGCCTAGTACAGTCTGCTAGAGATGGAAACAGCCTATTGGAGCCCAGTAGAGTCTAGTACAGCCTTGTACACCCACGTTTAGCTTAATCCAGCCTAGTGGGAGAATAGACTAGGAGGGGGGGTATTTAGATGGCTGTACTAGGCTATACTAGGCTACATCAGGCTGGAATAGGCTAGAATAGGGTGTACTAGACTCTTGTCAGCCCTGCAGTTCCTCGCACTTGAAATAACCACTGTGTACACGGGCAATAGTTTTTACAGGAGTTTGTGTGCACGGCCAATAGTTTGACATGAACATTTCTACGCTATAGTACTGTGGCTTGTACAGCATAATAGACCCTAGTACAGCCTAGCACAGTCTACTAGAGCCGAAAACAGCCTATTAGAGGCCAGTAGAGTCTAGTACAGCCTTGTACACACACGTCCTGCCTAGTCCAGCCTAGTGGGAGAATAGACTTGGAGAGGGGGGTATTTTGGTGGCTGTAATAGGCTATACTAGGTTGGATCAGGCTGGAAAAGGCTAGAATGGGGTGTAGTAGGCTGTGCTAGACTCTAATAGCCTCTATTAGGCTGTACTAGGCTCTTGTCAGCCCTGTAGTTCCTCGCACTTGGGAATAACCACTGTGTACACGGGCAATAGTTTTTACAGGAGTTTGTGTGCACGGCCAATAGTTTTACATGAACATTTCTAGGCTATAGTACTTTACTGCCTCGTACACCCTAATAGACCCTAGTACAGCCTAGCACAGTCTACTAGAGCCGGAAAACAGCCTATTAGAGGCCAGTAGAGTCTAGTACAGCCATGTACACCCACGTCTAGCCTAGTCCAGCCTAGTGGGAGAATAGACTTGGAGGGGGGGGGTATTTTGGTGGCTGTACTAGGCTATACTAGGTTGGATCAGGCTGGAAAAGGCTAGAATGGGGTGTACTAGGCTGTGCTAGACTCTAATAGCCTCTATTAGGCTGTACTAGGCTCTTGTCAGCCCTGTAGTTCCTCGCACTTGGGAATAACCACTGTGTACACGGGCAATAGTTTTTACAGGAGTTTGTGTGCACGGCCAATAGTTTTACATGAACATTTCTAGGCTATAGTACTTTACTGCCTCGTACAGCCTAATAGAGCCTAGTACAGTCTGCCAGAGCCGGAAACAGCCTATTGGAGCCCAGTAGAGTCTAGTACAGCCTTGTACACCCACGTTTAGCTTAATCCAGCCTAGTGGGAGAATAGACTAGGAGGGGGGGGGGGGGGGGGTATTTAGATGGCTGTACTAGGCTATACTAGGCTACATCAGGCTGGAATAGGCTAGAATAGGGTGTACTAGACTCTTGTCAGCCCTGCAGTTCCTCGCACTTGAAATAACCACTGTGTACACGGGCAATAGTTTTTACAGGAGTTTGTGTGCACGGCCAATAGTTTTACATGAACATTTCTAGGCTATAGTACTTTACTGCCTCGTACAGCCTAATAGAGCCTAGTACAGTCTGCTAGAGCCGAAAACAGCCTATTGGAGCCCAGTAGAGTCTAGTACAGCCTTGTACACCCAAGTTTAGCTTAGTCCAGCCTAGTGGGAGAATAGACTTGGAGAGAGGGGTATTGAGATGGCTATACTAGGCTATACTAGGTTGGATCGGGCTGGAAAGGGCTAGAATAGGGTGTACTAGGCTGTACTAGACTCTTGTCAGCCCTGTAGTTCCTCGCACTTGAAATAACCACTGTGTACACGGGCAATAGTTTTTACAGGAGTTTGTGTGCACGGCCAATAGTTTTACATGAACATTTCTAGGCTATAGTACTTTACTGCCTCGTACAGCCTAATAGAGCCTAGTACAGTCTGCCAGAGCCGGAAACAGCCTATTGGAGCCCAGTAGAGTCTAGTACAGCCTTGTACACCCACGTTTAGCTTAATCCAGCCTAGTGGGAGAATAGACTAGGAGGGGGGGGGGGGGGGGTATTTAGATGGCTGTACTAGGCTATACTAGGCTACATCAGGCTGGAATAGGCTAGAATAGGGTGTACTAGACTCTTGTCAGCCCTGCAGTTCCTCGCACTTGAAATAACCACTGTGTACACGGGCAATAGTTTTTACAGGAGTTTGTGTGCACGGCCAATAGTTTTACATGAACATTTCTAGGCTATAGTACTTTACTGCCTCGTACAGCCTAATAGAGCCTAGTACAGTCTGCTAGAGCCGAAAACAGCCTATTGGAGCCCAGTAGAGTCTAGTACAGCCTTGTACACCCAAGTTTAGCTTAGTCCAGCCTAGTGGGAGAATAGACTTGGAGAGAGGGGTATTGAGATGGCTATACTAGGCTATACTAGGTTGGATCGGGCTGGAAAGGGCTAGAATAGGGTGTACTAGGCTGTACTAGACTCTTGTCAGCCCTGTAGTTCCTCGCACTTGAAATAACCACTGTGTACACGGGCAATAGTTTTTACAGGAGTTTGTGTGCACGGCCAATAGTTTTACATGAACATTTCTAGGCTATAGTACTTTACTGCCTCGTACAGCCTAATAGACCCTAGTACAGCCTAGCACAGTCTACTAGAGCCGAAAACAGCCTATTAGAGGCCAGTAGGGTCTGGTACAGCCATGTACACCCACGTCTAGCCTAGTCCAGCCTAGTGGGAGAATATACTAGGAGAGGGGGGTATTTTGGTGGCTGTACTAGATTATACTAGGTTGGATCAGGCTGGAAAAGGCTAGAATGGGGTGTACTAGGCTGTGCTAGACTCTAATAGCCTCTATTAGGCTGTACTAGGCTCTTGTCAGCCCTGTAGTTCCTCGCACTTGGGAATAACCACTGTGTACACGGGCAATAGTTTTTACAGGAGTTTGTGTGCACGGCCAATAGTTTTACATGAACATTTCTACGCTATAGTACTTTACTGCCTCGTACAGCCTAATAGAGCCTAGTACAGTCTGCTAGAGCCGGAAACAGCCTATTGGAGCCCAGTAGAGTCTAGTACAGCCTTGTACACCCACGTTTAGCTTAATCCAGCCTAGTGGGAGAATAGACTAGGAGGGGGGGTATTTAGATGGCTGTACTAGGCTATACTAGGCTACATCAGGCTGGAATAGGCTAGAATAGGTTGTACTAGACTCTTGTCAGCCCTGCAGTTCCTCGCACTTGAAATAACCACTGTGTACACGGGCAATAGTTTTTACAGGAGTTTGTGTGCACGGCCAATAGTTTTACATGAACATTTCTAGGATATAGTACTTTACTGCCTCGTACAGCCTAATAGAGCCTAGTACAGTCTGCTAGAGCCGAAAACAGCCTATTGGAGCCCAGTAGAGTCTAGTACAGCCTTGTACACACAAGTTTAGCTTAGTCCAGCCTAGTGGGAGAATAGACTTGGAGAGAGGGGTATTTAGATGGCTGTACTAGGCTATACTAGGTTGGATCGGGCTGGAAAGGGCTAGAATAGGGTGTACTAGGCTGTACTAGACTCTTGTCAGCCCTGTAGTTCCTCGCACTTGAAATAACCACTGTGTACACGGGCAATAGTTTTTACAGGAGTTTGTGTGCACGGCCAATAGTTTTACATGAACATTTCTAGGCTATAGTACTTTACTGCCTCGTACAGCCTAATAGACCCTAGTACAGCCTAGCACAGTCTACTAGAGCCGAAAACAGCCTATTAGAGGCCAGTAGGGTCTGGTACAGCCATGTACACCCACGTCTAGCCTAGTCCAGCCTAGTGGGAGAATAGACTAGGAGGGGGGGTATTTAGATGGCTATACTAAGCTATACTAGGCTGGATCAGGCTGGAATAGGCTAGAATAGGGTGTTCTAGCCTGTACTGGACTCTAATAGACTCTATTAAGCTGTACTATAGGCTCTTGTGAGTCCTGAACCTTTTCGCACTTGGGAATAACCACTGTGTACACAGGCAATAGTTTTTACATGTGTGTGCACGACCAATAGTTTACCAATAGACCAACAAAATATGCTGGACTAGGCTGAACTAGGCTGGACTAGGCTGCTCTGCCTGCGTGCGTGCGTGCGTGCGTGCGTGCGTGCGTGCGTGCGTGCGGGTCCACGGGAGGTCACTATATCAGAAACACTGTTTCCCATAGCATACTGTGGCCCTACAGGACATTACTGTACTATAGTCTATGTAAAACTATTGGCCGTGCACCCAAACTCATGTAAAAACTATGGCCTGTGTACACACTACAGTGGTTCATCTCAAGCGTGAGGACCTACAGGGCTGACAAGAGCCTAGTAGACCCTATTCTAGCCTTTCCCAGGCTGGACTAGGCTGCTCTAGGCTGGACTAGGCTTCTCAAATCTGGACTAGGCTGGACTAGGCTGGTCTAGGCTGGACTAGGCTGCACTAGGCTGGACTAGGCTGTACTAGGGTGGACTAGGCTGTACTAGGCTGGACTAGGCTGGCCTAGGCTGCACTAGGCTGTACACTACAGTGGTTCATCTCAAGCGTGAGGACCTACAGGGCTGACAAGAGCCTAGTAGACCCTATTCTAGCCTTTCCCAGGCTGGACTAGGCTGCTCTAGGCTGGACTAGGCTTCTCAAGTCTGGACTAGGCTGGACTAGGCTGGTCTAGGCTGGACTAGGCTGCACTAGGCTGGACTAGGCTGTACTAGGGTGGACTAGGCTGTACTATGGCCTGTGTACACACTACAGTGGTTCATCTCAAGCGTGAGGACCTACAGGGCTGACAAGAGCCTAGTAGACCCTATTCTAGCCTTTCCCAGGCTGGACTAGGCTGCTCTAGGCTGGACTAGGCTTCTCAAGTCTGGACTAGGCTGGACTAGGCTGGTCTAGGCTGGACTAGGCTGCACTAGGCTGGACTAGGCTGTACTAGGGTGGACTAGGCTGTACTAGGCTGGACTAGGCTGGCCTAGGCTGCACTAGGCTGCACTAGGCTGTACTAGGGTGGACTAGGCTGTACTAAGATGGACTAGGCTGTACTAGGCTGCACTAGGCTGTACTAGGCTGTACTAGGCGGGAGGTCACTATATCAGAAACACTGTTTCCCATAGCATACTGTGGCCCTACAGGACATTACTGTACTATAGTCTATGTAAAACTATTGGCCGTGCACCCAAACTCATGTAAAAACTATGGCCTGTGTACACACTACAGTGGTTCATCTCAAGCGTGAGGACCTACAGGGCTGACAAGAGCCTAGTAGACCCTATTCTAGCCTTTCCCAGGCTGGACTAGGCTGCTCTAGGCTGGACTAGGCTTCTCAAGTCTGGACTAGGCTGGACTAGGCTGGTCTAGGCTGGACTAGGCTGCACTAGGCTGGACTAGGGTGGACTAGGCTGTACTAGGCTGGACTAGGCTGGCCTAGACTGCACTAGGCTGCACTAGGCTGTACTAGGGTGGACTAGGCTGTACTAAGATGGACTAGGCTGTACTAGGCTGCACTAGGCTGTACTAGGCTGTACTAGGCTGTACTAGGCTGGACTAGGCTGTACTAGGCTGGACTAGGCTGTACGAGACATTACTGTACTATAGCCTATGTAAAACTATTGGCCGTGCACCCAAACTCATGTAAAAACTATGGCCTGGGTACACAGTGGTTCATCTCAAGCGTGAGGACCTACAGGGTTGACAAGAGCCTAGTACAGCCTAGTAGACCCTATTCTAGCCTTTCCCAGCCAGATCCAGCCTAGTATAGCCATCTAACTGTGCGTGCGTGCGTGCGTGCATGCGTGCGTGCGTGCGTGCGTGCGTGCGTGCGTGCGTGCGTGCGTGCGTGCGTGCGTGCGTGCGTGCGTGCGTGCGTGCGTGCGTGCGTGCGTGCGTGCGTGAGGGTCCACGGGAGGTCACTATACCAGAAACACTGTTTCCCATAGCATACTGTGGACCTACAGGACATTACTGTACTATAGTCTATGTAAAACTATTGGCCGTGCACCCAAACTCATGTAAAAACTATGGCCTTTGTACACACTACAGTGGTTCATCTGAAGCGTGAGGACCTACAGGGCTGACAAGAGCCTAGTAGACCCTATTCTAGCCTTTCCCAGCCAGATCCAGCCTAGTATAGCCATCTAACTGTGCGTGCGTGCGTGCGTGCGTGCGTGCATGCGTGCGTGCGTGCGTGCGTGCGTGCGTGCGTGCGTGAGGGTCCACGGGAGGTCACTATATCAGAAACACTGTTTCCCATAGCATACTGTGGCCCTACAGGACATTACTGTACTATAGTCTATGTAAAACTATTGGCCGTGCACCCAAACTCATGTAAAAACTATGGCCTGTGTACACACTACAGTGGTTCATCTCAAGCGTGAGGACCTACAGGGCTGACAAGAGCCTAGTAGACCCTATTCTAGCCTTTCCCAGCCAGATCCAGGGTCCACGGGAGGTCACTATATCAGAAACACTGTTTCCCATAGCATACTGTGGGAGGTGTACACAGAGCACTGTTCTAATAGTTTTTGCCACCCTGTGGAATTATGCTTGAACTGCAAGATAGGGCCCTAAAAATGTATTAATAATAAACAAAGAGAAACAAATCAGTGTGGGTCATCCGTTGGACTGATGGGCGAACAAGTGGTGTCCACGCGAAGAGTCGGGCCCAGAGGACATGTAGAGTCCCCCCCCTGAATTTTCACGCCCCCATGGGCCGCACGGTGGGGACCGGAAATTTGGCCTGGTGCACTGGCCATAGTCACTATGTTTCATGCACACAAAACTTGATAAATGTAATAATAATAATAATAATAATCACTCTGTCCGTGGACCGTGTCTCATAGGAGGGCTATGGACACTTCAGAAAACCACACAATTTAAAATTTATTTTAAATTTAATTTTTATTAACACGAGAACAATGGCTTCCATTAGACTATAGCATACATGGGCAACTGGCAGCATGGGGGCCACATGTGGCCCCCACCTTCACTTCATGTGGCCCACAGGTTAATATCTGAATATTTATATATTATTTTCTTTCAGCTGTTATAATTCCAAACATGCAAACATGACCCGCTTTAATTACTTCAGTCTATGTTTGTTGCTGAATGGCTAGTGTGTCTTTTTTTATGTCCAATGTATTTGCATTTAAGTTCATAAAGTTAACATCCTATTTGCATAAATGCATTTCAAATTAAATAAACATGTTACCTTTAAGGATTCCAAATAGCAAAAAAGAAAAAGAAGAAAAAAGAAAACAGGATTTCAATTCAAATATGGTAAAAGAAGATCAGCCATTTTTGATAGCCCTCCAGAGTGCGAGTGTGGAACTATAGTGGCCCTCTCCATCATCAAAGTTGCCCACCCCTGGACTATAGCATGCCCAATGAAAACACAGTTTTCAGGGTTTAAAAGAAAAATGGCATAATTCTTTCAATTCATAATCCAATAAAGTATGCTGCAAGACTGGCTCAGATGCAATTTCTCATATTTTACTGACGCGTTTTGGCAACAGCCTTCTTCAGAGCAGATCTTTACATTATAATGTTTTTTTCATAATAATGTTATATTATCATTAAAATCGTAGTGCTTTTTGCTAATTATATCAGAGGCCCACACAATCACGGCCACACCAGTGGGCCCCGATCGGCAGGTTGGGAACCCCTGCCTGCATGTAGTCAGTTTCTCATGGCTGTGTCCTCCGCCTCCATCCATAGCATTGCCGACACCGACCTCTCCAGATACAACCAGTATGCTCTTCTGACCCAGACCGGACTGACTCAAGTGGTGGATCGATTCCCACTGACCGCCAGGTGCAAGATGGAGCTTTACGTGTTCCCCTTTGACACCCAGACGTGCACTATCACCTTCCAGTCCATCTTAAACAGAGGTAGCTTTGGTCCCTCAGAATGTTTATGTGAAACTCCCATTAAAGGTTTAGTTCAGATGTGCGGACTTTAAGCTGTAGGAAATAGCATACTTGCCATTAATATAGTGGTTGCAAATGTAATAATTGATTGGCTGAGTCCTGTGTTGGGAGTTCTGGTCTGCTCATTAAAATGAAATTAATCAAAAAACTAGCATCATTTGTATTGTTGACCTATATTTATAATATAGAATCTGTCACATGAAACATTTTGTTGTGTCCAGTATCACTACACCAGCAGGCAGCAGCACAACAACTAATGACACAGCTTTCCCGTTATAATGGATTAAACTATAGCAGACCTACAAGCTCACAGCATGTCATAGAGCAACAGCAACAACAACACGTTGTGAGTTGTAGGTCGTAGTAGAGTAGTAGAGAGCCCTTTTGAATCCGGTCAATTCAATATATTCTTAAGCGGTTGACTACAAAGTTAAATTGTGATATCATCAAACACAACAATCCCCACGATAAATGCACACATTTAATTCAGTCTTATATCAACTAGAAAGCTGGTCTTTTTTCATTTCAGATCTAGAAATAACTCTGGGGACCTCCTTTGACCAGGACACAATGAAGAAGCACACTGAAAACATATTCACGTCACTAGAAGAATGGGAGATGGTGGACATTAACGGGACTGTGGGGAAGTACAACATAGGGTCATTAGTCTGGGACCAGCTGAAGTATACCGTAAGCCAGTGTTTCTCTTTTTCTTTTTTTCTTTTTCTTTTTCTAAATGGGCCCTACCCCCAATTGCATATGCTTTAGGCCAGGGGTTCTCAACGTTTTTGGCCGGGGACCCCCGGAAATGCTTTGGCAATGTCTCGGGACCCCCGCCCCGCCCCCTCCCGACCCCCAATATAAATTGACTGCTACAATAACCTTAAACCATTTTGGGGCGGGAACCCCTTTTGGTGTTTTAAGCATTGTTATAATTTAGCTATTGAAAAATAGCAGATCTACAAGCTCATAGCGCGCCACCGAGTGGCGCGCTACGAGCTTGTAGGTCTGCTATTTTTGAAAAATCTTTTTTGAAAAATCTTTTTTTTTTTTTTTTTTTTTTTTAAATAATTTGGGGACCCCCTAAAATAATTTGGCGACCCCCCGAGGGGTCGCGACCCACGGGTTGAGAACCCCTGCTTTAGGCCAGTGGTTCCCAAACCTTTTAGCACGAGACACGAAAGAGAAATTAGACGTTTGCCTGGGACCCAAATATAGTGAAAATGTGTCTACTATCTCTCTACTATCAGTCTACTATTTTTGGAGAGTTACACCTGCACACAACCAAGCACGTGTGTGACTTATCTCAACCAAGCACGTAATGACTTATCTCAGTTCTACTGGATCTCTTCTCCACTAGTCACGCCATAACATTTTTGTCTAGTTTTTTATTTGTTGACAAAGCTGTCAATATATTTAGTCACAGTTTTAGTCATCATAGCTTAGTTTTTATTTAGTATTCATCAGTGATAAAAGGTAGTCGACGAACATTTTTCGTCATAGTTTTAGTTGACAAAATGAACACTGGTCACGATTCACCTGCTCTGCATTTGTTTCCTTTAGATCACGCTTAAGCGGAGGCCATTGCTGTACATCATAAACCTGGTGATACCCGTCACCTTTCTGCTGTTCCTGGACCTGGCCACCTTCTTCATCGACGATGCCAGAGGAGAAAAACTGGGCTTCAAAGTCACCATCCTGCTGTCCATCTCTGTCTTTTTGCTGATTCTGAAAGACCTGCTGCCCTCCACAGCCTACCGCCTGCCACTAATAGGTGAGGAGGACACTATTTTTATTTTCACACTATTCATCTGTGGAACTGAGTGAAAATAAATGTAATGACACAACTCCTATACATTTTTCCAAGTGCTTATCAGGGTGTGGGGTACTCCAGTTCAAAATGCAGTTGAGACGAATAACAGTCTAAGTCCACACTAATTATCCTTAATGTATAAATCATAGATACGTGGTCCAGACTCGGGGAGTGGTCAGAATAAATTATGGACTTATAGATTGTTATTCGTCTCAACTGCTCAAATATCATTATTTTGTGTGCGTGCGAGTGTGCGTGTGTGAAGAGAGTGGGTGAAATTGTTTTGTGCATTGTTCCAACTTCTCAATGAACCAGTTATCCAAGTTGCACACGTTAACCATTGTCATAATGTTTGATCAATTCAAGTGCAAATTAAAGTACATAAAAATCATATTATAAAAAGTAAAAACCAAAGTGAGATGTGTGCCTTGTGTATATGGTGAATGCCTGTTATGTGTTTGTCTCTAGCTCTTCATTGCATTGCAGTCTTCATCCTGACGGGTGTGAGCCTGCTGGAGACCATACTGGTCAGCTTCTTGGTCCATATGGACAGTGAGGATGACGAGGATGTTCACCTGTGTACCAAAACCACCTGCCAGGAGGGACAAGATGATGCTAAGATGAAAGGTGAAATGATGCAATGCGATACAGATAAGACAGCTGACAATAATGGCCTAACATTATTAGGGCCTGCCATTAGCACTTCAGGGAGAAAGTCTGGCATACACCTGACCCGGGTGGAAATTCAATGGTGGAGAGAGAAGAGGCAAATCAGGCATGACAACAGGGGGAAACATACTTTACAGGGGAAGATCAGGCAAGTGTAAAGAGGTCAGGCTGCATGTCTCTCCTGCAGTGGCGAGAGTGAAAGCTAATATGATCTGAATACTCATACATTCTTTCATTGGGATAAATTGCTATAGTTGGTGAAACAATAGTGAAACTAAAGGGTTAATTTTCCTGAGGTCACCTTGGAACCCCAGAGGAACACTGTGATTTCCATGTGCCACAATGCTTTTGCGAACTTTGAAAACAGTCTAGAAATTTTTTTTTTTATAATTTCGAGTCAACACAAATCTTCTATTGTATTTGAGACAGAGTCTACGGCCAGATACATTTGGGGTCCTTGACATGATTGTTTTTAAATTACTACTAATTAGGCCTTCTACTATTTTAAAGCTTAGCTTAGCTCATTGTCAAGCTCTTGTCCTGTCCTGTCCATGGTTCTGAATGTGAGGTTAAATGCACTGTCTCTGTCCATGGTTCTGTATGTGGGGTTAAATGCACTGTCTCTGTTCATGGTTCTGAATGTGAGGCGTGAACGGGCATGGCTCATTTTGATCCGGTTAAAAACTACAGAAGGCAAAAACATGGCAGGCTTATAGTACACCCTGATGTAAGCAACACAGCTGCAGCTAATAGATTTAGCAAGCAACTAATACTGCAAGAATACTGTCCGTGTGCCAGCATCGAAAATATTCATCAACAGTACTGAAAAGTGGCCAGTAGCCTACATATAGGTCACATCACAGTGAATTTGTAATACAGTAGCTCCCCTTATGGTTACTCCAGAAATGTGTAATTAAATTAAATATACATTTAATAGACAAATGATTAGTATTATGGATATGAATAAGTAAACACAGTGATATGCACAAACTCACACCTTATGAATACAGAGATTACACACATTTTATCGCTAGACCAAGTGTAGCTATGAAATGGAAAAGTAATTTAACCCCTCTTTCTTGTCCATTGCTAAATACGATGCACAAGTTCTTAGAATCGATACAATCGATTATTTGCAAGTCACACAAGTTGAGTCACACAAGTCGAGTCACACAAGTCGAGGGGGAAAGAAAGTTTAACGTTGTTTAATGCAATCAGATAGGGCTTTTCTGTTTGGATGTATGGGCTGTCAAGGCCAGAAAGTAGGTTTAGGCAAATAATTACGATAACATAACATGTCCTTCTCAGAGCCTGTGCGAGATGCTGAGTGTACCTTGGAGGAGATGGAGTGCCAGCCAAAGGAAAAGGAGCAGCATTGTGTTCTTTGGTTGATGGTGTTGAAGAAATGGTGCTACACTCACCTGAAATCAAGCAAGAAAGCAGGGTTTTATGGGAGAGTAGCCCAAAAAGTTGACTGGTCTTACTTTTGTCTCTATTTCACTGCTGTCGTTGCATTCATGGTCTACATGTTTGAAGAGTGGTTTTGAAAACTACAGTAGGCCTACTGTATACTTAATTGTATGATGAATAACCTAAGTTAAACTGGCCCTACGCATAGGCAAAACAAAAGAAATGCCTATAGGAGGGTGTCTGACACTGAGTCAGTTTTTAAAATGTGATAAATAAAAGGTTAAGAGGCACCTGTATCTCCATGGCTTTTTGGATTTACCCATAGCATTGCGTGCCCATATAGTATATGGCTATTCTTTGACTGATCTCTTGTATGTCAGCATTAAATTATAACACATGCTTTTTACTGTATATACAGTAACTTGATTGCCTGCCCGCTTTGTCACTATGTCACCAGTTTGTTTGTGCTGTAATCAGCTGTTATTAAGGCATCTTTGAAAATGGGAGTTTGCGCTCAATGGTCCTGCCTGGATAAATAAGGGGTTAATACAATGAAAACAAATCAATTAGTTCGTTCAGCAGCTGAACTAACACATTGACATCAATCTATGACAGTTTTCTGGAGAAAACGAAAACGTACAAAAGCCTCCACTGTGCAAAAGCACATTGTACTGTCATTGTCATTGTGCCTGATCTGAAATGGCTATAAGAAGGACAGCCCTGCAACCACTTGGCTCATTTGGACCTCAGCGCACCCTGCACAGCCATGAACACCTGCTTGCTTCTGTTCTCTGTGACACTGCTGCTGCTGCTGGGTAAGTTAACTGTCTTACTTTCTGGTACGAATGTAATAAAATGGACAGGTCCATTCATTTTGGATATATAAGGTGTCCACTCTCAATGGATAAATTCACACGGCCCATGTCAGAACATGAACACTAAACAAAAATACCCTCTCAACAATGTCATGGCGAGGTGTCTGTTCAGCAGCAGGTGGCGCTGTGGAGGAGGAGGACTGCTCCTATAGAAATCTGCTCAAATTCCTCAAACTGGACAAGAAAAATGAAGAACTGGCAGAGATGCGTCCTGTAAAGTCCTGGAAAACACCTACAATGGTGTATGTGGACTTATACATAAATGCTGTTTTGGATGTGGTAAGTGCCAACGTTGGACCCCTCTTTTTTATTTATTTACTTTTTTTATTTATTGATAGGACAGCACTGACAGGAAATGTGGAGAGAGATGGGGAGTGACACAGAGCAAAGGTTGTCGGGATCGGGATTCAAACCTGCGACACGCTGTCAGGCTGGCATTTCAGCCGGCCCAGGCGGGTGCAGTACAACCCACCTCAAACCCTAACCTAACCATAACTTCAAGCACGGGAGCAGGCGCTAGTCCGAGATGCGTCCGCATGTCGGACTAATGCTCCGTCGGATTTACATGCACCCCGTGTAATGAATGACTACAGTAGTTTACAGATGGATCAGGAGGTAGAGTGGCCGCTTATATACCGGTAGCCTATATAACGACCCTCGCTGTCTGGCAGAAACCAGCTAACTCCATTCTTATTTTTTCTTTCTTTTTTTCTTCATAAATCAACGTAATTGAACACCCTTTACGTCTGTGTGTTGGTTCAAAAACACATTAAACCAATGTAAAGTATTAAAATGTGCTTCTGACAAAAACCAGCTATTGGATCCTCAAACTGTCTAAAGCACCTAACTCTACCAGAGGGGGTGGAGTTGGTTTTGCCTTCCATTAGCTGTTCTTATCAATTATCGACAAAACCTCCTAACTCCATTTGGGTAAAGTCAAATCAAATCAAATCAGTTAGTTACTGTGAGAGTGTGGTCTACTCTAGCCAACACCAAATCAAATCAACCTTCATTTATATAACACTTTTAACACAACCGAAATTGACAAAAGTGCTTCAGAGGAAAAAATAAAAATAAAATAAACAAGCCAAATTACATCAAGCAGAACAATGAACATAATATATATATAAACAGGAGACATGGACAGCATTACGTCAATAATACGTCAACATTAAAATCATTACAGATGGAGTGCTGTGATTTTCTGTTTTGTACTACTGTATGTCTTTGGAGTTAACATTACTCTAGTAGACCCCTTTCAGTCAAAAGGCCCAATCGAAAACCATTTTTGTGGCATTATGAACCCACAACCCTAAAGTTAATAACGAGAGCTTAAAATCAATTATTTGTTTGATTGGGAGCCAATGGAGTGAGGTAAGGACTGGTGTTTTGACGCTTTGGTACCGGTGAGAAGACGAGCAGCTGCATTTTGGACTAATTGCAGACGTCTGAGTGAAGATTAGTCAATGCCATAGTATAGGGCATTACAATAGTACAGCCTTGAGGAGATACAATTATTGTTTCAAATAAAATAACTGTTTCAAACTGTTTGCGGGGGAGGTAAGGTTTGACTTTGGCGAGTAGGCGTAGAAGCCGTAGATGATAGAAGCTTGTTTTGACAGTGGTGATAATATAATGACACATGTAAGTATCTGACAATATATGTCACAATACTAACTTTGAAGAGGCAATATTGCTTTGTTTTAAAAATATAAGGTCTTGATTAATTGCAGAAGTCATCACTCATCAATAGCATAATTTCTAAGCAAATAGTGGACAATTGCAGACTAGTCAAATAAGCTCTTATTGCTGTATGTGTTAACACCCACATAAATACAAATTAACAATTGATTTGCATTTCTTTGCAGGATGCAAAGTCCCAACGTTTTACGACCTTTGTCATGGTTATAATGGTAAGTATTGACATTTGGTTCTCTGGTTAAACAACTCACCAGTTTTCATCATTTCATTTTAAACGCGATTATATTTTCTGTAAGAATTCTTGGATGCTGCTCATGCTATGTTTAGTTATATAGAGATAAGATTGTGGATTTAGATAAATGTTATTCATCCTGTCAATAATACCTACTATACCTACGACTCCAATTCAACAAAGAGGCCTGTATTTTACAGATCAATTTCACTATGGAATAGTCTTCCAGCTGATATTAATTAGTAACATCAAAGGCTTGTATTCAAATTAAACGTTATAGAGCGTCGCAGTCCCGCCCCCCTACCAGGGCCCAGGAAATTATTCTCCGTTCATTTTCCTCATAGACATTTCAAAAAGTATTTATTTAAAGACCTTTTAAGCGTCGTACAAAGCCAACTCTTGTCATGACAAACTCTTGTCGTGACAAATCATGACAACAAACACAATTTTTTGGGCCGAACAAATAATTAGAAAGAAGAAAAAAACGGCAGGTTTTCTTCTTTAATTAATTAATTAATAATTATTTGTTTGGTCCAAAATATTGTGTTTGTTGTCATGATTTGTCACAACTCGAGTTGGATTTGTCCGCGGCGTAACCGTCTTTAAATAAATACTTTTTGAAATGTCTATGGGAAAAATGCATTGGGAATCATTTCCTGGGCCTGGCGTCGTCATGGAAGGGGGCGGGACTGCGACGCTCTATATACTGTACACTCAGCATATACAATAGTATCTTAACGTACTGTAGTAAATGTACTGTGCTACTTTTGACATACCGCTAATACCTACAGTATAATTGCTGATATTCCTGTTGATTTGTCTATTTTTCTTATGTGATGATTGATTTTAGTAAGAGGCTTTTTTGTAGTTTATTGTGTGTGATACACTGACATTGTAATATCCCCCAACCTTGTGTTTATTATGCAGACATGGGACACTGCTTTCCTTAAGTGGGAGCCCGAGGACTTCTGTGGCATTGCTTATCTTTCAGTTCCAAGAGAAAAGCTGTGGAAACCAGATATAGCCATAGTGGAGGAGTGAGTATTGTAGAGTATTTTTCACTAAAACTTTCCTTAATTTCTTTTCATTTGTAATTTATTAAAACTACATTTTTTCTTTGCTTTAACTTTGAACAATACTCAACTAGTAGGGCAGTGTGGGGTTTGTGGACCCCCAGGGGTTCTTGAGGGGGTCACAGGGGATCCCTAGGATCACCAACAACAAATGAGTTAGTTTATATAGGATCAACATCTGTTTAACTCTACGCCTATTTGAAGATATAACAAAAAAAGTTCACATTTAATGTGAACTTTTTTTGTACGTCATCTGCTATTTGTGGAAAATTATTTCGATACCATATATCGGCGAGTATGCCAGTCTATGCCATTACAATACCACATCATTTATCATGTGATGATATTTCATTTACACTGAACAATTATTTTGCATTTTGAATGCTTCATGTGATGTTGCACTACTGGTTTATACTCTTACTGTATGTTTAAATTATCCTTTTACTAACTAACTGGCTGCACGTTCCAAAAATGTATGGTATTGTTATTTATGCCTACATGTTTTAATTACTCCTTGGATCAGTACAAAAAAACGGTTTGGGATCTCTAGTGGAACATTTATGTATTACTCAGGTGTCATAACATAAGGTGGCTGTTTTTCTCCTGTAGAATTGAGTACCACAGACGAAAAACAGTCTAAGTCCAAATTTCAGACTGACCCCTCCACGAAAAGGCCTCGGTGTCCTGAACCCTTATCTATCATTTATATATTATGGATCAATAGTGTGGACTTAGACTGTTATTCGTCTGTGGTACTCAATTGCAGAATTGCAAGTTCTAGAGGGTGCACACGCTGTGGTGTACAACTGGGGCTTAAATCAAATCATCGACAAGTTTACACTGAAAACATCCTGTAGAATGAACCTCTACAAGTTCCCCTTTGACACCCAGACCTGCAACATTACCTTTCATTCTATGGTGCATAGAGGTACACACACACACACACACACACACACACACACACACACACACGCACACGCACACGCACACGCACACGCACACACACACACACACACACACGCACAGAGCACGCGCGCACACGCACACACACACATGCAAACACACGCACACACACGTGCGCACACACACGCATGTGCACGCACACATGCACAGTGAGTGAAATGGTCCTTCAATTGCATAGTAATCACAATCTTTTTTGTTGTTTACCTCAGTTGAACAAATTATACTTCGTTACTTTCTGCCACCCGACCACATACGCGAGAGCGTAAAAAAAGCAGTGGAGTCTTCACAAGTGGAATGGAAATTTGTCAGCATTAAGAGGGACAACAATACAGCAATGACATCACTGAATTCCACCTTCGACTTTCTCACGTACACGGTAGGCTAATGGTGTAGTTATCAATTCCTTTCGTTAGATAATGTCATTGTCATTGTCAACTGCAAAGTGTATAACTTGGCAACGTGTCTAGATTGCATTATACGTGTCTAGATTGCATTATACAGTACATCCTTGCAATTCATTATGTGATATGGACTCCTGTCTGAAATAAAGATTATATATATATTATAATCTGTTTATAACACTGAATAATTATAGTTACGAGCACTCATTATTTAAATACTCTTGCTTAATGAGTAACACATTTTAGGAATAAACCACAGACTAGACGGACAGAAAGGTTTGGTGCTTTTCATAATGTTTAGCTTCTTTCAATTCTTTGTTAAGCATTTTGTAATTGTATTAATGTTCAGATCACACTCCAGCGCATGCCTATGCTGTACGTCATAAATCTGCTGGTACCCGTCACGCTTTTCCTCATCCTGGACCTGGCATCTTTCTTCATCAACGATGCGAGAGGAGAAAAACTGGGCTTCAAAGTCACTCTCCTGCTCTCCATCTCTGTCTTACTGCTGATTCTTAAAGACATGCTGCCCGCCACAGCCTACCGTCTGCCACTGATAGGTAGGGGGACACTGCAGGTCATTGACCCATTTGTTTTAACGAATGAATGAATATCACATACATGTGGTTTGTCTACAGCACTGCATTCCATCGGTATCTTTTTGTTGACGGGACTGAGCCTGCTGGAGACCATGCTGGTGTGCTTCCTGCTCGATATCGACAACCACGTCAACAATAACAGCACCATGGCAATCTCTGAAGCTGCTGCTGATGCTGAAGGTAGTGTACGATACAAAATACAAACCTACTGTAGACCCAGAGTCCATATCCCCGGGCCCCCACGGACTCCTCCTGAACGCTGTTCAGGCATCTGCCGTGAGAATAGCCACAGCAGGGGCAACATTGTACAACCCAGCTTACTGTGTGAGAGTCCCCCAGGGGCCACACGTTGTTGAGGCACACAGTTCAGGGTGGCATGAGATTTTTTGCACAAAAACACGAGAGTGCATGTCATATATATGAGAAAAAGAGGTTGCTCATCAGCAATGGTTTTCAGTGGAGTGCCAGACCCAAGTATACATCAAAAAGTAGGAATTTAAAAAAATCCAAAAAGGTAGCACATCCAATGAATGAATCTCACATGTGGTTTGTCTCTAGACAATAATATACCCATGCACTGCATGGGTATATTATTGTTGACAGCAGAGCATATGCTTTGGCTAATATATAGCCGAAATGCCTAAGTGTTCCTTTTTTGGTGTGTGCCAATACAAAGGTGGAAATGTGAGTACTTTGTCCACCATTTATTTATAATTTTTGGATGTGCTACCTTTTTGGATTTTTTTTATTCCTACTTTTTAATGTGTATGTCATATCTGTATTGAACTTGTGTGTGTTTATATATGCTCTACTGTAAATGTGAGCATGTTTGAAATTAAATTAGGCCTACAGAATTGCTGGAAATTAACAAGTACATGTAGTCAAGTATTGAGGTTTTTGAGGTAATTTTACTCTACTGGAGTTTTTCCAATATTCAGTACTCCACTACAATTGCACAAAATATTGGGTGCTATACAGCAGTGTTACAACAGTGTTTAACACTTCAAAATAATATTTTTTGCTACACATTTGTACCCTGCAGCATAATACAAGCCTACCACCATTGGTAAGTGCACACACTAAAACCTTAACCTCAATCTGATTTTAGATCAGTGCTGTGTGCATCTCAATCCAAGTCCGTGCATCTACTGTACTGTAGGCTACATGTGACACACGTGTTACAGAGTCAGACTTATTTTATTGTCTGCAACCATTCATTCATTAACCACTTTCAACATCCCTGTTTTATCATTGCACGTTCGAGCATTTATTTATTTATAAAGGCCTAGAAAATACTCAACCTCACAACAAGCTCACAACGTGTCACACTGCGACACATTGTGAGCTTGTAGATCAGCAATTTGTCTTAGCTCATTTATTTTTGCCAGTGTATTAATTTATCTCATAATTTCATAAATTACTCCTTTGTGTTGGACTCAACAATACTTGTAATTCTCAGATGCTGAGAGCAGTCTTCAGGAGACTGAAGAAGAAACAAGTGAGAAGAGCAAAGATAAATGTCTGGATGTGGACTGTCTGAGTGACCCTAACCATATCAACCACTTCCTGGATGCCATCAACACTGCTCATCAGCAATGGCTTTCTGTCCATGTGAAACAAGAGAAGAGAACGTCTGGATACTATGGAACAGTGGCTAGACGCCTGGACACCATTTTTGCCGTTTTCTATTTAATCACAGCTGTTGGGTTCCTGGCATACATCATTATTGAAATGACCAAAGATTAGATTTTGGCCGTTTCAAGATACTCACTTTCACTGTAGCTTTGACAAGATCAGTTAGAAAAAGAGTGGAGTGTGAGTGTGTGTGTGTGTGTGTGTGTGTGTGTGTGTGTGTGTGTGTGTGTGTGTGTGTGTGTGAGAGAAAGAGAGAGAGAGAGAGAGAGAGAGAGAGAGAGAGAGGGGGGGGGGGGGGGGGGGGGGCAGGCCGTTACCCATTAATTATTAGCATCAGGAAAAGAACACTACAATTTTGGTTACACCTTAAATCAAGCCCCCAAGACAGCCTGGGATTCCAGGCCCTGCAATCCCAGGAGATGAAACCCCAAAAGAGTCCCTTCTGCCAACTGGTCCTTGGACTTATTGATCACTCACAACCCAACAACAGTGTCCAGCCTCAACCTCAGACCAGCACTGCTTTACAACCACTAATTAGAGTCAACCAAATAATAAACTAATAAAAGACACATATCTGGAACATTGGACTAATCAAACCAAAACTCAAAACAAACTTAATTGCTATCTGAGCCCTAAAATATGAATAGAAACTGGCTGAGTATCTGTTTTCGGTCAAAGATAAAAAGCAAAGACATCTTGACCAAATACAGAGTGAGTGACCACAGCCTGGCCATAGAGAAAGGACGACAAAAGAAGTCCTATCTATCTCCAGAACAGAGAGTCTGTGGTCACTGTAGCACAGCTGAGGTGGAGACTGAGACACACGTCCTATTAAAATGTAATAAATATGATAATGTAAGAGCAAAATATTTTAGGAAATTTGAGTTGTTGATCCCAAATTTTAGGGAACTAGATGACAATGACAAACAACTCATTCTGTTAGGAGAGGGACCTGCAGCACACCTGGCTGCACAGTATGTGACTGCATGTCACAAAATGAGGGACAAATAAAAAACAACACTAAATGTGACCATTATCTTGACACACACACACACACACACACACACACACACACACACACACACACACACACACACACACACACACACACACACACACACACACACACACACACACACACACACACACACACACACACACACACACACCACGGACACTTTAATACTGTACATTTTGATCATTTGCATATTGTATTGTGCAAGTTAATGTTCTATTTGTATGTTTGATATTGTTTTCTGTTATATTTTTATTTTATTTTATTTTTTGCTGCATTGTATGCTTTGGCAATAGGCCTACTGTAGTTATTACATTCATGCCAATAAAGCTATTTGAATTGAAATTGAAATTGAAATTGAAATTGAATAGAGAGAGAGAGAGAGAGAGAGAGAGAGAGAGAGAGAGAGAGAGAGAGAGAGAGAGAGACAGACAGACAGAGAGTTCAGGTTTAGGTTCAGGTTCAGGTTCATTTATTTGTTTGTATTGTCCCAGAGGGGCGATTTGGTGTAACCTGATTCCGCCAGATTGCGGCAGTATTGAGTTCACAAGTTACTCACTGCTGCCACCAGCTGGCGGAGTCAGGTTAGATTTGGTGTACAGCAAAGCATAACACAGGCAGATAACATGAATCAGAATCACATAAAACACAGTATAAAAGCGGCATTGGTACACATAGAAACAATAAAACAGGATGGCAGTTCAAGGTACAGTATCAGTGTAGCATTTGAAATTCATAACATTTTCAAAAACAATAATTCCTACAAGTGACAAGTTACCTCCTCCTCCTATCGGCATTTAAAGCCTGGATAGACACAGGCATGAAGGAGAACTTATACCTATTGCTTGTGGCCCCTGGAACCTTTAGGCGAAGGCCAGAAGGAAGCAACCTGAACTGAGGGCTGAGGGTATGAGAGTTGTCCGTACAAATGGACGTGGCTTTCTTAAGCACCTGTTTTTTTTAAATAGCCTTGATCTAGCCTACTGAAATTAACTCTGGCAATCTTTGAGGTCGCTCTCACAATCCTACCAATGTGTTTTTTGTCCTTTATGTTTAGATTTCCATACCAACAGTACCACAGACGAAAAACAGTCTAAGTCCAAATGTCATTCTGACCCCTCCACGGAAAGGCCTCGTTGTCCTGACCCCTTATCCATCATTTATACATTATGGATAAATAGTGTGGACTTAGACTGTTTTTCGTCTGTGGCATTCAATAACTGACTCAATAAAAGCACTGTAGAATAGTTTCATTAGGGATTTATCAACCTGAAATTTGGCAAGCTGCCTCAAGCAAAAGAGGCGTTGTTGACCTTTCTTATAGCATTTCACAGAGAGAGAGAGAGAATACATTTTCAGGTTAATTGGGACACCGGTCTTATCCAATCAGGAGAGGGCATTGTTCTTAAACGGGATACAGAATATACACAAGTGCAATTGGAAGTGGAAACTGGGGAACTGCAATACAATAAAGTTGAAGCTGATAAATGATTGTGTGGGATTCGCTCTCCTGACTCGATACAGTTTGTATCCCAACCTGAAAATGTATTTATTCTGTTCATAGTTGACAGTCCTAGTTGATTTGTTGCTCATTCAGGGCATGTTTCATTACTCAATCGTTGAATAGAAAACACACGCACGCAATGTATAGTCTATAGACAATATTTTAGGCCAATACAAAAGACTATATACCAAATTTCCCACTTTAAACAAAAGAAGCCTGTCGGCTGACTACTAGGAGCCACGCTGAAACTGAGCGGTGCAACTGTGTGCGTGTGTGTGTGTGTGTGTGTGTGTGTGTGTGTGTGTGTGTGTGTGTGTGTGTGTGTGTGTGTGTGTGTGTGTGTGATGCTGCTCAACAGTGCCATCGAGTGGTATTGCAGAGGTGTTTCAGCTGTCCGTGCTCAGACACAGAGACAGACACAAACATACCAACATACATAGCGACACACATACAGTAGCTGCGTATTGGAGCGGAGGCACCACTCAAAAAAAAGTTAGAAGTTTAGTTACCCATAGTATTAGTCAATCATTCTGAAAATTGCTATGCATATAAAAAAGTAAAATAAATAAATAATTGGGTTTTCGTATTTGCCCAGACTAACAGTTGCGTGCCCATAGATTGCTATATATTCTTTGGCTGATCAGTCTGTCACTTTTACATTAAATCATAACTGATGATTTGTATTGTGTAAAAGTTGATTGCCTATCAGGATGACCTGATGGCTATCAGGTCATCAACGGGAGTTTGCTCTCAATGATCCTGCCTGAATAAATATAGGTTAATTAAATTAAAACAAATCAATTATTTTATTCAGCAGCTGAACTAACACATTGACATCAATCTATGACAGTATTCTGTAAACGAAAATGTGCAAAAGCCTCCCCTGTGCAAAATCACATTGTATGGACAGCCTTGTGACCACTTGGCTCATCTGTTCTCTGTGACACTGCTGCTGGGTAAGTTAACTGTCTTTCTGGTACAAATATAATCAAATGGACAGGTCCATTTATTTTTGATTTGTACAGTTACAAATGGATAACTTAACAATGAAAAGTTTTTACTGTGAAAGGAGAGTCGGTACATGAAAATGTCAAAATAATACGTCTCCACTATGCAGGGCAGGTCAGGTTGTGGCCTCCTGGTGGCGCTATAATAGGCCAATGTGAAAAGGGTGCCATTTCTTCTTACACCTTGGATTGGATGATTTCAGGCATTTTGTTCCAAAAATGTGTTTTGCAAAAATCCACCTGTTGGTGGCGCTATAACAGGCCAATGTGAAAAGGGTAGGATATATTCCTCAGCCTAGTAGGAAAGTCTGTGAAAGACTTCACGTAAATTGCATGCTGCGTTCATGATTTGCGGCTTTTTGTTCAAAACAGGCCAATCCTGCAAACTTTGAAAGCCAATGTTAGCCAATTTGGATGGAATATGAAATATTGGACAGATCAGTCTTGAACACATGACTATAGAGATACTGTGTAACGATTTGCGGGAGTTTTGGACAGAATCTGGAGTAGTAATATAAAAAAATATGTTTTACAAAAGTCGGCCTCCTGGTGACGCTATAACAGGCCGTTCTGGAAAGTTTGGGGCAGAGGTTCATCGTTGGCATCCAGGGAGTGTGTGTGCAAAATTTGGCACCGACCGGGTTTTAATGGTGCCGGAGATTAGCTGTACACAGACGGACGGACACACACACTCACACACGGACGGACACACACACACACACACACGGACGACACACACACACGGACGGAGGGCAAAACATAGGCTGTATAGGCTGTATAGGAGGTATATAGGCTTGTTTTAAGGAAACTTTTACTGCACACTCAACATATAGCCTACGATTGTATCTTAAAACACAATCCCCGCCGGGATTAATTCATTCATTTATCGCACATTGCCATGGTTCAACCCTTATTTTGAAGAGCCAAATATCAGTAACCGGATGTTACGATGACGTAATGGTGTGTTTGGTGCTTTACTGGTTGTTGTTCTCTCGCTGGGTGCAGAAAAAACCCGACCTTGAGTATCACAGCACCGGCTGTCGGCCATTGAAAAACATTGTTTTGACCAGAAACGACATTCACTGTACCGATTTGGAGATTTGAAGGCCATTGAAAGCAGCACATGGAGTGCAAGTGGATGCGCACGCATCTTAAAATGGCGCCGTCCAGTGTCACACTTTACACTGGGATGCTAACCACTATCGACTCGATCAGATCAAAACATTGATTAAAGAATATAAAGACATTTTTCACGTAGGCTATACGGTTTTGGCTGGCGGCCAGACTAAAGCTTATTTACGGTTTCTACGGTTCTGGCGGGCTTCGTGTTAATTTAATACCAAATTGACTGTGCTACTTGATGGTATTCCTGTTGTTTTGTCTATTTTTTAAAATATTTTTTCTTATGTGATTTATGTAAGATGCAACAATAATAACGACAACCACTGTGCAATGATGGTGAAGAAAGTGAACTTGGAAAGTCACGTTCTGAGTACAAACATGACAAACATGACAAACATTTATTTGAATGTCTTGGACCCCACTAGGTGACTGACTGCTAATGGGGATCCATATAAATAAACAAATAGGCCTAATCAATTATGTCCCCACCCCCCAACCCTGTGTTTACTATCCAGACATGGAACACAGATTTTTTTAAGTGGAAGCCAGAGGACTTCTGTGGCATTGATTATCTTTCAGTTCCAAGAGGAAATCTGTGGAAACCAGATATAGCCGTAATGGAGGAGTGAGTATACAGTACTGTATTTACTCTGTGTGTGTGTGTGTGTGTGTGTGTGTGTGTGTGTGTGAGTGAGGGAGTGAGTGAGTGTTCGCGTGCATGTGCGTGTGCGCGCTGCGTGCGTGTGTGCGTGCATGTCATATGTCTGAACTGAATATGTGTGTGATAACGGTATATAATATGTGCTCTGTAGTGCAAATGTGAGTAGAGGTTGAAAGTAGGTCTACAGCATTGGTGGATGCACTCAAGTAAGATTTTGAGGTAATTGAGTAGCTACTTCCAATATGTCCAAGAACAGATTCTGAGCTGCGCAACAGCAAAGGGTGCTGTTTTTCTTTCTTTTTTGCCGATAGGTTCCCAGACTGGCCTAGAACTGGACGATTAGAGCTTGGGGTCATGTGATCAGTGACATCACGTCGGTGTACTCTGCAGGCCAATGAGTAGGCTACACCAACGTGATGTCACTGATCACATGACCCTACCTTCTAGAACTCCAGTTCTAGGCTAAACAAAAGTATATTTTAATTATTTCCACACAACTCTAAGGTATGTTAATGACATAGTTCAATGTTGAAAATGAGTGGTATTCCCCTTTAAGTAAATCCTACAGACAGTAAAAGTGGTTGCACACCGGCCTCGTTTTTCGGAAAACCGATGGAGAAACGCCGCTAAAAATCCGAATTCGCATCCGATTCGTGCCCGGTGTGTGGAGACCCTGCATGGTGGAGACCTTGACGCCTGAGTTATAACTAGCGGGTGTCGCACAACGGAACTGATCTCCAAGCTCACAAGGCATCCATCAGGTGTGAGCTTGTATTTGCTATTTCTGGTGTGCGTCACACTCTGCACAACATGGAAAACAGAGTTGTTTTGATACCGTATCGGAAAAGGAAGGACAATAACGGTCTCGGAACATCTCTAGTGGAAAACATTTACTCAGGTGTCATATGGTGGCTGTTTTTCTCCTGTATAGAATTGCAGATAATGAAGTTCTCGAGGGCGCCGCACACGCTGTGGTGTACAACTGGGGCTTAAATCAAATCATCGACTTTTTCCGCTGAAAACATCCTGTAGAATGAACCTCTACAAGTTCCCCTTTGACACCCAGACCTGCAACATTACCTTTCATTCTATTAGTACAGCAGATAGTAGGAACGATCTTTCACTTGGTGATACAAGCGTGAAATTTGGCATGAACATGACTCTGGGTCATCTCTTTAACTTTTTAAACCGAGCCAACGAAAAATCCAATATGGCGGTCATTTTTCAAGATGGCCACCAAATGAAAAAGGCGTTTTGTGGCGGTTCTGGACAACTCGACCGACTCGACACCGGGCACTGCACTCCCTGTGGGGGTGTGGAACGTGTGTGTCAAATTTGAAGTCGTTCATATGTCACATGCTACTTAAAGAATGATGATATTTGGACTTTTTTGCCTTATATAGGATGTTAATGGTATGGTCACATATTATGCTAATAACTCAATTTCCCCCAGGGGTTGAATTTCAAACTTTTAGTACATGTTATTAGACACCTTTAGAAACACATTGGTGAAGACATTTCTTGGTAACGATTTAGTTCCCAGATTTTAATAGATTTCTCATATCTGCTAAGATTATCTTGTATTAAAGATTCTCCTGTAGTGTGTGTGACACTACCAGATTTCAAAATCGTTTACGATCGTTACAAATATTGTAGACTGTAGAGAATAAAAGTACTTTTATTCTGAAGAGATCGGCTACCGGAAATGTTATGCTGCTGACGGAACATGGGCTCGAAGGATCTCATGGTGGTGTGAGTGGTGAGACTGAGAAGCTCGTGGTGAAAAATGTCTGGTAAAAAGCGTCAAATGGAGCTGAAGATAAATGAGCACATGACGACGGTGGGAGAGGAGATATTGTGTGTTTTGGACGAACAGCAGCAGCGTGTTGGTGGAGGCGGCGGTGCTGATGTTTATAGTGTGAAGCTTCATGTCAGAGTGTTTGTATTGGAGCGCCTAAGTGCGTTCAGAGAGTACATATGCAGCCTCTTCCAGAGAGAGACAGATACACTAGAAACTCTGCTGGAGAGACAAAACAAACTGCTGGACGTCATTTTACAGCCAAACGTCAAACTACGCCGAGCAGGTTGGTTCAGCTGCCGTCATTTCAAAATGCATACGAGTTACATGCGGGCTACATTTAGGCAGCTATGCAAGCTACGAGTTAGCCTTAGCCTGGGCAGTGTCTAGCCAGCAAATATTAGGCCAGTGTATTTTTGGCAAATCTAAGCTATCATATATAAGACTTCCGGTGGACGATCTCTTCAAAATAAGAGTACCCTCTAGAGTAAACTGAATCCATTGAAAAACGATTAATTTGCACATTAAAACTACAAATTAAGCATTTAAATGATGCTCTACAACACACATTATGCTTCTCTGTAAAAAAAAGAATAATAACATTAAACATATCTAATGGATAAATGCTGTTCACTGGAGTGCATAGCATGGCCTTTACAAATTGGACGCTGGACAAAAGACGGCTCTTCGTATCAACTGGTGTGACATATGCACACGTTCGGGTTGACGTCCTCTACAATATATAATAACAGTAAAACTAATACAAACACCCTAAATGCTGTTCACTGGAGTGCATGGCATTTACAAATTAGACACTGGACAAAAAAAATGGAATCTGGCATCCATCTTGGATTTTCCTCTATTGTAAATGCGCAACAGAACCCTGACTGCTAGGGGCGCTGTTGCACATTTACAATGGAGGAAAATGAATGAATGTAGAATGTGGAGGATTTAATTTACATACAGGAAAGCTGGAAGTACCCTCACTAAAAACGCCGGGCCAACGCTCCACACGTCCCAAACTCTTCTCCCTTCTGGCCCCAAAACTGTGGAATGCACTCCCCGTTGCAGTCAGAACTGCGGCATCACTCCCAATCTTCTGCCGTAGTCTGAAGACCCACCTTTTCAGACTCCATCATGGCCCATAGCACTTATCCTACCCCCTTAGATAGCACTTTTTAGACTTAGATAGCATTTGAAACAGACTTATAGCATGTCATGTAGACAGCACAATAATTGCATTGTATATAGTCATAGCACATCATAGTAGCCTACATATGTATAGCATAGTATAGTATATATGTATAGTTAATATGTATAGTGTCATTATATAGATATGTTCTAGTTACGTTCTTAGCTTACGCATGTTTCTTGATAAATGCATTTTATATATGTGATGTATTCCCATACTTTTGTTCCTGCCTAATGTAAGTCGCTCTGGATTAAGAGCGTCTGCTAAATGCCTAAATTGTAAATTGTAAATTGTAAATTGTAGATGTGATGTGAGAGACTTTTTTTTTTTTAAATAGTTTATATAACCAAAAATCCCCTCTCTCAAACTTATGCCAAATATATGGAGGTGATCACCCTCCTTTGTTCCAAGGTTGACACCTAAACATTAGTGATGGGCAAATTTATGAACCACTCGAACCAGTAAGGGCCTTTCTCGGCCCCACCCCTCTCCCACTGTTTATATTGTGTTTAGTTTCCAAGATGGCCGCAGCACCAGGAGGTGGTGGGGTGGAGGTGAGCGGGCAGGGTCGACATATGCCCTTACTGAGCTGCATTCAAGACACTTGCCTTGTGTCTGAACACAGCTTTGATGGATGTGTTCTGCCCCCCTCCCCCCATCAAACAAAATGTTTGGTCAAACCATATGGGCTTCCATTGGAAATGCATTGGAGCGGCCATTAAACACAGACACAAGGCAGGTGTCTTGAATGTGTGAACGCAGCCCAGTGATAATGACATCTGCTGGCAAAATGTTAGACTGCAGTCAAATATTAGGTTGGCCTTGGAGGCTTTTAGTACAATATATAGTGTTTGTGTATACGTAGGCTATACACACAGCCTCAATATCTTGTTCTTTATACAAATCAAGATTGATGTGTATTGTGTTATGGCATGGAAAATGGCATAGGGTATGCTTGTGTAACTAAAATATTTTTATTTAGATTTTAGATAAATACATTTTAGATGACCGTTTCTTTTTTTGTTGACAACTTCTCCACATTTTGAAAACACGCTCACTGGGCTCATATGTGGCTGGCGTGCACAGAAATCTCATTGCCAGTACATATAGGTTTGGGTACATATTTTTATGGTCGGTCCAGTAAACCATAGGATCTGTTCTTCTTTCCAGTGGTGGATCGTTCATATATCTCTGCACCTCCTCGACTTCCTTGCTTCAGAAGCATCACGGTTCAAAAGTGCCCACAGGTTCACATCTGAAAGACAAAACATAACAGTAATTAGTACTGAAAGTATACAATTTCTATAATTGTTTTACTTGTACTTTTGTCTACATTTGATCAATACCTATTTATTATAATACCTGCTGGTGCTGGTTGTGTTGATGTAGATCGCCGTTCTTCTGTAGCTGAGTCAGGTGGTGGTGCTGGTGCTGCTCTCATTACGCTTGCACATTGGTCATTCTGTCAGTCGTCTGACTGCTTGCTGGGCCTGAATCTGACTGCAGAACCATAACATTTTGAACCTAGGGTCCAGCAGTGTAGCAAGGCTCATTTGTGTTTGGGTCTCCAGGCCGTCAAACTTGGTTCTAGTCACACACATCAGGTTTTGTCCCAGTTGTTTTGCCATGTTGTGGTCTGTATTCCCAATCATTTCATATAGATTGTGAATCAACATTGTTGTCATTGGGATTACCATTGCTCCCGAGACTCTTTTCCGCAGACAATTCTACTGTTGCCTTATAAAATGGGGCAATGATTTTTATCCATGCAGCCATGGTTATGTAAAGCGTTTCCCCCACTGGCTGCCTCTCGTCATACAGACGCTGGAACATGAGGAAGGTGCTGTTCCAGCGAGTGTCCACTTCCTGAATCAGCTTCATGACTGGTCGGTTATTGGACTTCTGCACTACTTCCAGCATCTCTTTAGCTCTAGTGCTGGTGGTCTTGATGTACAACTGTCCGTGACCTTGTGCGCAGGTCTTCCAGGCCAGGAGTTGTCACCAGTGCCTTCTTCACAACTAAATTCAGTGCATGTGCAAAGCAAATACTATTCAGTTTCCTTAACAGTCCGACAGCTCTGAGCTGTAGTCATATTAGACCCTGCATCTGTCACAATGGATGTCACCTTGTCAAAGATGCCCCATTCCATCATGAGAATTATTCTCATGTGTATGAGCTTCTGGGAATGGCAGCACTCCCAAAATCACTGTGGCCAGCTTAGCAGAGTCATCCACATAATGGGCTGTCACTGCCAGATATGCCATGTCCACTCCACATGTCACTGGTCAGGCTCACAGCCGCTACACTCTCCATCACAGCTGATGGCAACCACAATCTATTTCAGAGCCTTTCTGGATGGAAGAATGTATGTGGTATCAAGCAATCCCACAAACTCCTTGAAGCCAGAGTCCTCCACTCCAGAGTCTTGCTTCTGGTCAGTTACTAAGACAGACAGAAATAAATATTACAATATTTAAATGAAGCAGGCCTTGTGTCATGGAATATAGTCATTGTATAACGTGCAGTGTGATAAATCCATTATTATAATATTTTAGCCTACCTCGATTGGTGCCCTCCTGGGAGGAGCTCTATGATTGGCATGAAGTGCCACTTCATGGAGGAAGTATTCCCATGATACTTCAGCTCCTGAGCCATGGCTGCTGCTGGGGAGGTGCTGCGAGCCATGGCTGCTGCTGGGGAGGTGCTGCGAGCTATGATTGCTGCTGGGGAGGTGCTGCGAGCTATGATTGCTGCTGGGGAGGTGCTGCGAGCCATGGCTGCTGCTGGGGAGGTGCTGCGAGCTATGATTGCTGCTGGGGAGGTGCTGCGAGCCATGGCTGCTGCTGGGGAGGTGCTGTGAGCTATGATTGCTGCTGGGGAGGTGCTGCGAGCCATGGCTGCTGCTGGGGAGGTGCTGCGAGCTATGATTGCTGCTGGGGAGGTGCTGCGAGCCATGGCTGCTGCTGGGGAGGTGCTGCGAGCCATGGCTGCTGCTGGGGAGGTGCTGCGAGCTATGATTGCTGCTGGGGAGGTGCTGCGAGCCATGGCTTCTGCTGGGGAGGTGCTGCGAGCCATGGCTGCTGCTGGGGAGGTGCTGCGAGCCATGGCTTCTGCTGGGTCGACCTATTCAGAATCGAGAGGTGGGCTCAGGTGGCACAGCTGGGTGGCACTGGGTGGCACGGGACCCGTGCCACCCAGAGATTCATTCACGGAACGAAACAATGAGAGGTGGGTGTGAACCCGTGAACCTGCTGATTCGTTGGGAGAATGAAGCAGTTACTGGTTCGACGTCATATGGTCATGTGATTTTTTTCCCCCAGTGAAGCAAGCTCCGAAGCAGTGGTTCATATGCAAATTAAGTTCCGTTTTGAAGCTTGTGTCGGCGCTTCAGTGTCAGACGCCCATCACTACTAAACATTAGCTGCCTCTCTGCCCCTTTTGTCTCAAAGTTGAGTTAATGGGTTTTCTGAAGACCTTATTTTTGCTAGCTCGCAACCAGGAAGTAAACAGGAAGTGTTATATTTGCTGGCTTGACGGGGCCGGAGGCATACCATTTCGGGTTTCTGATCCGGTCGGGAGCGGATGATAACTTACAGTAGTCACTGGTTTCAGTGGTTTGTAGTCATCAGGCAGGAACCCCCAAACCGGAATCGGTACGCCTATTACCCAAAATTCCCCATGATCAAGGGCATCATCATTTTAGGCCTTTTCTGTTTGGATGTATGGGCTGTCAAGGGCAAAAAGTATTTTGACACTCAGTAGCTACGAGTAGCTAAGCTACTAGCTGAACTACATTTCCCAGCAGCTTTGTGGGTGTAGCAGCTTCACCACCACTTTCACAATGATTTTTGGTTATTTGTGTAACTGTTAGATTGACAAAAGCTTCATCACTGTGTTTTCAGGGGCTCTATTATTGTTATCATACAATAACAGAGCACATGATTTGTTCTCATCGGGCGTCAGTGGTTCAGGGTAAAATAAATCAAATAATAAAATAGTGGCCAGTAGAGCTGCCGGATGGGAACCGCAAGTTCTGTGTCCTTGAGCAAGACGTTGAACCCCTAATTTCTCTCGATGTGCAGGTTGGTGCCTTGCATTGTTTTCTCCACCATTGGTGTGTGTGATGTGGGTGAATTGTAATGCACAATCTACTGTACATGTAATGCCTGCGTCCACTTTAACAGGACTGTTTACCTTTCGCCAGAAACATTTACATGTCTGGAGCGATGCGGTAAAAAGTCACAAATGACATCCGACCTTGGGATGGCTGAAGATCCACCAAGGACAACTCTCGTGTATTTGTACTTATGGACCGAGGCGTGCATGTGCGGGGGGCTGTCGAATAATTAAAAGAGCTGTCAAATATTCGATTTTGCTGATAGTCAGTTTGTGGCATCCCTACTACAAGCTCACATTATTTTTCACAATGTTTGCCGCTCTTTCCTATCATATTTGACAATTTGGCCAACAATTTATTTTTACCCCATCTTCTCATTCAAAGAACATCACATTTGAGGTGTTGTTGTTGTGCTGATGCTACCTATTCTCTGCTCCTTCTGTCTGTGTGTAAAGAGGTTTCCCCTGAACATGAGGAGAAGAGGAGCCCCAGTCTGGTTCAGGAGGAACCACAACCTCCAGAGAGGAGACACTGTCTGGTCCAGGAGGAACCACAACCTCCACAGCGTGAGGAGAGAAGAGGAGAGAAGATGAGGTCCAATACAGTATCAGGTAAAACAAAATAATAACAAACATTCTTTCTTTTTTGATTTCATTTTTCCGGTCACTGTTAAAGTACTTAAGTTGGACTTCTGCTATGTCGCCACCAAATCGACTCGGTAATTATTAGTAAAACATAGCGTTTTGGGTCCCACTGCTGTGGCTCTGCCCCCGGACCTGATTGCAGTGATGTAACTAGGTTTTCAATAATCATGGTTATATTCATGTGTTGATAATGTATCAAATCAACCTTGTATCAAATCAACCTATAGCACGTTATAACACAACCAGTGTTGACCAAAGTGCTTCACAACAAAAGATAAAACGGAATACATCAAGCATAAAAACATAGCATATAGAAACCAGTAGGGCTCGACAGTGCGACTAGGTACTCGCATTTGCGAGTTAAAATATCACCGTGCGAGTTGTCAAATTCACTTTGTAGCACCCGTGCGACTACAGAATTTGACGGTTCAATCGTGATAAAGACAAGGCTCTACAGCAAGTGCACAGTCTATAGTCGCGGTTCTATACTTACATTTATATTTATATAGTACGGCGGTGTCGTTCGCCAAAAAGAGCAGATCTACAAGCTAACAACGTGTCGAGACTCAATGCGGCGTTCATTTGAAGATCTGTCCCTTTTGCTCCCACCGCCCCGCCCCTCCATGTTTTGCTGTTCAGTACTTCTCTTCCCTGTCAGCAGCGAACGCAGCATGATAGCATGATAGCACAGAAGGAGTTGCTAGGACCCCGACACGTTGAATACTAAAGTTATTTGGAAAGTTTAATGTTCAAACATCACTCTATAACTTTTAACCAAACGTGGGTGAAACAGCGTGCGGCCGTGCACGCAAAGAGTGCACGTGTGCACGGATTCTACCAAAACAACCATCGCTCAGCACCTCGCTTACAAAATCGTGTGCGCAGCGCAAATGATAATACGAATGACCGACTTGGCTGGGTACATATTAAGTCAGTAGCCTGCATAACGAGCGACGGAAAAAAGGCAAAGATCCCCCCACTACCTCCTTCCACCACGCCGAGGTGTATAGCCTATGTACGATGGTCTGAACTGAAGCAGTCAAAGCCAAGGAGAATGTTACAATACTAATAGTACCATCGAGTAGCCTGCGCCCTGCACCGAATCTCACACGATAGAACAGCAGGATAAAAACGGATAGAAAGTCTGTCTGTCCATACATGAGCAACATAAAATGAATTGATTATCCATCTATCTATCCATCTATCCCTCTATCTATTTGCATAAAAAACTAATAGACTATCAGCATAAAAACAAATTGATTATATAGATTATATAAAAACAAACAAATCCAGATGAATATCAATATTGTGATCATTTCTGAAAGATTTTTCATATTGCCCGCCCCCTACCTCATATCACTGTATTAAAGAAAAATCACACCTGTGTGAAGTGAGGGGCGCTCTTATCATCATACATCATCATGAATCATCTCATATTGGCCAATCAGAATGCCTGTTGCCTGTGATTGGTTAGCTGATTTGCTCGTTTACATATGACATACATTGTCCTTTCAATGTCAATGGCGTTTAATGTTTTGATGTTTAATTTACGTCATATTTAGCGGAATTTTGACCTAATTTCTCCTTTCATTGTCAAGATATTGAGAAGTGTGGGGACTACAGCTGTATATAGGAGGGGCTAGCGCCCCTCAAAAACACATTATTTGATAACTTTTCATCGTGCTCCTAAAATAATTTGTGTGCTACTAGATTTTTCAACTTAGTCGCACACGTGCTACTTGGAAAAATGCTAAGCGTCGAGCCCTGAGTGCCTAATTAGGTTAAAATCAGTTCACATTGAAAGCCAGGGAAAAAAATTGCGTTTTAAGAAGGGATTTGGAAATGTCAATGGTTTGAGCAGCTCTAATATCGGGGGGGGGATTGTTCCAAAGCTCAGGGGCTGCCACCGCAAAAGCACGGTCACCTCTTGTTCTGAGGGTTCGGGTTGTTGGCACGGTCAGCAGTGACTGGTCCGCAGACCTCAGAGCTCTGGTGGGGTTGTGGCGCTGTATTAGTTCGGCCATATATGGGGGGGGGGCCAGGCCGTTGAGAGATTTAAAGGCAAATAAAATAATCTTAAAATCGATTCTCTGTTTAATGGGGAGCCAATGGAGTGAGATTAAGACGGGTGTGATGTGGTCATACTTTTTGGTACCGGTGAGAAGCTGCTCCGAGAGTGAGAAGCTGCTCCGCTCTGCTAATTGATCTGACCTATATATTTGCGCACTGACTGGCATGAGGTAGCCTAGTAATTACTTATTTGGCAGCACCTGCAATTCCAATAGTAATCTATACACATTATATACAAAAGGCTTTCATATGCTATTCATATTTTTTTCTAATAAGGTTTGTCCTTATAGATAGAAATGTGATCATTTTTGTATAGTTTTGGATATTAATTATTAAAGCACAGGGCCTCGCATTTCTCCCAGGCAGCTCTGATTGCGCTGATAGTCTATTGCGTTTCATTCCTCCAAAAGCGTCCGCTTTTGGTCCGCGAGCCATGCGTGCGCCTCGCAGCAAGCACTCGTCTCGCTGCTGTCATAAAGCCTTGATTAAATGACGCTTTATTTCAGCTCATTTTACGGCAAGAGAAGCAAAATGCCGTTCCTTTACACTTGCGTCCTTTACACTTGCGTTCTGTTTCCACGAAGCCTCTGAGTTTATTTCAGTTATAAATGTAAAATGCCGTTCGTTGTGTGCTGTGCTGCTTTGGATTATATTTTTTGAGTGGTGCAAACCACTCCAACAACCAGCTTTGTTAGTACCCGTGTGTGTTTGTGCCTGTACAGATGAGCACGGTTGCTATGGTTAGTGTGTGACGTCACTGCACCACTCAGTTCACACGGGTGTGATTTTTTTATTTGAAGGAGAGGTAATGCCTGTGTCAGGCGTTGTTTAAGAATTGCTGATTTGTTACTGTCGGATGTTTCACTTTTTTATTATAGGCTGCTTAATTCATTGTGCGTCGCTGCGGTATTTTATCATGAACATTAGTAAGGACCAATTATATGAAGATAGGTTGTTAAGTGGTGAAATGGTCCTTTAAAGGAGCATTCAGTGATTTGGGTGATTTGGGAAAAAACCCGGTCCACCCGGTAACAAGATGTGCACTAAGGCTGAACGATTTTGAGAAAAAATCTAATTGCGATTTTTCTGACCAATATTGCGATTGCGTTTTGACTCGCGATATTTTTTTTTAAAATCACACCCGTGTGAAGTAAGTGGTTCAACTCCGTGTGGGCGCCCCCGGGGGGGTCCCCGAAACTTCCAGACCCACAGGAACGTGCCCAGGGTGCCGGCCCGGTTTAGGCGAGCCGCCCCGCGTCCGAAACGGTCGAGAAAGAGTTACCGTGTGTGGGTCCCCAGGCGGTCCCTATACTGTACTGTACTGTACTGTACTGTACTGTACTGTACTGTACTGTACTGTCACTGTACTGTAATGTCACACCTAAAATCATCATATAGGGCCTATACAGTTAGGCTGCGCAACAGTGACACTTGGTTGTGAAAACCAAACAAATGCTATTTTCGTGCTCGGACAGACCCAGCCAGCCAGCCACCCACCCACAGACACACAAAGCTCCATAATGAAGTGGTTGCACCACTTAAAAAGTAAAGCTTCAATTTAGTATTCACTGTGTCCATTTAAAAAGTAATGAAACATTACCAAATGGCATACCATTCATTTACTTTACCAGGCAGTGATTACCAGGCATCCTGTGAATCAGGATTCACAGGATGTGAGACAGCTCAAAATAATGTAGGCTAACCAAATTGACCTGTGTTTAATTAACTACAATAAGAATGTGTGTTAAAATTGTAATGTTAGAAATAATTGTAAATAGCTCTCTGGATACAGACCATAAATGCAATGTAATTTCCAGACTTTCTATTTAAGTGCAATTAAGTGCTATTAGGCTACAGTTATCTAATCATCAGAGCACAATATTGTGATTCTCATTTAATATTCACATTTAGATATTATGTTCAATTGATTTATTTGTTTTTGAGGGGCAGTAGCCCCTCCTAAATCCAGTGCACGTATGTTCACAAACGTCCTACACAAACATTACATTCCCATTGACAATTTTATGTCATTGTCTGAGCAAAGAAATAGGCCTAGTGTCTATTTTATGTCATGATGATGTACGATGATAAGAGCGCCCCTCACTTCACACGGGTGGGATTTTTTTAACCAAATAAAAGCATATGCATTGCATAAGTGTAGGCTGCATTTTGACAGATGTGATGACAGAATTAGGCTATCAATTATTAGAGATCATTTTGTCTGAGGTTTAAGACAAGCTCCTAACTTTAACTTTAATGTTTATGAGCTTGTTGGCCGGCTATTTTCCCCACCACGGGTCCTGGTGTAAGCTTTTTTTTAATGATGGCTCTCGGATCTCGGTACAATTTCGCGGACCTCGCTCAGACAAATCATTACAAATGTACATGCACCACAATGGGGACCGGTTCACTAGAATCGGGGACGACGACGACAATGTAGCATTAATAAAATAAACAGGGGACAGGACAGC
Source organism: Electrona antarctica (assembly GCF_951216825.1). NCBI lineage: Eukaryota > Metazoa > Chordata > Actinopteri > Myctophiformes > Myctophidae > Electrona > Electrona antarctica. The sequence goes on along the minus strand of NC_136795.1, from coordinate 23,108,964 downwards.
AGGACAGCGCCCGTGCCATGCGAAGGTTTGTGGTGTTGCTGCGGGATGTTTTGACTGTTGCTGTACCATGACAGGTCTTGCACAAAACTCTCTTGTTGGACGTCTGTAACGTCAAAACCAAAATAATGCCATATCCCCGAAGTGCCTGATCTCTTTGGGATTAAATTGTGCGGATTTAAGAAAGTTTATTCGGGCAATCGGGCTCCGCAGACGCTATCTGCTCCTCAGCTGCTGCTGACTTCTAGCATTAGCATTAGCATCAACGCACTGAACACAGAGCAGAGTAGACGTAAATGATGACTTTGTTTTGGGCACTGCGCGAGCGTGTACACATGCACTGCAGTCACATGCACTGCAGGGACACTTCTGATTGGTTAGAATAGAGAGCACAGTATAGCCGTGTTGTAAATACTGGATCAGACGCGCTCCGGGTTGATTATGATTTTTTTTTTAATCGCAGCCTTTGCGATTTGCTAATCGCGTGGTTTCAAATCGCAATTTCGGTTTGAAAACGATTAATCGTTCAGCCTTAATGTGCACATGCACACGCTCTACAGTGGGGGAAGTACAACTGACCAACAGCACGTGCACCAATGCCCACCCCACTCGATCATGATTGGAGGAAGGCCCCTCTCATCCTGATTGGATGAAGGTTTTGCCACCCGCCACCAAAACTGAAACTAGGGTTTTTTGACCCCAGGGGCTCACTGGGGACAGGGACGAACTCCTTATATGGTCAGCACACTCTATAGTAGGGAGGATTATCCAGAAAAAAAGTCAAATCACTGAATATACCTTTAACAGTACAGTAACAATAGTAACTGTACAATGACAGTGCATAATAATAAAACATTACACATTTTTCTTTCTTTGTATCTTTTTCCTAGACTTCCTGCACCTCTCTGTGTGTAGACAGTTTTCCCCAGAACAACAGGACAGGAGCCCCAGTCTGGTCCTGGAGGAACCACAACCTCCACAGATTAAAGATGAACAAGATGAGCTACTTCAAAGACCAGAGGAGGCGGATTGGTCAACATTGACATTACTTGCATTGAAACGTGAAGATGAAAACGGAGAGACAGAGCCCGTAGCCAGCACTTCAACTCAGCACATGAAAACACAATCTGATGTAGAGGACTGTGTCGCATCACAACAAACTAGCGAAGACCAGCTCCTATCTTCACCCTGTTCTGAATCTGAAACTGACAGTGATGACTGGGAAGAGACCAGGGAAGGTCAGTCAGCTTTAAACACACTGAAATCCCACAAGACACAACATGTGGAACGACAAAGATTGTCTTTGAGCAACAAGCTGTCCCAGGACCGGACATCATCAAAACAAACTCACTCCAAGAGGTGTCAAACAGTGAAGCAAAAGTTTACTTGTACAAAGTGTGGCAAAATGTTTAATCAAATGGCTAATCTGAAGACGCACGCAATGATTCACACTGGAGAAAGGCCTTTTACTTGTACAGTGTGTGGTAAAGGTTGTGTTCACAGTGGTCAGCTTAAAGAACACACGAGGACCCATACAGGAGAAAAACCATTTACTTGTAACTTTTGTGGTAAAGGCTGTAGTCAAAGGGGTCAGCTAAAAATTCACATGAGGAGTCATACTGGGGAAAAACCCTTTATTTGTACAGTTTGTGGTAAAGGCTTCGTTCATGGTGGTCAGCTAAAAACTCATATGTTGACTCATACAGGGAAAAAGACCCTTTTGTGTACAATTTGTGGTAAAGGCTTTTATCAAACGGGTGGTCTAAAAACACACATGATGACTCATACAGGGGAAAAGCCCTTTATTTGTACAGTTTGTGGTATGGGTTGTGTTCATAGAGGTCAGCTTAATATACACATGAGGACTCATACAGGGAACAAGCCCCTTTTGTGTACAATTTGTGGTAAAGGTTGTGTTCATAGAGCTCAGCTTAATGACCACATGCGGGCCCATACAGGGGAGAAGCCTTTTACTTGTACAGTATGTGATAAAGGCTGTGTTAATAGTGGTCAGCTTAAAAAACACATGAGGACTCATACAAGGAAAAAGACCCTTTTGTGTACAATTTGTGGTAAAGGATTGTATCATACAGGTGGTCTAAAAACACACATGATGACTCATACAGGGGAAAAGCCCTTTATTTGTCCAGTTTGTGGTAAAGGTTGTGTTCATAGAGGTCAGCTTAAAGAACACATGAGGACCCATACAGGCGAAAAACCATTTACTTGTAACTTTTGTGGTAAAGGCTGTAGTCAAAGGGGTCAGCTAAAAATTCACATGAGGAGTCATACTGGGGAAAAGCCTTTTACTTGTACAGTTTGTGGTAAAAGTTGTGTTCATAGAGGTCAGCTTAATGTACACATGAGGACTCATACAGGGGAAAAGCCCTTTACTTGTGCAATCTGTGGTAAAGGCTGCGGTCAAAAGGGTAATCTAAAAACACACATGATGACTCATTCAGGGGAAAAGCCCTTTATTTGTACATTTTGTGGTAAAGGTTTTGTTCATAATGGTCAGCTAAAAATTCACATGAGGAATCATACAGGGTAAAATACGTGTAAAATGTGTGGTCAAGGGTAGTGACACTGACACGTTCTTTACTTCTACTACAGTTTGTGGTAAATGTTAATGTTTCTTTTTTTCCCCATTTCATTTCGTTTTTGTTTTTTTCCCCCAAGAAGCCATTTGAGTTGACACACACACACACACACACACACACACACACACACACACACACACACACACACACACACACACACACACACACACAGGAACTTTTGCCAAAAAAAAGTGAAATTTATTATGTGAAAGAATTAGATTAATTTTATCTGGGTAACTTATGTTTTAATTGTATTGTTATAGCCTACTGTACTAAAAATCTGAAGAAATTAAAACGTTTTACTTCTTCCACCACTACCTCATTGTCAATACTTTATATAAATAATGTATTAACCGGAGAGCTAAAGTGGCAGAAAAGAAATGTAAAAAATATATAAAAGTAAACTACAGTAACTAATATCATAATGGAGATGCAGGAAGGATTATTATAGTAAACTATTAGATAACAGTACTACAAATAGGAATATGGAAGATATTCAATAGTATTTTAAATGATTTGGGGCATATAAACTCAATATTTTACTGATCCATCAATCTTCAACCGCTTATCCGTAGTTGGGTTGCCGGGGCAACAGCTCCACCAGAGAGCTCCAGACTTCCCTCTCCAGAGCAACATTAGTAACTTCATCCTGGGTTATTCCAAGGCCAGTTTGGAGATATAGGCCCTCATTTATCAATTGAGTGTAAAATCTACCCCAAATTCGAGCGTCAGTTTTGTAGTACACCCACGTCGCCACGGCATTTATAAAGTGATCGCAAACAGCTGATCCTTCCCTAATTTCATTCCTAGCAGTGACAAATGTGACGGCTGAAATCAATCTGGCACGCCCTATGAAATCAAGCCTCGTCCTCGTTTTTGCGACATGCACAACTGCAATACGACCAAACAACTCATGGATACCATGGTTACACAATGGAAAAAGCTAATAAAAAAGTTTCCCCCGCTTGCCTTGCTGCCCGTAGCCCAACCCCCCCCCCACCCCCCACCCCCCCCCCCCCCCCCCTCTCATACACACACACAATCACACATACAGACGCACGCACGCACACGCAACTTGCAAGCCCAACTGGTGTGTTGTATCTTAAATAAATAAAGAACAAACACCTGCATGAATTAAATAAATCTGTAGGCCTACCCTGTCTGTTTCTCCTCTGGCCTCGCTTGCCTTGCTGCCCGCCTCACCCACACGCACGCACGCACGCACATATCGCAACTTAATTGCAAGCAATTGTCACTGTGTGTCACCGGTGTTGGGTCCATTGGGCCACGGGTTAGTAAACCACAGCATGCAAGCCGCCTTTGTTTTAAAATGGTCCCCCAAACCGTTCACACTTCACACCTATCGGCCGGGGATGTGCTACACCTCATGCAAAACACTGTTTAAATGGCTTAAGCATCTAAACTTGCAACATTGTTTTAATTGCGCGATTTTAATTGCTTGTAAAGTTGGTAATCTCCTACAAATTTCATATGACACAAAGACACATCGTTGATGTAGGCCTTTATATTAACATTTTAGGAGTGAATACATATGTTTCGATGCCTGTGGCAGCCTCTCAGCTGGTCAAACAATGCTGCTCCGCCTTTCTACCACAGAAAAACAGCTGAGGACAAAGCCTACGACAGCTCCCGACCTGACGTGATTTTTGTCCTGGCTCACGTTCAAGTTCAAGGTTTTGCGTAAATGATAAATGCCATATTTTGGCGTGATAATCGATAATTAACTGGAAATCTCATATACAATAGGCCTATATGTATGTTATCTAGAAGAAGTGGTACAGTCTTGAACAAAGCAAAGCACCTTTTGCACTACATATCACTCCGTATGCTCTACTGTTCCCTGGTTTTACCATACAAAAACTACTGTTCAGAGATTTGGGGAAATACATAAATCTTCACTTAATACTATACTTCAAAAAAGAGCTATAAGGATAATACATAATGCTGGATATCGATATCATACTAATTTAACTATTTTTATATTCAAATCTTTTCAAATTAATGGATATCATTAAATATAAAATTTGCCCAGATAATGTATAAAGCAAGGAATAATATACAGGTGTTCTCTGATAGAGAGGGGGGCTATAATTTAAGAGGACATTTAGAAAAAAACTAAACATCTGCTCGGACATTTAAATCATTGTGTTTATCAATCTGTTGAGTTAAACTATGGAACAGTATGAATGTTGTGCTCAACTTCTCAAGCAAGGTGAACCAGTTTAAAAATATATAACTTGAAAATCTATCCTGACGCAAATGGGCCTTGCCTATACGCCCATTTGGGTCTGTCGACTGCTGTCGACTGCTACGAACTCTCAAATCTCAGCCTCTCTGTAAAACATATATGTACCAATGCCAGGGTATAACTGGCTCTCGATGGTGACGTAATAAAGGTAGGTTTCAGATTACATACATGTATGCATAGAGGCATTACCTTTAATCCACCCGACACTGAAACATAAAGGTAAATATCTTCATATAAACAGACTCAGTACAACAATGTAAGTTGATGAGTAGTATACTTTGGTTACTTGCCATGAAAATGTTTCCCTACCATGCATTTGTACGCATACTTTCATGTTATAGTGCTGTTTTTATTCATTAAAAAAACATATCAAAAATATATTATACAAGTTAAAATGAACGGCAATTAAAGATATTTATGGGGGGGCAATATCTCACAACGGGTAAGGACTAGTGTATTTGTAATTTGTAAATTGCAGTAGTATACTGTGGTTACTTGGGTTGTTTTATGCTACCGTAGCTGCATGATTTGCTTTACAGAGCAATGGAGAAAACGATTTGAGAGTGACGTAATGTCATTTGAGAGTGACGTAAGGAAGATATGTACCAATGCCAGGGTATAACTGGCTCTCGATGGTGACGTAATAAAGGTAGGTTTCAGATTACGTATACATAGAGGCATTACTTTAATCCACCCGACACTGAAACATATCTTTATTACGTCACCATCGAAAGCCAGTTATACCCTGGCATTGGTACATATCTTCATTACGTCACTCTCAAATCGGAGTTTTCTCCCATTGCTCTGTAAAGCAAATCATGCAGCCACGGCATACGCATCGGAGCACCGGACAAACAACTTTACTTGCGCGCTCTGCTTGCACAAGTAATGAATGTATTATTATGATGTATAGTTGATATATATGTTTTTTTTATTGATCTTTATTTAATCAGGGAAGACCATTGAGACCATGCTCTCAGGAAGACCATTGAGAGCATGCTCGCTTTAGCAAGGACGCCCCCCTAAGAACTAAAAAACATTGCATGCACCTGGGACATATCCTCAGTGATATATCCCAAGGTCCTCAGGGTTTTCGGGTATCACAACATTATACCCCTCACTCGGGTGACCCAGCCGGGGTGATCAAGTCCCGACTTACATCCCAGTAGCTACCCTCGATCAGTCCCATTAGGGAAAAACCAGGGACACACAATCCGCTGCTCCAGAACTACTCTGCCGGTACTGGGCGGGCCATCCGGTACTGAGCGGGCCATCTGGCGTGTGGAGGGACTAGGCACTGTGGGTTGACTCCTGGCCAGGCACCTCCTACGCCTCACCAGGTTCCCTCCTGCTCTCACCAGGTGCAGCCAGGACATGTGCTTTGCACCAGATTCCCAGCACCAGACACTTCATTCGGGAGTGGTGGATTCTGCAGGCTCCACCGGCAGGGAAACGGTGGTGTCGCTGCAGGCTCCACTTGCGGCTTGAATGGCCTCCTAAAGGCCTACTTTTTTTTGGGCTTCCTCTTCCTAACCCACACTGCTCACCCGGGTGCCGTCTACATTCCGGCTGTCAACCATCTCTCAGGTGGTCACCAGACTATTCCCGGTTGTCACATACGTGTAGTAGTCTATTCCTATGTGTCACTATCAATAGAACAACTAAGAACTAAAAAACATTGCATGAATGCACCTGGTAGACAAAACAGGAAAGGGCGCACACCAGTGTTGGTGAGGTGCTGGCCTAAGGCAGTAAATAAGTAAAAATGAGAAAAAGGCTGCACACACGTAGCCACGATGCTGTATATTTATTGACAAGAATCCAACGTTTCTACTTAGGTCTTCTTCAGGGAACTAATGAATGCACCTGGGACGTATCCTCAGTGATGTGATTACCCCCTGAGTACAACATGATCACAAAACACAATTTTACATAAGGTGAAATATGTCGTGTTAATGAATAATGTACGCGAGTACATTAACGTACTGTACGTAATGTGGATAATATTTATTACACTTCTGAGAGACTTATGTGGAATACACAGACCAGCCCACGGCATGCTTCGGACCACTTGGGGGCCTAATAATAATAATAATAATAATATACATTTTGTACCCATCCTAACTTCCGAAGCTCATCCCAACTCCCTCCCCCATCCCTAGACCGAGTACAGCTCAAAATACATATATCAATACTATGATCTATTAAATCGCATTACCCACACTGTACATTGGTGTTCATATATTCGAACCGAACGGGTAAGGACTAGTACAATCTATTATACAATTGAAAAGGTGTGCCCAAAACGCTGTTCCCAACCCAGGAAAAAAAGGCACCAGTTACTACGTCACTCCAAGAGTGTCTGACACACTGCAACACACACTGCAATAACCCACTAAACACACTAACACGTCACAGACTTACCCTCCGCGTCGATCCACGGCTATCTCCTCATGTCGCGCAGCACGCCCACACTCAACACCACACGCGTAAAAATTGTCATCACACTGCCACTACAGCCGGCTCCCGTCCAGACTCACAAACAATATCAATATCAATAATAAACACAAACACGCCACAAGCACCGACACCCCCGCCTAATTTGTTGCCACGTCTATGAAAACAAGCACAGAAACAATGCCATTCAACACGCTACTTACACACACTACCACTCGCTTACAATACGCGGACCTGGCAACACTACATCCCCTCTCCCATTCGCTCAAAGCCAACCACGTGACCCACGAGAGCTTTTATGTTTCTGCAACACCGGAAGTTACACGCTACACACACACACATTAGAAGAACAACACGAACACAACACTACACACACACACACACACGGGCCACTGTTGCCAGGTCTATGAAAACAGGCCCAGAAAAAAGCAAACAGACCCAGAAACAAAGCCTTTCACCACGCTACTTACACACACTACAACTCGCTTACAATTCACGACCCTGGCAACATTGTTCCCCGTCTTCCACAACACACACAGTCCCACACAGACACACACACACTGATTCGGACTTGGATGGACAGCGGCGCCATTACATAAATACACCGTTTAATTCATGCAAACACGACAATTGCACCACCAGTTTCATTAATGTAAACACGACAATTGCGCGACCCGTTTTATTCATGGAAACATGACAACTGCGACGCACCGAGTCGCATGGATTCTGTGTGTGTGTGCGTGCGGGGTGCCTCTGAATTGGAGTGTTTATGTCAGTCAGCGATGCGATCCGTTGTTATTCAGCCAGGAAAACAATCTAAACATTATATACTAACGTCAGCACCGGGCACATTAACACACACAAGCGTTATTAGTTGAGTTTTCTTATTGAAGTGCCTCTGAATTGTAACGGTGTGTTTATGTCAGTCAGCGATGCGATCCGTACCAGCACCATATGCACGGACTGGAGAGAGGCGAAGTGTTTCTCTCCCTTCGGCTCATGTAGCCCTCATTGTAACTACAAATATTGTTCCCGAACAAACAATGTGGGGTCACTGCAATCCGCAATCCAAAATATTGTAGCCCTACTATAATGCAGTCAAGGTCCCCCAAAAAATATACTACAGTATGTTCTGCTCCATTCTCAACAGCTTTTGGTTTCCAAAAACAGTAATTTATTGTAAGCAAACAAAAACAGTAAACAGCAGTTTCATGTCTGCTTATTTTCATTTACATTAATTTCCTTTGATGTGAAAATACAACAAATCATAATAATACCCATCCGTTACTACATGTCAAGGGCACAATACTGGAGTGGAGTCTGTCAAATCCCGCTATTTCCTTCTTCCCATTGCGCTGCCAACGGAACTAGGATTCGCCGCCCGAAGGGCGGCGACATTCTAGTATAATACAACATAATGGCCGTATTTTCAGGCCAAACATCCATAATGGTCCAGAAAACCACCGGTACAAACATTGCTGCTGAAGTTGGATGGCTCGTGCAGGATCTAAAAGATAAAGGCACAGATGCAGAAAACTCCATCATCTATTGGTTGTGAAACAAAGCTTATCTCAGTGAATAAACGAATACTAATACAACAATACTAAACAAATAAACATAAGTATTAGTTTAGGCTCACGTTTTATATTGTGAATTGGTTGGGGCCCTATTTCTGTCAGTGCTATTAAACCCCTTAACTTCTTTGCCCTTGTTTTACTATGTTGAAAAACATATTCAAATTGTTCAACTAGCCACATCGACACGTGAGATTGTAGATTGGCTATTTTAACTATTCAAAAATGTTTTTCAAAATAGTAAAATGGGTTTAGGGATAATGGGTCTAGCAATAATTTCATGTAACGTGAGTATACTTTCACAAGTTCACGTTACATGACATTCTTCCGGCCCCACAGATCAATCTCAAAGGCCAGACGTTTTATGGTTTTCCCCATCTTTTATGGTTTTGAGATTGACTGTGTATGTATATGTGAAGTTCTCAAACTTGTGGTGTTGTCGTCCTGGTTGCATGGTAGGAGCTAGAACGGGGCATCCATTTGGTATTCTTCTACGAAGGCAGCAATGTCTGATCCACACACAGTGGCCTCAGTTACATGCACAAAATGTATTCAGAATGAATATACAAACCCAACTGTTTACATGGAACACGAATACAAGTATTCCTATTCCTCAATTGTTTACATGACCAAAGCATTCATTCGGAATATACCTTTGGACTATAGAGATGGCCAACCCATAACCGTTATTCCGTAAGAAATGAATAACCGACAGACACTAACAGCTATTATCTGATAAAATAAAATAAAAATATATTTTGAAGCACAGTCCCTGCAACCACAAGTGACCTCCACCAAAAACAACCCAGAACTAAAAAACACAGCATCCATGGCCCATACACTGCAATTGGCAATGGCTCTGTAATTCACTGATGGGTTTGTAAATAGCGCATTTTATTATGGGGGGAAAAAAACTGGTGTAGGCCTATTTGTATTTTTCTAATGGGCGCATTTCTGCACACATAAAATGTCTCCAAATGGCCATCCCTGCTTGGACATGGGCATGAGCACTATAGTCTACTAAGGGCAGACATGTGTAAAATAATACATGTATTCCAAACTCCCAGTAGCATTCGGAATAAAGTGTTTATATGGTGATCTATACCGATTCAAACGGTATATACCACCCCTCCAGACAGGAATGAAAATTCATTCGGAATGGGATATTCTATTCCAATTGAGGTTTTTACATTTTTATTCTGATGACTGGATGATCCATTCATTCCGAATGAATTTCTGCATGTAAATGGGGCCAGTGTGGCTTGTTTGGGAGCCTGATAAATGGCCTATCCCCTAGGACATAGGAACAACTTTTGAAAGTGTTTCCCAAACGGCCCAGACATTTCGGCACACCTAGCCTAGCGCCCAAGTCCACTAGTGTTTCTAAGAGATAGAAAAAAAGCCTGTACTCTGTTAATAGATTGAAGGCATACGTTCATTGTTCATAAATTCATTAGCCAGATCTAAAGGAATATTTTTCCCAGGCCCACCACTCATGTTGGCCACCCATATACCATCTCCATGCAGAGCCATTTGGGAAAATAATCCTCAATTCCTAATGGACAAATAAAACCAAGGATTAACAAATTTAAAAGATACATAAACCACTATATTCCACACAAAAATATCCCACGATTTTTGTAACCCATTTTCAATTATCTAACGCAATCCTGGGCGCTACATTCTCTCTGCTAACCTCGGGAGAGCAACGGACTAACCTCATGCTTCTATGAGTCCAAGCCACTTCTTTTCACCTGACTTGGGGGCAGTTTCCCCGGCTCGACGTAGCGCGTGGAAGGAACATGTTATTCCAACCACTATAGATTGCATCATACTGTAAATTGTTACCAATATGATAATTATACCAAACAGTTAGCATTTTGTAACCAAGTATAAAGTAGGCCTACTTGTTGTGGTTGCCTTGCCAAAAGGACACAAGGCCATGTTTCCAGAATTGTATCCTCTTTGACACAGTCCTCCATGTGACAAAGGCCCCTCCAGATCCTTACCTGACTTTTATCCTGACTCTCTGGCACTCTGGCGAGCAGTACAATTCGCCTTAGATTAAGAGTACCAATATCAGTGTATATCAGTATCAATGTTTTTGATACGATATACTGTCATTAAATGGTTTAATTGATTATTAACTTCTATAGAGCAAAAGACACGCAGTCAAGTAAGGGATAATATCTGGCTAGGTGGTCATTGTCGGGAGATAATTCACCGAATTATCTCTAATTCACCGAATTATCTCTAATTCACCGAATTATCTCTAATTCACCTGAACTAACACATAAATTAACATAAATTAATACATTGACCCAAAACACAACAAAAAAAGTATTCCATAAGTTCGCGCTGGTTGCGTCTGGCCAGCTGCAGGGCTGCAGCACTGTCGGAAAACAAGGAAGTGAGTTGATCAAATAGAATCCATTTTCGGGTCCTGCTTCGTCTATGTCTCGCTCAAATGTTTTCAAAAACATTTTTAAGAGCAATGTTTAGCTGTAAATGACATTGTGTGTCACTAGTGTGTGTGTGTTTACATGGCTGTCATGTTGGAATTCTGATTGGTCAATTAATTAAGCGATTGACCAATCAGAATCAAGCATTCAACCAAGCCATGTAATAATACACTATAATACCTCAAGTTTCTTTTACGCTCCTCAGGCCTCAAATATTGGATGTATAGTACCACTCGTTGTGGAGGCATCAAGCTAAGATGACACTGCACCATTTTGCCTCCTTTTTTGATGGCATGTGCAGTAAATGCACGATTCTATAGTTAACTGCGACCTTTGGTCACCATTTGTGAGCTATATGACCATGTACAACAAAGTGCATCTACAACAACGTGAAAGCATCCAAATGGGACACTCCAATGTATTGAACGATGATTTGGCCAGCCACAATTGCACTTTTTGTGTTAACATTTTCTTTACCTTCTTTGCAATGACAGAAAGGATATGTCTGTTGGCTGTCATTGTCGTTTGACAATTGTGGCCACCATGTCAATCTCTTCCTGTTTAGGAGCCAACCAACAGAATTCCACAACTTTATCTGCAAGGTCATGGTGCCACTGCAGTTGGTCAGCAGCCAGATGAAATCTGGGACATCATCTGCCAGTACAAAGCCCAGGAAGTTGGCTGCACATGCAGTGATGTATGCTGAGCAACTGAACTGAAAATTAAAGAGTTGACGTATTAAAACCAGCTGATAACACAGTATAAAGTTTATTCTTTTAATAAAGAGTGGTCATCTTACCACCATCAATTCTGCAGTCAAATGCAATTTTCATCTGACCAAGAGTGCCACGTGCTGCCATGCTTTTGTTGTTGCAAAGCAGATCAAAGTCATCCTGTAGAAGACAGAAGCATATTGGCTACTATAGAGCCCCATTGTGAACCCGAACATTTTGAGTACCCTAAAGTTTTACAATAGAAATATTGATTATGGGTCCCCAGCATTATAATATTGTAATATAAACATGTTTTTTTGTTTTAGTTTTTTGCAACAATTTTCTTCATTTTGTTGAGGAAATGCAGAGCCACTCATAGCATCTCTGAGGATAGAATTCTGGATGAGCAGGACATATGCAGCATTTTGAACGAAACGGGCCACTCCTGAAAACTTTGTAAGGCAATCTTAATCTGTGTAGAATCTGAGAAATCCAACAGACTCGTCTTGATCACATGACTACAGAGATTATGTGGACCGATTTGCGTGAGATTTGGATGAAATCTGTGCGACTATAAGCAATGTGTTTTGCAGAAATCGGCCTCATGGTGGCGCTATAACCGGCAGATGTGGAGGGATGCAGGGACAATGTTTTTCCATGGCCTCTAGGGAGTGCGCATACATAAGTTGTATACAGATCGATGCAGTTATAGCTAAAAACAGGAATTGGCCTGTTATAGTGCCACCGTGAGGCTGATTTTGGGGAAAAAATTGTGGCATGTCGTCCTCGGCCTAGTGGAAATGTGCGTGTATAATTTCACGGAAATTGCACACTGTGTTTGTGATTTGTGGCATTTTGTTCGAAACGGACCAATCGTGTGAGCTTTGGAAGCCAATCTTAGCCAATTAGGATGGAAGATGGGAAATGGTGCCGCTCCGTGTTGATCACATGACTATGGAGATAGTGTATATTGAATTGTGTGATGTATGGATAAAATGTGTACGAGTAATCTACATAAATGTGTTTTGCCTAAATCGGCCTCATGGTGGCGCTATAACAGGCCGTTGAGGAATATTTGGGGCAGAGGTTCGTCGTTGGCATCCAGGGAGTGTGTGTGCAAAGTTTGGCATGGATCGGGCCAACGGTGCCGGAGATTAGCTGATAACGGACGGACGGAAGGACAGACGGACGGACGGAAGGAAGGACACACACACACACACACACACACACGGACGGACGGAGTGCAAAACATACTCTCTCCCATGCCTTCGGCCTGGTGGAGACAAAAATAGATACGATAAAAAAAAAAAAAAAAAGGACATAGCAGAAACCTAATAGCATAACATACCTAGCAATATACACATAAAAAGGAAACAAAAACACTAGGCATTATGCATGGGCCGAGCGCCAAAACCCTTATTTAAATTAATTGTCTTTATCTAATATTTCTTTTTTTCTTTTTAGGTTTTTGCAGGCCAAATGCCTTGCCTAGGGGAAAACAAAAAGACTCTTCCTAGATTCTATTCCTGTTAGATTTTAAACTGTGCTTTTAGTTAAACTGGGGTGCCAGATTTCCAAATTCTTAGCAAGATTTCCTCTAATTGTCTCCACCAGGCCGAAGGCATGGGGAGAGAGTATGTTTTGCACTCCGTCCGTTCGTCCGTGTGTCCGTGTGTGTGTGTCTAGCGCCTCGCGGCCGCTTTGCGTTTGTTTCCGACGTTCTGTGCGTGGTTCAATGACTGTGTTTTGACGTTTTGCATTGGCTGCGCTGCGCTGTTTCAGCCACGTTTGGTTTGAAGTTATATCGAGTGACGTTCGAAAAGATACATTGCATTGATTGCAAACGTGTCAAATAACTGTAGTATGTATCGTGTTGGGGTGAGCTCTTCCTTCCCCATCACCCCATGAGTGTGTGTGATCATGCTTCTCTGCTGCGTTGCTCTGCACTGTCTGCAGCCTGCCAGGGATATTTGCCTCTCCCCTTCCCATTGGCCAAAGGCAGCTTTGCCGTTGCTTGCTGTCCCATTGGCTAGAAGCAGCCAATCATTACTAGGTGGTGATCTTGTTGTCTACATTTCATGAGCTTTCACTAGTCAGGTTTCACCTGACAAAAAAAAAAGCACAACTTTATTGCCTGGGCTTCCTGTTCCTTGCATGGTGTTTTTCTTGCACATAATATCTGCAATGATTTTGAATGATATTATTATAGTAATTTCTTGGTGGATATTTATATTTTCTTATGATGCAGCACTTAGTTAAGGTACCCGTCTAGTGTCTAATGAAGAATAACACAGTTAACTATGGAATTGTGCATTTCCCGTCAGTCAGTCAGTGTATCACTCAAAATCCCCATATATGGCGAACGCCCCCTATGGTTCCCAGGTCTCGTGACATCACGTGACATCATCAGGGATGTATCCCTGATGTCATAGTAAATGCGACCTGCTGTCGCAATTAAGCCCATATATGGAGATCCCTGATATATATGCATTCCATATGTTTATCATTCCCCATCTATCCTTCCTCTTCGATGTCTCCCTTTTGACTGATGCCCCAAAGTTATTTGTGCAGCTGCCGCGCCCGGCAGCCGGTGAAAACTAGAGTTCTCAGCAGGACCGAAACCAGCAAGCCCCTACCTGGGCCCTCATCAAACCCTGTACACTCAAGACACTTCCCCCACTGCTACCCTTAGATCTACATATATGGAGCTGACCTGTCTGACATTCCATATGTTGATCTGACCTAATCAAACCCTGTACACTCAAGACATGCTCCATATATTGGCCAGTGCATGGCCAGTGCAAGCAAAAGTGCGAGGTCGCTTACTGGTTCATCTGATTCTCATGAGAACAGGATTAAACAGTTGCAGTCATAATAGTGTAACTCTGCATATTGGGGCATGACGTTTTACACTAACCAACTCATTTACTCATACTTTAATTAAATTTACAACCTCATTATGACTGACAAAGGAAATGTTCAAACTGAACAATGATCTGTATAATTACCCTGAACATTGTCCCAAGTCAAAGAAAATGTCATCTACTTTCCAGGAGATGGTTCTCGTGTGTGTGATCTGAATGTGGAAATTCAAACCTGAATCATCTCTCTTGCCCCAGTTTAGTGCTGCTATTGATCTTTATAATATAGAAGCACTATGGACTACAGAACTACAGTTTACCATTAATACTACCCCATTATCAGTGGCTTTGCATGTTGACATGCCATTTTCAACTTTAGAGTAAGCCTCTCACCTCTATTTTGTCCTTCCAAACTTTTAATGTTTGGTCAAGTCCATCTGATCGATGAGATGCCTGGATGTGATTTTGGACTGGCAGACACCCAGGGAATTGAGTGTTTGAAACATTTTGACTGGGCACCCAAGCTTGTTTCCACATCAAGACGCCTATGCAGCCCTGAATAAAATGAGCCTTTGATATCAATGCTGTGTTTTTCATGATTGCAATTGCCATGCCTTTTCTTTTATTGACAAAATGCCTCAGCTTCCTCCTCAGTTTGAATACCGAAAGAATTGACATGTCTGGAATTTAAGGGATGCTTCAGATTTTGGTTCACCCTATAGGCACATATCAACATCAGTGGAAAAGTATAGGAAATAGCACAGGCGTTCTACATTTTGGAAATATTCATTTTATGGTAGTAATTATGATTTAAATTATTCCTTGTCTACATGTACTGTACATGTTGTATCATAGCCTACCGTCTATATCAAAACCGCTCTCAAAGGGCACCTACGGACGGCTGCAATTCGAAACTGGCCCCCGTAAATTCGGAATCACCCCCCCCACCCCTTTTCCCCCTCACTGTATATGTTTATTTTCCCTTTTTAGTTTTTACCTCCTTTATGATGAATTCCAGTTCTGTTCTTTGGCTATATAGAAGTGTCTATTTGTACGTCTCTAAATGTTTTGATGAATTGAACAAGGTGGACCCTCTTGTAAACAAGTGTAATGCTTTATTGGGTCGTCCACTCACAGTTAACAGTTTTTGTATTGAGTTGTGCTTGAAATGTACTGTAATTCTGCAAACTGTTAATAAATATTTCAATCAACCAATCAACCAATCATCAATCAATCAATCAATCAATCAATCAATCAATCAAAGCTATGAAGACCACCTGATTTGTTTTAATAATGTCATACAGATAACATTCTATTTATTAAAACCAGTCCCTGATTGCAGCTTTAAAACGTTATGCAAAATAATGATTAAAGTCCCAACATTTTATTCCTGAAGATGGTAGTATATTGCCACGTAGATTCCATCCTCGTATAAACATAAAAAGAAGAAGAAGCTTGTATTTGGATCATATGATCCTCCTCTATGGTGTAGACTGGAGGGGTCAACTCACTTTTCAGTTTGCATTCCCGTTTTGGAGCAGATACGGAAACGGCTGTGTTTCTCATGCATGTGTGCGTGTAAATGACCGGATCCAGTAGGCGGGCTCTAGACAACATTGTGAACACAGAACGGTAAACAGAAAGCAGGCACTGACTGAGTTTACTTCCAGTGCACAACAACATAGCCAATGAATAACGCGACACAGACCCTCTGGCTTGTGGCATTATAGTTAGCTGGCTACAGTGAAACAAAACGAGCGTTTTATGGCTGCTATAAGGCGTTCGCTTCACGTTGACTTCGCTTCGGATGCTTAGAACACATGCGGGGCTCCATAGCTAGTTAGCACAGTGCTTCTGGTTCCCAGCTTATATTGCTGCTGCGGTGGCATTTTGTACTGGGAGCTATAGCACGAAGCTAAGGCTAACTTCCAGCACTTCTTGAAGGAAGTCAGGTGAGGGTTGTTTACTTTATTGGTGCTGGCCTTTAATGCAAATAGCAGATCTACAAGCTCGCAGCGCGCTGTGAGCTTGCAGATCTGCTATTTTCGCAGTCGTTCTGCTGTCAGCTCGTTTCAACAAGATAACCTAAATCACGTCTTGTGGCATTGAACTGTTAAGCCATGCTAAAAATAACTTAATCAAGCAATAATATTATGTGAATGAGTTTTTTTTTACCCTTTTATTCTGGTTAGGGACCAGTGGCAGTACCACCAACACCATGGCAGGTGGTATCACAGAAACGGGTGACCCCTACTCCCCATTTGTAAGTATTCGATTAGATAACAGCATTAATAGTGCATTTCATTGATTTGTGTGGGTTCTTCTTTAAGCCAGCCATGACATTAAACTGGAGTGATTCGAATTATTGTGAAGAGTGTGTGACTGACACATACACATATGGGTCATCATCACTGACGTATTGTCTGGATAATTACTGTAAGAGATTAAAGTGGTCATGTGTCCTGGATGCAAAGTTCATATGTATAGGAAGTGTAAAGGTGCAATCCTAATAATAACTTTTAAGTCCCACAGATGATCAGAATGCATTCCCAGTGTAATATAACTCTGAAGAGTGTACAGACGGTTAGAGTGAATATATGGAACCAGATGGACCCTTTATGCGTCCCCGCTTGGTTCCATGTGTACGCTCTTCTTAGTTACATTATAGTGTTCAAGTGATCAGCTGTCCTGGATCCAAAGTTCATAGTCCTGAGTAGGGATGTCCCGATACCTCCATTTCTGTGTTAGCCGATACCGAATACCGATACCAGTGTCGTGATCTCATGTTGTTTATAGCTATCTAGCTATATATCTCGTGTTGTGTTTATAGCAGACTCCTCACTCACTTGCAGTTTGGGCAACTCCAAAGCAAACTCCACATGTCCCAACATTTTATTTACCTTCCATAGTGTCAACCCTTTACCCCTGTGTTGGATCTGTGGTTAGACTGGCATATTTACCGATATGACCCGATATGACAAATAAGGGCCGATCCGATACTTTTCCTGATACCGATCCAGTATCGGGACATCTCTAGTCCTGAGATTTAAATCCTTTTAAATATACAAATAACTTCTGGACTGGTTGATGATTGCCGTTTTAACATTTTGCTGTGCGGCTCTCTAGTTACGACTCACTGATTCCACATAATGCGGCTCTCTAATTACGACTCACTGATTCCACATTATGCAACGGAAGATGATTCCGAGAATCAATTTGTTCTTCTCGTTCGAAAGAGGAACTCAAAGTGCTTACACTTCACATCTGTTGGGCCATCATCCTGTCTGTGTCCAGCTCTTTGTGGTTTTCTTACGACTGACTTTGTGTCTTCCAAAAGGTGTTATGCTGATATTATGCACGTGACTCAACCGCAAACAAATGCATCAATGTCTGCTGATCGAGTGTTGCTGCAGCTGTGCTGACACTGACACGTTGAATCATTTAAAGAACTCTGCTATCTGATAGGGATAATAAGGGCTTCCTGTTCAGGCTTTCCTTACATTGGCCTGTATAGTGTCCTGTTGTTGTACAGTAGCAGAGCAGCAGCAGTAGTAGTGTGGTGAAGGACATTTGTTCTCTACTGTGGTTAGGGATGCGGCTATATATGAACTTTTAAAAGTACTGTTTATAATACAGCTGAAGAGCCTTGCAGACACAGGTTGTGCAGCCTACGTGGGTGTTTAAACAGCTTTTACTTTCATAGAGATATACCTTTTATTCTGCATGTTTATTTGTCTACAGTATCATTTGTGTTTTTAAAGGCAGCAACTGTAAAAAAAAAGAAAAGAAAAGCCTTCAAAGACATTTTGTAGGGAAAGTGTAATTGAACCTCAAATTTACAAATGCTCATTTGATTTTTCAAAATCCACAACCGTACCACCCGTAGCTGTGGTGTCCACAAATGTCACACCAACAATCAAATATTATCTTGATTACTTTCTGGGTTAATCAATCGGGTGCAAAACAGGAGATTGTTCTAGTTTTCCATGCATCAATTAATTGATTGTATTATTGTAACTCTGAGAGTGTACAAATGGAACCAAATAAACACAGGATTTTACGGTGAGGTCTCAGAAGGTAGGGGGAAAAAAAGTTGTCTAATGCACTAGTTCTCAAACACTGGGACCCATTCGTGGGTTGCGGACAGCCGCGGCGCAAAGCGACACGTTGTGAGCTATTTTCACTAGTTTGGGTCCCGAGAGAATGTCTAACTTCCGTTTTGGGTCAAAGGCTAAAAGGTTTGGGAACCACTGGTCTAATGCATATCAAACTCAACTAGTACTGACATCAATCATATACAGACATCATCATCCTATACTGACATACTCTTATGTATAAATGGGGCAGAGCATCTCCATCCCTACTCTTGCGCTCATTTCATCTGTGTTTTTACATGTAGTCCGAAAGCTTACCCCGCACTCTCACCAAAACGCGTCCTTTCGCTCTGTGGCGCTCACAGGCGCCAACGCCTAAAATCGACCCAGACGAAAAGCCACAACAGGCGTGTTGTTCCTTGACGCTGCATAGTTTGATAGATTCTGATAGTTTCTGGTAACATGTTAGACGGAAAAACAAATTGATGGACTAATCGGTAAACATACCTATTTTCAGCCCTAAACACATGTATCCTTTGTGCTTTTCCAGGTGGGATTGGTGTACATGTTCAACCTGATCGTAGGGACAGGAGCTCTGACCATGCCCAAGGCCTTCGCTGAAGCCGGCTGGGTGGTCAGCCTGGCTCTCATCTGCTTCCTATCCTTCATGAGGTGAGTTCTGTTCTACCACACGCTGACCTAGAGATGCTGACTGCCTTGTACAACTCGTACCAGAACCTGACCCGTGTCAGAGTTTTGGGTCCGATTAGAAAAGTCCTAGACCAGGTCTCAAAACATTTAGATTTTGTAAAGCAGAACTCATATCACCTTTTCCTGCCGTTGACAGAGATCGCCATCAAGTCCAATCCAATAAAATCAGTAGCCAATTATACTCATGGATTGTGAGTTTGGAGCATGCATGCACAGATTTTTTGACATTTTTTGACATCCCTGCATTAGGCCTCCAGAGTGGACCGCACAGTGAGATCAAATTAATTAGATATTTCTGGTTAAGTAGGATAGAAATGACAAATTGACAGGTATTACTATTTTTTGCACGCCACTGAGATAACACTAGATAATAGCCTACTGACCGGAAAACATATTTTTCATAATTTCAGCACCATGGAGAGTGCTCATTTTCTGATCAGTGAATCATTAGAACAATGAGAATTTGTTTTTGGAACAACGGACAGTCGGACCAATGGTGCTTCGGAATAACAGGCTGTCAGAACAATGGGCAGGCCCCGCTCTACACAAAAGCCAGTGGACATCACGAGTTTGAGTGTAATGAAATTAAATCAGTGTTTCTTGTTAATTTCTCTGTGCAGCTACATGACCACCACGTTTGTGATCGAGGCGATGGCAGCAGCGAACGCTCAGCTACGTTGGAAGAGGAGAGAACAGGAGGAGGTACGTTTCTCTCCACATAATAGTATTTCACTTTCAAACACTTCTGGGGGTCATTTTAACGTCTACTCGTGCACCACAGACAGGTTTTACTTTTTAGTTGCTTGATTGATATTTATTTTCGTCAGACACTACCGCCTCCATTGAACGTCAAACTACATTTTAACCATGTTCGACTAATTTAGAACCGGACATATCCTTTTAACGCCAGGTTTTCAGGCTAAATAGAAGGGTTTTGGTGGTTATAAATGGCTTATAAATGGCTGATCCACATAGGGTGGCAAACTAAGTAGAACATTCTTAGCTAGCAACAGCAACACAGGTTTAGAATGATAATTGCCTAAACAAAATAACATTTTCAGTCATTAAATATAATTTTTGCTTCAACAATGTAGGTGATAATACATGCAAGCAAGGCTATTTTTCAGTAAATATCTTAAAGGTATATTCAGTGATTTCACTTAATTCAAATATCACTTTATTTTGTTTTGTTGTGATAATCCTCCCTACTATAGTGTGCTGACCATATAAGGAGTTCCTCCCTGTCCCCAGTTAACCCCTGGGGTCAAAAAACCTTAGCTAGGTGGCCCAGCCTTCATCCAATCAGGATAGAGAGGGTCCTTCCGCCAATCATGATCGAGCGGGGGCGGGGCTTGGTGTGCGTGCTGTTGGCCTGTCGCGTGTACCCCCCACTGTAGAGCGTGTGCATGTGCACATCTTTTTTTTCCAAATCACCCAAATCACTGAATGCTCCTTTTATGTTACACCGACAGTCAATAGTGGCCAAAACACCCACGAGCGGCCAGGTCAACATGGGAACATATTGAAACGGCCAGGTCAACATGGGAACATATTGAAAGCAGATAACAATTCGTCAGTTCAGTGTGTGACAACGGCTGTGCAATGATTAACCTCTTAAACTATATTGTCTATCCTCTTAAATCTATATTATCGTGTGGAAACCTTTTATGTCCAAAACCGTATGAAAAGGCTTTATAATTAAAGTATTTTCATTACATGTCTGTATTTTGTGCAGTCAGACTTTTACATATGTATAGTATACAAAACGCCTCAACTGGTGCTGGTCTTGCAAACAATCTCGTCGGATGGAGACAATGGAGATATCACAAAATAAGTTTGTTAGTTCCACTGACGAAGCCAAAACAATATGCAACAGAAGGCATATATCCTTCTTCAGTCCCACTGATGAAGGACAACGCATCAGATGAGTCAGAGCACGGTGGTAACAAAAACAAGTTTACGTATCGACAATGGAGATATGAAACTGTCACTGAGTGTAGCTATATTGATTTTGAGTTATGTGTCCATATGGTGACCTCGAGTTGAGTTAAGTTTTGTCAGTGCCTGGCACTTCAGAATGGCTGCAGGGTACTAAAGACATGGATGTTCATGATCAGCACAGCTGCAGAACTTGTGGATGAGTGCAACGTGAAACAGTCTGCCCTGATGATAGACAAGGTGTTTGTGGAGACTTTTGGCTGACACAGAAAAATGTCATTTTTAAGTGGAGGGAAATGAGGAACAGAAAGGAGGACAACTGACAAAACGAAGTTTTGAAAATAGTTTGGATTATTAGTCTTTCAAGGATGCTGAGCAGTAGAAAACAGTCTATCCTACTTCTGCTCAGTCTGAACTTCACTTAAACATTGTTTCAGCTAGTAGTTATCAAAGTGGGGTCACTGGACCCCCAGGTGTCCTCGAAGCTAAATTACTTAATAATATATTATAGCGTCAATGTCAGTTTTAGCACTTTAACCCAATTTGTAATTTGGCCATAAAAAAAGGAAAAATGGCAGATCTCATTGGAATCATTTTACAACGATCTTCAATTATGAGGTTCTTTGGCACAGTATTTTCAAATGGGTGTTGCGGCCATTTCGGCCAAATACATTATCGATTTGGGGAATTTGGGAGCCTCTGGTTATACGTTTATCATTATGATTACTATGATTGTCATGATCTATACTACTACTACTACAACTACTACTACTACTAACATTACTTAATATCATAGTTTAATTCAACCACATCACTCACGCTGCAAGTCGTTGTTTGCTTGTAGATCGGCTATTTTCGCAAAAGTGGTTTGGTGTAGGCAGGGGGGAAAGAGCAGACCAAGTACAGACTACAGAGCCAACAAGAGTAGTATTGGGTACAGGATTTAGTTTTAGACATGCTATTGGTCCGACTGTCATTAGAACGACAACCTACCTCAGACCCTAACCTAACCCTAACCGCAAGCAGTGCATGTTCGACCGCATGTCCGACCGTTGTTTCCGCATGTCCGATGGAGTGCCGGATAAGCGTGCGCACCCCCTTAGTATTGAGGGTTTAAGTGGTTAAAGGTCTGTTGAAAACCCCTGCAGTAGAGCGGTTCTCAACCTGTGGTTCGGAACCCCTAGGGAGGAGTCCCTGAATGATTTTGGGGGATCCCCAGATGAATTGCTTATATGCAAAAACAAAACAATATTTCATATTTTGATTACGTTTTTCAAATAGACAATACAAAAATGGATTAAAAATGTAGACAAAAAAAAAAAAAGGAAAAAAAAGAAACGGGGCATGAATTCGTTCAGAACGACTACATTACATTACAATAAATTACACTGCTAGAGTATAATAATGAAGAGTGGAAGGCATACACCTAAATACTGAGTAGGTTCAATGTGATATTTGTGCAAGGTGATCTAAATATGGTTGCCATATAGCTTGCTTGAAAAAACAAAACAGTAAACAAACCAACATGCAGTAAGCAAGTAACAGGGTATCTGCACATTTCTAAAGTTACAATTTAATCACAAATGAAAAATAACATTACTACATCATAACTCATGAGTAAAACAAAGTATACCATAAACAATTGTCAAACATTGGCCGAATTGTCAAATATTTCCTAAGACACAGGCACAAACAATGTGGAAATGACCAATCTACAAGCACACAACGGCTTAAGTTGTAGATCAAATAGTTCAAATATGATTATTTTGGGCGGTTATGGCCTGATAAGATTGAGAACCACTGACATAGACCACTGTATGAAAGTAAAACTATTCAGCCAGCGAGCATGCAGGCATACCGTATGAACAATGCAGTGTGTAGGCGGATCAGGTCACCACCACAAAAATGCTGACACATTTTTCATCGCACATAACTCATATTTTGTGCATTGCCATGCTGGCAGTTTCCTGTCATCTGCTTCATGTCATTGTTCTCTGCATGAATTTGCACTGTGGACATTCAACATGAACACAGTGTATATATTCTAACGTAGAGTAGTGGGAATGACATATTCAGTAACCACACTAGAACACACATGTAGACAGACAGGAAGTCCTCATGTAAAGTGGCATATCAAAATAGTTACAAAAACATGTAGTTTCTCTTTTTTTTAAACACATATTGCTTATTTAATGTAACTGTATTCCTTATTAACTATTAAGCATGCAGCACAAAATAATTGTGACAATTGGGTTTTCGCCACTACATTATGGCTTGCATCATGATTCATGCCACATCAGACCAATTTGGAAATGTTGTCTGGTTGAATGCTTTTTTTATTCTCAACTGGTATCTTTTTGAGTGTATCCCTGGCTGGCTTGCTGGCTGGGACTGTCCGTCCGAGTACGGAAATAGCGTTTGTTGACCAAGTGTCACTGCCACACACACACACACACACACACACACACACACACACACACACACACACACACACACACACACACACACACACACACACACACACACACACACACACACACAGGCTGGAGGGCTTGTACAGTACAGCACCACTCAGTTCAGACAGGTCTGATTCTTTTTAATCTTTATGTGCTGCTGGATAGCTTACTCTTTAAAGATACAGTTCATAATATCAGTTTTCTAGTATTCATTAAGATATATACAACTTATAACTAAAAGCTGTCAAGTAATTGTAGTTGAGTCAATTCCCACCACAGACCACTTGCACGGATAGGGTGTAAAACATAGCTTTCGGCTAACTTTGCATTCACAAGGAATCTCAGAGTGCTACATTACGTTAAAACGTGAAATCAATCACAACAAGTAAAACAAATGAAATAATTAGTGTAAAGTACAAAAGGATATTGCAGTCAGTGCTTAAATGCACATGGCCCACCCACCTGAACACTAGACACAGCAGCCATGTACACCTTTAAGATTCCCCCTTGATCGATTTTTTTTTTGGAACCACCACTGTTGTAAAGTGACAGCGGCGCAATCAATGCTTCAGTGCTTTAAGTTTGGGAGTGGAGAGGTATTTGAAGATGTTACGTTTTCTCATGACGATCCCCTTTACCTCTGTCATCATCAGGTCCATGAGAGTGACTCCACCTCGGACTATTCTGATGACGATGTCGTCGTCCGGGGACGATCGGAGCCCGAAACCAGACCCATCCTGTCTGTCCGTGAGTACATCCATTTTATAGCCACTAGGTGGTGCCATTTGCACACGCATCTCTGCTGGTTCCCCTTTGTTATTCAGAGGTAATAGATAAGGACATTATCTTCACTTACATTGTTGTAATTCAATTTCATCTATGTTTGTTTCTTTGTAGTTTCAGTGATAGAAATGTACAGGGGTCTCCCTGTTACTCTTTAATAGCGCTTTAGCATAAACGATAAGCAAGTGAAATTAGAAGTGATGACACAAAGATGTGAGCAGTCAAAACTGGAACTGGAACACAATTTAAGCTGATGAATGGGTATCCTGAAGCTGGAAACCCACCTGAAAATGTATTTTCTACGCAGGCCTATATACCACACCCTTCGGGTCTGAACAAGGATATGGACAGAAAACAAAAACTTGAATAAGCAGTAAATAAAACAAACATGCTTATTTTCCTCACTGTTACTAATGTACAGAGATAAGTGTACTTGATCTATAGATGTTCTGTTGTACCTTCTATAAATCTGATAATAATCCCCCCCCCCCCACCTTTCCGCACATAGCCTACATTGCTGATAAGGTTTTCTTCATAGAAGGTTAGAGTGTGTTTTGCCTACTTTTTAATCTGATTTTTCTTGTTCCTTCTAGTTTTTTCTTTCATAATTCATTACAATCCAGTCTATTACGATCTTGTTAGCACAGTTTTGCGTAACATACCACACTAAAGGCCAATTTATACATGGTCTGACTCTCCAACATGAAAGGGTTGCCAGAAACCATAAACAAGAAAGCAGTGGTGTAAAGTACATTTACTTAAGTACTGTACTTAAGTACACTTTTGAGGTATTTTTTACTTTACTTGAGTAATTCCAATATATACAATACTTTTGCTCCTACTCCACTACATCTCAGATCCAAATATTGTAATTTTACCCCACTACATTTATTTGAAATCTTTAGTTGCTAGTTACTTTGTAGATTTTGATTATTATTATTACAAAACATTCCACTTAAGCTCTATATACTCTGGTCGTTTGAAAATAGACGATCTACAAACTCACAATGCGTCACAAATACGATGGGACGCATTGTGAGTTTGTGAGCGTCCATTTACTTGTAATGGAGTATTTCTACATTGCAGTATTGATACTTTTACATCAGTAAACAATGTGAGTACTTTTTCCACCACTGCAAGGAAGTAGTCTTGGGTATTTGGCTAATCAAGTAATCAGTCATCAGAATACGTGGCTTTTTACCCCCTTTTTTCTCCTAGTCCGTAAGGACATGAACCTCCGTCTTTCTCCTCCCACCCCAACACTCCCTGCTGACATGTACCGCCCTCAGTCTGTAGGATTTATATGCACTAACAATTATCACCCTCCCCACCCGGTTTCCTTTCCCCGAACACGGACCAATTGTGTTCGACAAAGCTGGATGCACCGCGGTGGATTCGAACCCCCAAACTGCGATGATTGTGGCAGCTTCTTGTACCACTGTGCCACCCGAGCGCCCTTTTCGTTTTTTGTAGTTTTGACGTCACTTCTTTCGCAAGACACCTCAGTCAACACTTAAAACATGAATTGGCTTTAAAGTGTAAGACCACTTTGGTAGAGGTTTGGGTTGTGTACTGTAGTAGTTACCTTGCCAGTGATCGCAAATTGACAATTCAAAATATGCTCCATAATTCAAAATATGCTCCATAGAATGCTGAAACAGCTCTCAAAGTCACTCTTTTAATATACAAACAAACACAACGTTGATTCAGACAACAATATAGAGCATCACCGAACTTTGTACTGCTTTTTTTTTATATATAAACATGTTAACTTATTTATTTTACTATTTGAAGATCTGACTTACATTGTATGCTGAAACAGCTCTCCAAGTCACTCTTTTAGTACGTAAACAAACACAGACAATATAGAGCATAGTGTAATGACCCTGTGGAAGACCCAGCCGTAACTTGCTCCTCCAAGGGAGCTAGCTCTCTTGGCGCGGCTTGTTGCTTGCCTTGTCTACATGCATGCATGCATGCATGTATGTATGTATGTATGTATGTATGTATGTATGTAACGTTTCGCACCCTGAGCTGGAGTCGAACCCCGATCTCCAACTCGGTAGACAAGGCAAGCAACAAGCCGCGCCAAGAGAGCTAGCTCCCTTGGAGGAGCAAGTTACGGCCGGGTCTTCCACAGGGTCATTACACTATGCTCTATATTGTCTGTGTTTGTTTACGTACTAAAAGAGTGACTTGGAGAGCTGTTTCAGCATACAATGTAAGTCATTGAGGATCTTATTTGGAATTATCAATTTCTAATCACTGGAGCAATTATTTTTGATTTCTTGTCCACATTTGGAGTTACATCATGGCAAGGTAACTACACATACTGTAGTACACAACTACCAAAGTGGTCTTGCCCTTTAACATGTCCTTGTTTGTACCTGTATGAGTGAGTGACAAATAAAGCCCTCTTCTTTCTAGAGCATTCACAAACCCTGAAGCCTAACTTATTTCTCTCACTCTCATTGCACACGGTTAACATTGAAACAAATGGAGATGTTTAGACCTTTTTTTTTCTCAAACTTGTCTGTCCGTCTGACAGACATAAGTTTGAGTTGTGTTCAACTCTTTTGTTTTCTCTTTGCATTTGGACAGTCTGCATGTTTGAGCAGTATCAGAAAGATCCTACAGAAATGGATAATGCCACATTAAAAATCTAAAAATGTTCCAAATATTTTCCTATCTTATTACTAAGATATCACTTATCATCAGACTACACTTTAAGTGACTGGTAAAAACCAATACATATGCTAATACTAGTATAAGCACCACGAACAACAGACGTACAAGCTCATGAATGCGTCGCAAGCTTTTTTGATCAGCTATTTTCATCACATGGCACCGCCATATGACAAAGACTTGCAGTTGACTATAGGCCTGTCCAAATTATTACATAACCGCCTAATCACAATTATTTTAGACTTAATTGTCTAAATTAAATCTTTAATCGCAATTATTTGTGTGACGATTAATCGTCAACTTAAATGTGTATGGTGACAGGCCTGACGCTGTCCCGTGTCTCCACAGAGAGGTCGGGAGGAGGTTACGCGGATCATTTCGACATAGTGGAACGTGTGGAGATGGGTCAGATGGCCTCCATGTTCTTCAACAAAGGTAATTTCCCATACCCCCCCACCCCATCATACATAACGCCACCGTTATTCCCGTAATTGGCCGCCACCACCGTCGTTTCTCATGTGGAAACGGCCAGGGACCAACTGAAGGTCGTGCGGGACCATTTGGAGGATATTCCATCACTTTTTTTTCTGTGTGTGTGTGTGTGTGTGTGTGTGTGTGTGTGTGTGTGTGTGTGTGTGTGTGTGTGTGTGTGTGTGTGTGTGTGTGTGTGTGTGTGTGTGTGTGTGTGTGTGTGTGTGTGTGTGTGTGTGTGTGTGTGTGTGTGTGTGTGTGTGTGTGTGTGTGTGTGTGTGTGTGTGTGTGTGTGTGTGTGTGTGATTTTCACATTCATAATGTGAGGCTGTCTAATGAAATGTAATTATATACATGGATAAATTGTGCCTTTGGTTGTAATTACCTGTTTGAGACCCCCATCAAGGCTGCTGTTTTAATCTCCCTTGTGTGTGTGTGAGTGTATGTTTGCGTGTGTTTGTGTGTGCGTGCGTGCGTGTGTGAAGTCGGCCTCGGCAGGTGAAGACGTTAAAAGTGCGTGTTTGTGAGTGATGGGGGAGCTAATGAAAGCGCTGCTAGCTCCGCAATGGCAAAATTGAAAGTAGAACCGCGTTCCACCTTGAACCGGTGGGCCGCCGCGACCTTGTCACGCTTTCTTTCATGTTCAGCGGCCAAGTCGCATCGGTCTCTTTAGAAAACGTCAGATCTACACGCTCACAACATGTGACACCGCGATGCGGTATGAACTTGTAGATCGGCTATTTTTGAATTTGAAAGTATAATTTAAGGTATAAGTAGTTTATATATTGTAGGTTTTGAAATAAAAATGCACATCTGCAAATTTACTAGGGTAGTAAATTCAAATTTAAAATCATTGTAGTGGATAGGGGCACGGTGGCACAGTTGGTAGTGCTGTCGCCTCACAGCTAGAAGGTCCTGGGTTCGATTCCCGCTCAGGGCACTGTGGGTGCTGCCGGCGTGTTTCCTCATCCGCGTCATCAGTGCCCATACCCGAGGCGGGGTTGGCGAAAGGGCCTTTCTGTGTGGAGTTTGCATGTTCTCCCCGTGTCCCCTAGGGTAGGTACCCTCACAAAAAACATGCAGTAATCCTGGTCTCTAAACTGCCTCCCCCTGGCCAGCCGGGGTGCCTGATGGAGGGGAAAGGAACTGGTTGGAATAACGTGTTCCTGCACGCACTACGTCCAACCAGGGAAACTCCCCCCTGTCAGGTGTAAAGGAGCAACTTGGACACTCAGGCATGAAGGAAGCATGAGTTCAAGTCCGTGCTCTCCCCATGTCCCCCATATATGGGGACTAGGTTGGCGGAGGGTGTGTAGAGCCCAGGATCACATTAGATAATTGACACAGTGGTGAAAAATGGGTTACAAAATCGTGGGATAAAAATAATAAAGTAAAAAAAAATCATTGTTGTGGATAGTGTTGCCATATCCGCTTATTATAAGTGACTTTGGGCTTGTTTTTCTGTAAAGTCGCAACTAAATATTGGTTGTTGCGAGTTGCATTTTTTGGGGCTTGTGCACATTAACATGTAATTGTCCACATATCCCTATCTGAGATCTGTTCCCTGTACCAGATTCGACCTGTTAAAATGTTTCAAAAATATTTCACTTCTTTTCCCAAGATTAAAAAAAAAAATAGCAGATCTACAAGCTCTCAACACATTATGAGCTTATACTGTAGGTTTAAAATACTCATGTGTTAGTTGCTTCTCTTCGGCTTGTTTTCATAGACCCGGATGCTTACCGGTATGTCTCTTTCAAAATCTGACAACACTGTTAGCGGAGTACAAAGTTCAGTATGTGCCTCTGAAGTAGCAGTATAACTTATTGAAATACTCCACTTAAAGTCCTCAAAATGGTACTTAACCCATTTTATCTTACTATAATTGGTCCTCACTAATGTTCATGATAAAACAAAAAGTAAGAAAAATAATGATAATTATAAAACGGCAGAACAAGAAAGGTCAAACCTCCCTGTTCTGATACTGAACACTAGGAGGAGACCTTGACACACATACACAGAGGGAGAGAGCGGTGTGGAGAGGGAAAGGGATACAGAGGATGGCAAAGAGAGAGATGCTTGTACACACACACACACACACACACACACACACACACACACACACACACACACACACACAGAGAGAGAGAGCTATATGTTCTCAGTGATGCGTACAGGGCGGGCTTGCGCTGCCGGAGCCCGCTCCTCTCCACACACCGTTCCGCCCCGGTCCGAAACACAGTCCACAACTCCACACGCCATGACGACTTCCTCTCTCTCCACACCCGCCCTGTCCTCCTTTCCACCATCATCTTCACGAAGGGCCGAAGTCACAGGGAATGAAGCTAAAAACTAAAATCACAACAAACATTTCCCAATCTGTGCTCTGTGAAACGGCGTGGAAGGAGTCCTCTCCTCCATCATAGTTATTCCTAAAACAATGTAAAACGATGCCGTTCAGGTATTATCATTCTAAACCCATGTTCTTTCTGTTCTACAGTACATACTGTACAGCCCAACCAGTTTTTTTTTTTTTTAATAATCCAAGACCTGATTCATGGAAGATGCTTCTGATCGCCAGTTTACCATTTTCAGCAATATAACATGCATTATATTGCTAGTTTAGTTTGACCCATTCAATGAAGTCTTTAACTTTTTCGCTGCTATCTACGTTTATAAACGTAGCTAGGCTATCGGTACCTAAAGGTGCTAACTACGTACATGTTCGTAGACCACGTATACTATATGAAAGCGGCGACCGTCAATTTACCTTTTAGCATTGCTCCAGTTACTATGGAGAGCCTCCGTCCCCACCAGCTATGGGATTTTTAAATTCAGCTCCATTGAGCCTCCATTATAACAGGATTTTCAAAGCGCTGTATCTCAAAAGGTTCGAGCGCTGTCCATGATGAGCCGTTGCGCATCCCAACGATCGTAAATCATTTGTGAGTTTGTAATTTGTATAGCATCGCTGAGCACATGTAACTGTTTGTAATCATAGCTAAGGGGTCTGAGCTAATGTGACTGATCACAACAAAACCCCCCCACCTCACTGAATAGCCGGAAAGGAAACAAGGATAGTAGAGTTAGAGCGGACGGGTGGGATTCCTTAGGTGTGCTTATGCTGCCACCTAGCGGCAGTAATAGTTAGTTAACTACCATTGACGTCCCCAGACGTCAGTAGTACCGTGTTTTCAGTGATTACGCTAAAGATCACTCTTCGCCAACGTATGAATGGTCCTAGGTCGGTAGGAGACAGATACAATCGGAAGTGAAAATCCTCTCCATCCACCTCAATGTAAACAGATTTATTAAAATGTATCTCGGTCAAGGACTATTAAAAGAGGAAGAGGAAGGAAAGAAATATGCGCAATTGTGACCAAGGAAGCTGAACGTGGAAGTGTTGACTGCATATAGCCCATTGCGCATGTTTCTTTCCTTCCAGGGAGCAACATGGAGTCCACCGTCTTTTAATAGTCCTTGATCTCGGTTTCTTTTACCAGATTGCGTTTTTGGTCAAAACGAGCTTTATTCAATGGCCCATAACTAAAGAACTTAACAAATGTTTATTTACGGGTGAAAGAAAAGATGATTGTCCGTCACACATTTGTTTACATCCAGTACACAACCTTCAAAAGAAGGGTCTTCACTGAAAAACACTGGCAGTGGCGGAAGAATTAATTAATGAATACCTGCCAGTTAATGTACCGTATGTCATGAAGAAAAAGACTGAAATAAGAAATGACTGAAATCGGTCTGGAGAATTTCGTGCCATGCGCAGCGCTAAAAAGGAGTCTTTGACGACAACCTTTCCCTGCCGCGGAACAGACGGCACGACCGGGCCTGCTCGTCCTCTCTGTCTCTCTCTCTCTCCTCCTCGCCTCGCAGGTGAGGAGGCATCGATTGACGGGCAGGGAAGCATGCAACACCCACACACACACACCCCCATCACCTCCCACTCAACCACTCACGTGCTCCTCCCCCCACCCCTCCCTGCGTGTCACTGCTGTGGAGAGCTGCCCAGTGACTGCTAATCAGAAATGAATTAGATGGGCACGCGGCCCAGCACACGGCACGGCAAGGGGAGGCGCGAGGCACCTGATTTATACATAAGCGTCTCGCACCGGAAACGGCAGATCTACAAGCTATAAGGGTAATTGTAATGTTAATGCAATGTAAATGTAAATATAAATCAAGGGGGGGGGGGATATTTACGACGTCGTGCCCCTCGGATTGAAATGAATCAAACCACAAGCTCACAACGCGTCACCCTGTGTTGTGTTCTTTAGCTATGTACATCGGCTATTTTCCTTCTTTCCAGCGAAGTGCTTTTAGAGCTTGTAGATCACCTATTTTTCTCGCCCCTTCGGTACTTAAATCCTGGCTGAAGGACTGGGAGAGACGGTGGCTGTTTTTGACGCCCCAACGTCGGTGACGCGAGGCTGATGGCCGCCGCACATTAGTCTTATTTAGTCTAATTAACGGCTGCACATAATGAGACGTGATGGACCTAGCTGCTGGGCCGCACGCTGAGGTGAACAGGTTAACTGAAACAGTTAGAAGTAATCATAGGCTTTTAATGCCACGCCGTCATATTTGTGTGTCGGAGAGGTAGGTAGTCCATCGTCGATTAATGGCGCTGTCGGATCTAATGGGCAGTTATTATTTTTTACTCGAGTAAAAGTAATGCCACACTATGAAAATGCACGTTTGTTTTCGAAGATATTTTAAAGTTGGTCAAACCTTTTGAATAGCTTAGTATAGACTAGGGGTTTTGTATTACTAATGCAAATCTGTAGTCTAACTAGTAACTAAAGTGTTCTAATAATTGTAGAGGAGTAACATTTTTTTAAATCATTGAAAAATGGCCATCTTTACGTAAAGTCAAGGCACCTCAAAATTGGGCTCAAGTACAGTAATTAACCCGTTAAAACCGAGCATCTGTCTCTTTTACATTTTTTGTGTTGGCTATTCAAGAATAACAGATCTACAAGCTAACAGCGCTGCGAGCTAGTATAGATCTGTTATTTCTGGGGGATAAAAAACAAAAGAAAAACAATCTGGTGTGAGAACTAGTGATTTAGATAGCATTAGCAGAATCAGCTTCAGGTCTTTCCACCTCTACTTTTTAGTGTTATGAGCTCATCGTTGTTGAATGTGTCGTCAGAGTTAACCTTAAGCGGTCGAAGGCTGGAGTGTCAGGTGAGACCTCTTAATGTGGGGCGGAGGTGACAGAGACACACAGCTGACCACTTGGCCCCCTCCGTGACTTCTGACTGTTCCTGTTAACCGTGTGACTTTTGGAGGCGCGCTGGTGACTGGTCGGCCATTGCTAGGCGTGGGCCGCTTGGCTTGTTCGGAAGCCAAGCTGCACTGGGATATATGTAGCGAAGTGGTTATCAAACATCTTTATGTCAAGGATACCCACATTGATAACGTTTTCATTCTGAAAAGGTTTTTTGTGCACAAGGGGTCTCCCTCCTTCTCTCACGTTTGCTGCTTTGTCGCCTACGCACCTAACCTGACTCCGCCAGATTGCGGCAGTATTGAGTTCACAAGTTCCCTCCTCCTGCCTGCATCTGGTCTCTCTCAATACAAGCAGAAACGATGAACCCGAAGCAGCGGGTCAAAAATCGGATATCTCCTTAAAGGACCACTTCACCACTTTTCAACCTATCTTCATATAATAGGTCCTCACTAATAATCATGATAAAATGGCACAATTTTTTGTACTCGGTCTGTGTCTGTCTCATAGGAGGGCTGTGGGCAGTTCAGAAATCCGTCCACCAGTGACATCATCGTTAGGCAGATCTTTTTTAAAACAATATTTTTTTACAAAAATGTTTCAATTTGTATTATCGTGAGTACTATGGCTTCCATTTTCGTATTGCAACTTTTCAGGACTAGAAAGCCTGCAGTTTCTATTAGCTTGGATTCCCCATCGATGATGTCACTGGTGGACGGGTGTCTCAACTGCCCACAGCCCTTATATGAGACAGACTGAGTAGGAAAAAAATGGTGCCATTTTATCATGATTATTAGTGAGGACCAATTATATGAAAAGTGGTGAAGTGGTCCTTTAATCATTTTGAGTTGTAGTCCTGTTAAGTTGTGTTTACATTTGCGCTGTGGCACAGCTGCAATACGTCACCAGTCTCGCGTTGATCCAGCCTCTAGCGGCCGCATACGACCGCATATCACTCCGATCAGCATTTGATCAGAGTGCATCGTCTCTGCCTGAGATAGACCAGATGGGAGCAGGAGGAGGAACTCTCTGCTGCCGCCATCTACGCACCAGCTGTTAAGTAAGTTGAGTGTGCGGAAGTCTTCTCTTCAATCATGTTCACAAGAGATATAAAAAGACACACGGAATGCTTGAAAATCAGCCAGTCCTATAAGCTCACAATGTGACGTGTTTTTTCTTTGTCATATCTGGCCTGTGCATTTTTGATTATGAGGCAGACATTTTTTTTTTATTCTTATATTCCAACATTCAGTGCCAAAAACACAAGTAAATCATTAATCTCAATTAATAGTGTGACAATTAGTCACACTTAAATCAGGTTAGGTGCCCTCTAGGGTGAGGTCGCTTCTCGCCCTCAGGCGTCTTACTGGTAATATTACTTTATTTACCTTATTACTTTCCAACACTGATCGTGACAGCCCTGTAAGTGGCCGGAGTCTATGGTCTGGACTGGAGCAAGGCTACAAATTGACCCCACGTTGAGAGAAACACTGGTTTAACTCATTTTACATTATACCATAAACATAATATAGCTATTCTGATGTGTTAATTAATTTTCTTCTTCTTCTTCTCCCTCTGTGCTAAACCTTTCCTACTATTCCTAGTAATTAAAACGGACTACTTGTTTAAGAGGCACTCTTGAGAAAGTGTTTATATTTCCTCCTGGGCTGTAGTTGACATAGCAGCAGTAAAAAGAAGAGAACAGGGCTGGTATCAGAACATGGTGGTATCAGCATAGTCGTTGGTGGCGACTGACAGGAATGTTGATGGTGGTGTTGGGGGGGGGGGGGGGGGGGGGGTAATGCAGTTTTATCTGCAGCGTCCCGGAGGTGAGAGCTGTTACTATAGCCTATTCATTGATGATTTGAAAGTTGATTACGAGACGACTTTGGCTAAAGTCACAAAGGGCTAGGATGGATGGACGGACAGGCGGTCGGACGAACGGATGACAGAGGCCTGCCCTTGCATCGACATCATCTCTCAACCCTCGCCAGCAGTTGAACGTTAACCGAGTACATTTACTCAAGTACTGTTGCTCAAGTGTAGCTTGGAGGTACTTTTACTTTGCTTGAGTATTTCTAGTCTAAGACTTTATGCTTTATACTGTTATACATCTCAGAGGCAAATGTACTTTTTTTTTAAAACTTGTTATTAGAACACTTTAGTCACTAGTTACTGCATATTTAGCTTATTACAAAATATACATTAATCACTTAAGCCCTAAATTCAAAACTAACTGATCTACAAGCTTGCAACGTGTCACAACGGCCCTCAAAAATAAAATAAATCAGAGTACATCTTCCACCACTAACCCACGCTCACCGGCATGGGGCGATTATGTGTTGCACTCCGCTGGGCCGGCTGTGCAAACAGAGGAGGGGGATTGCCTTTTCTGTGTGCCATCCTACCCTTGACATCCACAGAGGCTGTGGTTGAGAATACTTAATCAGCCCACGCCGCTTGCGTTAATGAGAGCCCGACGCGGTGCACATTCATTTTTAATACCCTAATGACTTTTTCTTAAATGTCATACTTGCGCTGGTAAGAGCAGCACAGGCTCGGAAAATGGCAAACGGGGAGAGCACGGCATGCACCACGCACAAGACGAATGGAGAGCACGGCATGCACCACGCACAAGACGAATGGAGAGCACGGCATGCACCACGCACAAGACGAATGGGCATGTTTGTGTCGGCCTTTGTGTCCATACAATTACCGTGAGCCCCGACCAGCGGTGTTTTGTGGGGGGAGGGCTATCCCTTCCAACATCTGGCTTTCGGAAATTACGCCA
Source organism: Electrona antarctica (assembly GCF_951216825.1). Classification (NCBI taxonomy): domain Eukaryota; kingdom Metazoa; phylum Chordata; class Actinopteri; order Myctophiformes; family Myctophidae; genus Electrona; species Electrona antarctica. Next base: position 23,072,857 of record NC_136795.1, on the reverse strand, counting down.
TATGACAGCCAAGTCTATGGACTTTTTAACGTTTGTTTAGAGTACTAAACGTGACGTCCGGTGGCAGCCACGTCTATGGACTTAATGTTTGTAGTACAAGGTTTGTTTAAAGGAGTGAGGTGCCCCTCACTTCACAAGAGTGTGATTTATTTTTTAAATTACCTTTCTATTTATTTTACATATCATGTTGGCTTACCGCATATCAAAGCTCTTGATTGGCTTTCCCTTCAGCCTCAATGCATTGAAAAACAGAAAGGTGGAGGCTGCAGTATTTCTAGTCCTTTTTAATGAGAATTCCAGCTAAGATCGCGCAACAAAGCGACCATGTTTAGCGGATCAATAGCAACTCCCGGTGACCGCGCGCAGAATGTCACAAGTTTTCACATTTCACAAGTTTTCTCAATTTGTTTTCAAAATTTGTCCAAATCTTTTGAAAATGCCAGATCTACAACCTCACATCGCGTTGCATCGTGATTCGTGACTCATTGTGAACTTGTACATCAGACAATTGTATATTGCACGTTTTGTCATCAATATACATAACTTGTAGTGGAGTAAATAGTACAATATTTGCCTCTGACACGCAGTGCAGTAGAATTATATAGTATTAAGAATGAACATAAAATAAAAGTAACTCAAAATTGTAGTTAAGTAAAGTACTTAATTTGTTTCCCCTAATGGAAGACGAATGGGCATGTTGGCGTCAATCATCCATACAATTACCATGAGCCACGGCTAGACTAGTTTTCCATGTCAGATTTGTAAAGGATGCACTTTAATTTCAGGAGGCTGTGCCATTACGGCTTAACTGTGATTACCCCCTCCTCTCCAAATCGATATCCTAATTTGAAGTGTCAGAGTTGGAGCTCGCTCCATGAAAGCTTAATTTGTGTTTCGATAATGAAACCCCTTGGAATCAAAGGCCCTTTTTGTAGGCCGGTGTTGGTACATTTTTGGTACAGTTTTAGAGCACTTGTTCTCTACTAGGGCTTCCGGGCACCCCCAGGGAATAATTTTGTTGTTGCTTGTTTTAAACCCAATCTCCCCAATTTAGACGTTATGCCAATTGATTCCCCCCACACACGTTTCCCTGTGTTGTCACTGCTGTTGTATCCTACTGGCTCACCTGCCAGTGAGGAGCCCCCACCGGGAGGACGTAGAGCCTCCGTCCTACTCCTCCGGCCCAACACTCCCTGCTGACGGATACCACCACAGCCCGCAGAGATAAAGTATAGTCCAGTGACAAATATCACCCCTCCCCGCACGGCTTCCCTTCCCCAAACACAGGGCAATTGTGTTCGTGTACTAAACGATCGACTATACCAGATGCACCACGGTGGATTCAAACCTTCAGTGTGCGCCACAGGCTGCACACTGCACCTTGTGACAGTGACCGTAGCGTTGCACCTCTACTGCGGTGCTATCACTGCATGCCTTTGACTGACTCTCACACAGGGCTCCGACTCTATGTCTGTCTGCAAGCTGACCTGCAACACTTCTCTTTTCAAGGTTTCTTTCTTTCTTTCTTTCTTTCTTTCTTTCTTTCTTTCTTTCTTTCTTTCTTTATTCTTGCTCACAACGGGTCACATTGCAGCGCAGTGTACTATTTTTGCTATTAAAAGAAAAATACATATATTTTTTAAATGACCAGCTCAAAATAGGGTTTTAGATTTAACCAAAGTGGTTAAGTCTGTCTTCTATTGGCCATTTCCTTAAAACCGTTGATGTGACGACATACAGTAACTGGTCTCTCCAGCCCTGTTTCACACCAGGACCGTGGTGAAGTGGTCATTATTTCTCAGAGCAGAGGCCTAACTTAAGTCCTTTCCCCTCCAGTCTGTGCCGTGAAGAGGCCATCAGGCCTGATGTCATTCAGAGGCAGGGATAGGATGATGGATAGTGACGTGGTAGCCAGCCACACGGGGGGGGAGAACTGCAGCTCCTAGGTGAAGAGGCGTTTTGCAGCAGTTTGAGCCCGTGGACACGGGTGTAATGGGGAGGTATTAGTTACAGTGCCTGGCAGGCCTGGCATCATCTCGGTCACACGGCATCCTCACCCCGCTATCGCTCACTGACAGCCCTGCGTGGCTGCAGAGCCCCGCTAATGTGCACGCCCTACACCAGGGCCAGGTGCACACATTATATATGAGAGAGAGATACAACTAGGGCTGAAACAATCTATTTTCTTAAATCTGTGATATATTTTGATATATTTATATATATTTTGGTTAAAACAAAAACAAAACCACTGTATTATGATATTACTAATCACTGATATACGCCACAGTGTTTGTTCAGTAGTACAATTTACAATTTAGGGATTTAGCAGCTCCCAAATCACTCTTAATCCAAAGCGATTTAAGATAAACAAGATGCTTCAGCATTTCTTTGCGTCATCACTTATTCCAATTGCACTTGTTTTAATCTGTATCTTCACTATCCTGTATGTGTTCTCGCTCTCTTACTGATTCTTTCTCTTATATTTAACCAGGCGCTCGACCTATATATTGTCAGAATCAGTTTGTTTGCGTTTGTGTACAGGCTTAAAGAATGACTTTGAGAGCTGTTTCAACTCACAATGTAAGTCAATGAGGAGAACATTTTAAATAATCCATTTCTAGTCAATGGTCCAACTATTATTTTAGATTTCTCCACCTTTAGATTTACATGATGGAAAAGTGCCCGTGCCGTGGTAAACAGCGTGGCTACTCCTTCCTGCCGTGAACACATATTTATCACATTGTGGATCATTATGTCCACCCCCCTGGTCTGACGCAAATTCAACCGCAGCTGGTGTCGTCCACCCCTCAGCCATTTATTCATATAAGATAAACCCATCTTCCCTATGAAAACCATAAACCCATCACCTTTTTATTTCTTTTTAATGGACTCGCCGCTCTCATTTCCCTGGCAGTAATGAATGGGCAGAGGAGGAGGGGGGGGGGGGGGGGGGACACAGACCGTCGGACCGACAGACCGCCAGTCGAACCGCCTTCGGAGACCCCGAGGCCCGTGATGGATGGCCAGGGCAACGCAGCGATCTGTCATCCCACTGAAAGCTCTCAATCCCTGGGCTGCGCTGGCTCGCCGCCGCAGCCTGGGAGGGAGGGGCCTGTGCTCCGAGTGCCGTGTGGGGCGAGAGAGGGACGGGCCGAAAACGGTTAAAGGACCAATGCCACCTTTTCTGACATGTGGGTCCTGATTTCATTCCTGTAATGCAGTGATTCTCAGACTTTTATTTCAAGGAGCCCTATAGCTCAGAGTATACACATGGAAACCAAATGAACCCTTACTGGTACATTTTGTTCAATGTCTCAGAGTCACTTAACCATAAGGATCCATTAAGGTTCCTAACCATCATTTATCATTTAGCGGGGGACTACATGGGACCTCTTCGAGGACCCCTGAGAACCACTACGCTAATGACTACAGGTGGGGTACAGGTCAAGGTCTGGTGCATCTCAAAACACCTTGGAATCACACAAAAGTCAAACTTAACCACACTTGATGATGTTCTCACTTCAATTTTGTAATTTCTTTCTCATATATATATATATATATATATATATATATATATATATATATATATATATATATATGTGTGTACATACGTACATACATACATACATACATACATATATACGTACATACACACACACCACAAACTTTGAAGATTCTAAACCTGAATGACAAATTACCCATAAGGCTGGCTGTAAGAGCCCTGTAAGAGCTTGTGGGCGTGGAAGGTACAGGGCAACGACCAGCATCACCATCACCAAGTGAATACTTTTAATTAGTGTGATTGATATTTCCAGCCGGGCGTGACGTAGTGCCGTTGACCCAGATAGGAGTGATGGAGCAACCGGATGAAACAGAGCTGTGGAGGAGATATGCCTCCAACAGAGACCGGGCCTTTAAACATTTGAAGCCTAGCGGTCCCTGCCTATAGTGTGTGTGTGTGTGTGTGTGTGTGTGTATATGTGTATACAGTATATATATATATATATATATATATATTTATTATATATTAGGCTTCACAACAGTCTTTCTCTCTCGCTCTCTCTTTCACAAACAACCCCCTGTGACAGGTTGTTTTTTTTAGTACTTCATAAATTGCATTATTACGTCTGCAATTCATGCAATTCTTGTTTAATTATACTCAACAGGTATACACTTTACACTGTATACACTTTTTTTGAAAAATATTCCTAGTATTACCATAATAACAAAATCACAGTACTCCGTCTCTCTTGAGCCCCAATCCCCCGCCGGCGGGGGCAGAGGCTGCCCACCTCATGAACAGCTCTCAGCAGGTAAATGGGGCTGGTCAAGGTCTTAGGTTCCAACTCCGATTTTTTTGATTTTCCATCCTGGACCCCCCTGGGGTTTAAGAGGTTAAGGGAGCCACGCACGCAGTTCATAGACTATACCCTTTTGTTTTTGTTACTTTTATTCTTCTTCCGACATTTTATTTTTTATTTTATTACAAGACTGGCAGTATCGTTGAGGGCTATGCCAAACGGCGAAGACACAAAACACAACCTTTTGCCAAAGGCTGGCACTACAGCAATCAATTGAGAAAATGCAAACTTTGAACAGGCATTGCTGCTCTGACCTATATTGCATAAGAACAATAGTCCTGCATTGACTATAGATTCCAAATTACATACGGTACGCACACATGCACGCACGCACGGCACACGCACACACACTGGCTTGCAGGCAGGCAGGCAGGCAGGCAGGCAGGCACAATGACAGACTTAGTTTCAAAGTGGAGGAGGTTAGTAGTGGTTGGACATGTACAGCAAATTACAACAATTGTTAATCAGTTCAGATTCAGACGGTGCTTTCAAACAAATCTATGAAGCAATCAATGCTGCAGCCTTACGTGAAGGGAAGGCAACCCATTTGGACCAATGGAATCTGGAAATCTCTCAGCAGCTCTGAAAGCCTCTTATCAAGTTGCATGAAAGCCTTTCTAAAAAAAAAAGTTAATAATTGCATGTATGTTTTTAGTGGGGGGTCCCTCCATCAGCTAATCAGGGTCCTTCCTTGGCCTTAACAACTTTGAACCTTTTTTCCACAAACTTTCCACATAAACGTGCTCATTAGGAGCAGTTGGGGGTTCAGTGTCTTGCTCAAGGACACTTCCACAGTAACACAGGGGCCGCCCAGTGATCCAACCAGGAGCTTTCCCATTCCAAGCTGGGCACTCTACCTCCTGAGCCTCTGCCTGTCCCCTACAATCCCAATTTAACATTGGAACATATGCATACGGAACACATTTCTGTTTGCCTGGTAATCAGGAAATGCACAGGGAAGATATGAGAAATAACTGAAATATACAAATAAATGAATACATTATTTGTATCTACAAGCTTATAACACGTCACAACATTTTTATAAGCTTGCAGATCAAATAATTGCCATTAGACGACTATATACTACTAATAATTGTGACAGGCCTATTTCTGGTAATGTATTACTATGTAAGCCAGCAGCGCAAAAAAATAAAATAAATGCTATGAACAGGTGATGTAATAACCACATAGCTACTAGTGGTGTCGCCAAAACACTGGTGAAAAGGCATAACTCCACGGACTGGTTTGTGTCTTGCAGTTGGTGTGAACATGTTCTACATCTGCATCATCGTGTACCTGTATGGAGACCTGGCCATCTACGCTGCCGCCGTGCCCATATCACTCACTGAAGTGGTCTGGTAAGAGAAACCACCAATCCGACCTATCAAGTATAGCTGCTATATATATATATATACAGTGTGTGTGTGTATATATATATATATATATATATATATATATACATATACACACACACACACACACACACACACACACACACACACACACACACACACACACACACACACACACACACACACACATATAATCGTTGCACCCCTACTGGTAAGTGCAACTTCACCAATCCATGACTTTTTTTAATTTTCCTACCGCATAATTTGTGCCCCAGCCGTGCAATGGCGGACTGTGAGCTTGTAGGTTCGGCTATTCTCTACCCACAGAGTATTGAATTGGGCTTCAAGTTCCCTTTGACCTTGGTTCCTTCGCCAGCCCTCCTCCCTTCTCTAAGCGGGGTTTTTGGCAGGACACAGCAGGACCTCTCTCCACTCCTCCCCAGTGTCTCCAGACTTGTCCTCGTACGCTTGGCTGTCTTCCTCGTGTGCTCCTGAGCGCGTCCATAGAGAGAGAGAGGGACAATAAAGCGTTTCCTGACCTCATGCCGGCACCACTGCTGGCGTAGCGTCCCTGTTGACTTGGCTGGCCGACAGCTTCTTTATTGCACCTTAGTTGGGCAGACGGGGTGTGAATGAGCTAGTTCATTTTAGTTGGAGACAGTGGTGGGAGAAGAGGTACGGTACTCTGATTTGTTTCACTTGAGTAAAAGTAGCAGTACCACTGGTAATAGTCCTGTGTTCAAGATCTTACTTTAGTAGAAGTATAAAAGTATCAGCGTCAAAATATACTTGCAGTATGTATTGATTCACTGATTAATTCATTCATACTTTATTAGCAGGATTATTAGGCTAAGAGTACAAATTAGGTTACATTATGCTAAAAGAGAATACAAAAACCCAGGGCTTGTTTCCATGTGGTCCAAATGATGAATGATGAATTGAGTCCATTTGTCTCAATTCATAAGTAAGACATGCAATGCGATGCAATGCAATGCAATGCAATGCAATGCATACTATATATTGGTAGAAAACTCAGTAGCATCAAAAGGTATATTTACAGATAAAGGAAGGGTGGGTGCAGAGGATGCTACTACCAAGGTATTCCAAGTTGTTCTACTACTTGAGTGTATTTTAATCTCATTCATTCTTTTAGATTAGTTTTGAGTTTAGGTAGGAAGTCGACATTTTTAACTGCATTCCACATTTTGTTGGCAGCATAGGATTCCACCATGTTTGAGTAAGATTTTGGGGGAACGCTTTCAGATAAGGCTTACTTAATATTAATATTATGTTCTGTAATAATAATGTAAATCTGTACGTAAGTAGTAACTAAATGATTGTAGTAGAGTACACCCCTCAATACAATTTAACATTTCTTCCCCCATTTTTGCTCCATGATCTTGTCTAACATCACCAATGGGTGTTCAATGAGCCACGAGGGCTTGTGTAGGCTTATTTCATGGGCATTCAAAAAAAATAAGTTTTAAAGAATGAGCACGCCATAATAGAACATTAAAACTACATTTCAACCTCTGATACCAATGCTGTCAGGCGGAGACCTTGTGCCTCCGTATTTTATTTTTTTGTAAATTAGGGCTACTTTGTCTAATGACAGAAATAGCTGATCTACAAGCTCTCAGGAGGTGACAAACTAATACATTGAATCCACTGGAGCACAGGTTCTTTTTTATTTCTGCTTTTGAACACACAAGGTTTCCTCCCGACACAGCGACGAGCAGCCGTTGAACCTTGTCCGCCCCAAAAAGCCTCATTACGATCAAACGCCTCCGCCGCACGCCAGCGCTCCAAGATGAATCGACGCTTGAAAGCAACGCTCTCTTCCCTTAAGAGTCAGACTGCAGGTGGCCCAGGCAGGTGCCTAATGATTCTATTGACGCTCTAGCCCTGTCGCTCTTTGCCACCAGCGGCGTAGCGCTGTCTTGTGATCGCTTTTGAGTGACGCTCATTAATTCTCCACCATCCGGAGAGATGCCAGACGCACCACGTCGTCCTACCCCTCCTTTTCATCCCGTCCGATCTACATCAGGGGAAACTTTTTTAACTGACTGCCGTCTTCACATCACCGTGGTTGGATAGAAAGGAAAGGAAAAGAAAAATAATTCCGCTCCTCTTCTTTACACCTGTAAATATGTGATGTGACAATAAAGTTGATTCTGAAATTCTCCTGACGGCTGCAGAGACGGATGATTGTAGTCACTCATGTCATTTGAAACATTGCTGTTGTAGCAATGAACCAAGTATACTGTATGTAACCACACTCCTCAGTGTTAACTCTGAGTAGGCCTGTCACGATTACACATTTTAGTTGACGATCAATTGTAGCACAGTCACAGAGAATTGCGATCAACGTTTGAATTCTGTTGAACATTGGAGAGCATATGAATAAAGAACATTTAAGTCTAGTTTATCCCCAAGCACTCAGGATATTGTTGCGCAGCCACGTGATTTAGAGTTAATATTGTTGAGCAGGCATGTGATTTAGAGTACACGCCGTAGAGGTTTCAGAATTAAATCATGATTCCTATTTCTGTGTGTGTGTGCGTGTGTGTGTGTGTGCGTGTGTGCGTGCGCGCGGTTATTTGTGTCCTTCCTGTGCAGTGGGAACCACTCATGCAGCGCCAAAGGCACAAAATACAACGACACTGACGCGTGCTGGGGAGCCGTCACCCGGAAGGACGCCTACAGGGTGTTTTTGGTAAGTACCACCACCTCGACCGTCCGTTCCCTCTCTCTCTCGACCCCCTGTTGGCTAGGACCGTCATGATTACAAGTTGGTAATTGTCAGGGTTTATTATTATTTTTGTCAGGTGAAACCTGACTAATGAAAGCTCATGAAATGTAAGCGACCTAGTCATCAATGGGAGTCGCCCCCATGCTGCCTAAGCCAATGGAAGCCACCTAAATGCTGACTAAGCCAATGGGAGCCGCCTAAACGCCGCCAGCCATTCGCGTAGTAGCGACTCTGGATTTGAGTAAAACCGATGAGTAAATAGGAAAACTATAAATCTAGTGGCTGGGGGCGTTTCCAAGGACCCGGAAGAAGGAAGGAATCCGCTGAAGTTACCATCAGCGGACAGCAGCAAAGCCACTACAAAACACAAACAGAACGTCGGAAACTAATGCAAACAACGGCCGCAAGGTTGTGACACAGAAACATACACGTTACAAAAATAATAATAGTTTTTTTGCGTTGAACATTGGAACGTTAAAATTTGTATTTCTGTTCGCCTTTTAGGCTTCATAATCACAAATTGCACAGGACAGATATGAGAAATAAAAATAACTTAAATATCCAAAGAAATCACTGGCACATTTCATAATAATGAATAAAAATAAGGTGCTGCATTGAAGGTCAAGTTTCACTTTATTAGTATCAGCATGAAACATATAGTTGAAGTACTGTAGCAAACATGAATGACCATTTCACATTATTGGACTATAATAAAGTACCACAGACGAAAAACAGTCTAAGTCCAAATTTCAGACTGACCCCTCCACGAAAAGGCCTCGTTGTCCTGAACCCTTATCTATCATTTATATATTATGGATCAATAGTGTGGACTTAGACTGTTATTCGTCTGTGGTACTCAATGATCATTAACTACTTATTCAGCATGATCTATTCTAGAAGCTCACAACAGGTTGCATCGCAACTTTTCAGTATGATGAATTACTTGAATATTTTATTATTGACTAATTATTGATAATTCATCTCAACCTGCAAAGTGACTAAAGCTGTCAAGTAATTGTAGTGGTTTAAAAAGTTCAATATCTGCCTCTGACATGTCGTAGAGTAATGGCAATACTCGAGTAAAATTGTACTTGAAGTAAATCTACTTGGTTATTTTAGACCACTGCACCTCTTCCCCTGACACCCCAACGCGCCGCAGACAGAGTATGCATGTGACCTTGAAGCATTAAGAGAACCAAAACTCTTGCCGCATCTCGCTCCTTGCTTTAACACTGCCTTCTTGACGGTGATAGATGGGCTGATCTCCTCCTGTATTATTCCCCTGCCCAACCCACCCACCACCCCCCTTGTTTTCTTTCCTCCCTTCCTTTTTACCCTCACTCATTTAAAAAAACTAAACAAAAAAACAGCCATAGACGAGCCCAAAACAATTGGCTAATAAAGGATTTGTTTCCCTATCTCAAATAGGGTAATCCTCCTGCCCGGTGTGTAAGCAACTGAATCAGCCTGATTTATTGGAACACACCGTTCTTGGTTTGTTTACACTGTGCTGCCGCTGCGGTCTTTGTATTAAAACTGCTCCTGGTAGAATGCATGGCTTTAACACCTACAGTATATAGATTTTTTTATGAGCAGACGTATATGGCTTATAGAGTAATATCTTGCAGAGAAACAGCGAGTTGAGAAAACAGGCTTGAAAGGTTCACTTCTGTGGTCTCTAACATTACACCTAGCTACATGTTTAAGCATTTATTTCATATTTACATGTCGATATCAGCTCTGACACTTATTTCAGACATGCTCTAGTATGTGAAGAGTCTGCCTGTGCTATTAACTCATTTTTGGGAAAAAAATAAAAAAAAAACTTTTTCTCCTCTGGTGAAAAGCTGGAATGTGCGCGATGGCAGTCTCTCAGTCAAATCTGGTCACATATTGTCCGGTGCCGACAACTGGTGATTTCTGTGGTTGGACCGGCAATGTTTTCTGAAGGGAGTGTACAACGGTGAGCTGTAAACTAACCAGGGACTCACATGTACAAGTACTTTAGCGCTAGGTTCAAATACAATGTGTTGTACTGATTAATCAGAATGAGTCTCATCATCGCAGGGCACAGCGTTTCCCAAACGGTGTGTGGGTCGCGGACCGGTTTCCTTCAAGTAAAAAAAAAAGTTCAAACTATTTTCAAAAGTGGTTAATGAATCTAATAAAATAAAGCAAATAATTCCCATAAATACGAGTTTGAGAAGTAGTGACAATAGCATATCTAAAAGCTCACAGTGCAAAGCGACACATTGTGAGCTTGTAGATGCTATTTTCACTAGTTTGGGTCCTGGGCCAAACGTCTAATTTATCTTTTGGGTCTCGAGCTCAAATATTTTGGGAACCACTGCAGAACACATAGTCACATGTGTATACATGCCATGGATGGACCCGTGGGGATCCATTTGGTTTGGTTACATTGTTTCAAATTGATAAATGCACACACTCAGAGTTAGCAATGGATGCATATGCTTTGATTTTGGTAAAAGACATACAAGTAACACCATGGAACAGTGAGGATGTTTCTGTGTACAGCAGGCACATTCATTTTAAGGCTTTCTCGCACACAATTCTTCACTGAGGTCAGACTTATGTTCAAGGCCGTTTCTGTAGTTTGTGCAAGATGTCATACATTTCTTATCATTATGAAAATGACAAGCGTATTTCCATAATAATTGCTTGCTCATTCTTTTTTATGTATTTCTTTGCACAGGGTCAATGTTGACCTTGTCTGCGAACATTGCAACGAGTCCTCCGGTATTCACTGTAAACTAAAAAGAACCTTGTGGGCCAGTCGAAATACTAGACTGAACTTCCTCCACTGTTTATTAAAGATATTGTCTTTTGATATTAGCAGCTTAGAGGCATTTGAGTTTTGATAAAACATTCATCACAAGTGTTCATGTGCACACAGCAGTGGTCCTTGTCCAGTGCCCTGCCGTTTATTCACTCCAGAATGGTACATTTGCAATGAGACATAATCAATTTTGCACAATTGTATTACGGAGCATCGGTTGAAGCATTATAACATTCACGGTCTGAATTGCTCTTTAAATACTTGGCCACACACTGAATGATGCGTCTAGATAATGCACCATTCCATCAAGGTTCCTAGTACCAACCAGGGTGGAAAGAGTTATCAAAATCTCCCCCACCTAAGATCCACTGCTCACGCACGCACGCACACACACACACGTACGCACGTTGTGACATGATGTGGCCTCTGCTGAATAATGTGTCAGGTTGTGAGATAGGGGTTGTACTGACAATATTTCTATATATATACTCATGATGAAACATTAATCTTTAATTTTGTTCTTTCTGTTTTACTTGGGTCTGACCATTTTTTTGTCCACGTTTGAACTGTATTGAACTGTCAGGCCTGGTGAGCGTGTGACCTAAACCAGACTCACCACTGTGTGTGTGTGTGTGTGTGTGTGTGTGTGTGTGTGTGTGTGTGTGTGTGTGTGTGTGTGTGTGTGTGTGTGTGTGTGTGTGTGTGTGTGTGTGTGTGTGTGTGTGTGTGTGTGTGTGTGTGTGTGTGTGTGTGTGTGTGTGTGTGTGTGTGTGTGTGTGTGTGTGTGTGTGTGTGTGTGTGTGTGTGTGTGTGTGTGTGTTCACAGTCAACCGTTGGTATGGTGTCTACCCATTGCAGCAGATGCTGTTGTTTTCAGTGTATGTGGATGGCCAAGCAATCAAATCAAATACACCACATCTCTGCACTCAAATGTTTATGCTTATGCACTAATAGGTGTGGTGTGTGTCATGCGGAACCAACGCCCTGCTGTGAGCTTGTAGATCTGCTATTTTCGGCAAATGTTCCACTCAGAATAGGGATGCTTGGGTTCAAGAGGTTATGTAAACAAAAAAGCTATCACACAAAGATGATAGCTCTGATAGCAGCCTCCCTGGAGTAACTCGGACTAAAATGTTAATGTTAGTGGAGAGCCAGTAGAACTCAACTAAAAGACAAGTCATTTTATGTTTGGTTGCACTTGGGTGCTGCACTCTCAATATAGCAGATCTACAAGCTCACAACGCATCACAGTGCGACATGTTGTGAGCTTATGTAGATCAGCTATTTTCAGCATGCAACCAAGTGTAAAATCTGCCATTACAACACCATCAAGGCCTCCCAAAATATATTTTTGTCGACAAAATCAATTGTAGATTTAGTTGGCTAAAATCTTGTGATATTTATTCAGCTAAAACTAGAGTAAAACTTTTCTGTGACTAAAATATGACTAAAACTAACTTTTCTTCAAAAGACTGACTAAAACTAAATAAAGATTTGCTGTCATAGTGAACACTGGTAAGACGTAGGGGATTCACAGAATAGTCGAATACTCAAATATCAAAGCCACAACTCGATGTTTTTCACCATCGAGGGGCAGAGCCAATTTTATTTCACAAAACCTCAGGTTTGTCCCGCTTCCAGTAAAGACTAGAGGCTGAAAATTGCTAGTTTTCATTGGATGAAAAAATAAGAACTTTCTTGCGATTAGTCGACTATTCGACTATGTTTAGGTATTCAAAGTTGAATGCTAAAAGTAAAAATCACTGTCCTAGTAAGAAGCAAAGCACCTAGGGGCTCATGTCTGTGATGTTGCGTTGATGGATGACTCCCTCCTGGGGGGACACTGTCGCGTGGCCTGCAGGATGAAACAACGTCCACACCAGCTTAAAAGCTTTACTCCTCCTCCTCCTCCATCCTCCTTTTCCCTCCTCCTCCTCCTTATCCGTGACCTTAACTCGACCTGCACGTCACAGCAGTCTGGGCCACGGATTGCGAGTAGGCCTGCTCGTGTCGCGGTCGCCCATGGGCATAGTGGGCATTCCAGGGGTGGAAAAATGTACTACATTTTCTTTTAGGGCCGCTAGCCCCTCCAATGCATGGCTTTGCGAAATTATGTCACGTGTCAGCCACGTCTATGTACTTTCTTTGTTTAGTGCAGTAAATGAGAACATTAGACGTCATCTGGCTTACAGATATTGTGCTCTCGCTGCGCCCCTCACTTCACACGAGTGTGATGTTTTAACTAATGAACGGAACATTGCAGAAACACACCTGATGAAAGTAGAGTCATCTTTCTTTTGAGATATTCTCAGAATATTCTTTGAGTCTTGAATGATTAGAAATAATGCTCAAAAACGATGGCAGTAGCTGCAGACTGTTCTAGAGAAAGTCTGGCAGTTATATCAAACGTAAAAGTACTCATTATGCAGAAGGTCCCATTTCAAGTTTTCAAATGTGTACAAATCTTTTGAAAATAGCAGATCTACAAGCTTACAATATGTCATATGGTGAGCTTGTAGATCTGCTATTTTTCAAATGGCTGACATCTATATACTGTAGGTCTGAAGTTGGTAATGTACGTACGTTTCGTAATAATAATCAACATCTACAAAGTAACTAACTAGTAACTAAAGTTATCAAATTATTATAGTGGAGTAAAAGTATAATATTTGTCTCTTGGAGTAGAAGTAAAAGCAGTGAAAACTGGTGGAAATACTCCACACCACTGGTGGCCTCCAGCCTTGATACAGCGCTCCTAGTCATTGACCGGACTCTGTGCCTAAACGCCCCAAGCGTCTCGCTCCCATTGTCACGACTGGACGTGCGTTAGATTTAGTGTGAATCTCTTCAGCGTCGGCATATCCCAATACGGGGCGCTGCGCAGCGATCACAGTGCTTTTGTTCAGAGCGGCCGACAGATTGTGGGTTATTTTTAGGTCCCACAACAGCTGTCCCTTTTGCAGATGACTAGACCTGCCCCGGCAGCAGTCCACTCAGGCAACGAGCAGGGAGAGGTGACAAAACCAAGAGCCCCAAATCTTAGCCTAGTTTATTCTTACAGAAGACACTTGTAAGATCTTCCATCAATAACTTAATGGGCCATTATTTGCATATGCGCATATCGCGCCGCTGTCATGGTTGATTTTGTGGATTGAGCACCACTGTCTACGGGAGGCCTTACATATTGTTCTTCATTTACCGGCTCGCTGTCACAAAGACTTACGCAGTCGCTGCAACGTGTCACACGGCATGAGGGCATATCCCAAGAGGCACTTTTGGAGTCTGATGAAAGAAAAATGGGTTTTAAAAGTGGTAAATGAGGCAGTAGAAGTTGTGGCTTGGTGGCTCCTGAGAGAAAGCACTGTAAAGCAGAACGCACACAACACTCCAGATTAAACAGAAGTCTCAAGGTGCACGGCCCAACGATATCATTGAACTGAGAAAAACAGCCAGCACACAGTAAATGTCCTTTTCACGTAGTTTACCTCCCCACGGACAGAGCAACGTCCGAATAACGTCTCCTCACAGCTTCTTCCTCATGTAGAAATCCTTTAAAGGTCTGACCTAATACTGTCTGACCGTGATGGCAAACTGCATCTCTCTCTCTCTCTCTCTGTATGTACAGTATGTGCGTCACTAGGCACTCTGTGCCTTCTGTTACATCCGTTTCACATGGGCCAACTTGTGAAACGGTCGACGACAACACATGCCAGGACTTTGCTCGTATTCGCACAGCGGCACTGCCCGCTGTGCGTGCATGCATGCATTCGACTGGCTCTGGTCCCATAGCTGGTGGGACGCTTCTCCTATAACCTGCTGTGACTGTCTAGTTCCGGTTCCAACGCTTGGAACCGACGAAGAAGGGACGATTGCCTTGTGATTATGCAAAATGTCACATAGTTGTCATTGATGTATTTGAAAAATTATTTTAGGTCCTTGGCCTGCTGCCAGTGTGCACAAGAAATGAGGTGATAGAGGTGATATGCAGTCTTAATGTGTTTTTGCAACAGTGGTTCTCAATCTTTACTGTATCAGGGCCCACCCATCTGATGGCATGCTATTCTAATGATCAATCTTTACTGTATCAGGGCCCACCCATCTGATGGCATGCTATTCTAATTATCAATCTTTACTGTATCAGGGCCCACCCATCTGATGGCATGCTATTCTAATTATCAATCTTTATTGTATCATGGCCCACCCATCTGATGGCATGCTATTCTAATTATCAATCTTTACTGTATCAGGGCCCACCCATCTGATGGCATGCTATTCTAATTATCAATCTTTACTGTATCAGGGCCCACCCATCTGATGGCATGCTATTCTAATTATCAATCTTTACTGTATCAGGGCCCACCCATCTGATGGCATGCTATTCTAATTATCAATCTTTACTGTATCAGGGCCCACCCATCTGATGGCATGCTATTCTAATTATCAATCTTTACTGTATCAGGTCCCACCCATCTGATGGCATGCTATTCTAATTATCAATCTTTACTGTATCAGGGCCCACCCATCTGATGGCATGCTATTCTAATTATCAATCAGTGCTAGAAGACTTTCTTCTTGGTTGTCGTCGTTAGGTCCGCACCAAAGTGGTCCAGGTGTCAGTTTGTGCAAAAACGCATTATTGGCTATTTCCCCTATACCCCACCATAAGCCCTGACGTTTTTTTTATAGATCCTCAATGTCAACAGTATGTGTAGCATGACACACACCGTTTTTGTGTTTCAGACGTAAAGCATGAAGTCTCGTCTATCGCGAGACTTCGCAAGCTCCATGCAAGTGGATGGAGCTCGCGAAGTCTTGCGATAGAAATGGCCAATAATACGTTTTTTCACAAAATAATCAACTGGACCACTTTTTCCGTTGTATTCTGTTCACCTCCACCATCTGTTCTCTCCCCTCAAGATAGGATTGCATCCAGCTCAACTATTATCAATAGTTGATTAATTAGTTAGGAACCAAATAAGGGCTGTAACTCCGAGAGTGTACAGCTTTGTGGCCGTATTCTTACCAGACTAGGTGTCCTTTAGTTTAAATAAAGTTTGCGAGTCCCTGGCTTAAAGTGATGTTTTAATATCACAACCAAGGGCCTTTTTAAAGCATCCCGGTTTAGGTTCAACAGTGGGGACATTCTGTGTGGACACTCCATTCTGGTCCCCTGCAGGAACACTCCCCAGTGTCCCTCAGACCTCAATTAAACAGCTCGTGTCCTTGATGGTCCCCCGGTGAGTTATTACATAGAATGCCACTTGTTAAACACCACAGGGACTTAATTGCAATGCATTGTCAAGCAGCCGGTGGCCCAACGGGGGGGGGGGGGGGGGTGGGGGTGGGGGGTTGATGGAAAATCGATGCACTATATCGACTCTGAAGCAGCTTTCTTTTATTTATTTTTTGCTTACGTTTGCATTGTTTACCGTTTATCCATGTGCAGATGTGCGGTGCCCCAGTAGCCCCTACTGGTACCGGGTTTAGACCACCGATTACCACTGTTTTGACCAATATTTTCCCGAACCTCTAGTTTCATCAAAAAGACCAACATCTTCTAATTAATAAAATAATTAAAACATAATAATAATAAAACAGTTATATTATATATATATATATATATATATATATATATATATATATATATATATATATATATATATATAAATATTAGAAGATAAAAATGGCATCACATCGACTGCATTACTGCCAATACCGATCATTACCGATCATTAGTACCGATAATGGCCTAAGTGATATTTGGGTCAGGCTCTGCATCAGACTACACACGGTCAGGCTCTGCATCAGACTACACACAGGCTCTGCATCAGACTACACACAGGCTCTGCATCAGACTACACACAGGCTCTGCATCAGACTACACACAGGCTCTGCATCAGACTACACACAGGCTCTGCATCAGACTACACACAGGCTCTGCATCAGACTACACACGGTCAGGCTCTGCATCAGACTACACACAGGCTCTGCATCAGACTACACACAGGCTCTGCATCAGACTACACACATATCAGGCTCTGCATCAGACTACACACGGTCAGGCTCTGCATCAGACTACACACAAACTCTGCATCAGACTACACACAGGCTCTGCATCAGACTACACACGGTCAGGCTCTGCATCAGACTACACAGGCTCTGCATCAGACTACACACAGGCTCTGCATCAGACTACACACAGGCTCTGCATCAGACTACACACGGTCATCAGACTACACACAGGCTCTGCATCAGACTACACACAGGCTCTGCATCAGACTACACACATATCACGCTCTGCATCAGACTACACACGGTCAGGCTCTGCATCAGACTACACACGGTCAGGCTCTGCATCAGACTACACACAGTCAGGCTCTGCATCAGACTACACACAGGCTCTGCATCAGACTACACACGGTCAGGCTCTGCATCAGACTACACACAGACTCTGCATCAGACTACACACAGGCTCTGCATCAGACTACACACAGGCTCTGCATCAGACTACACACAGGCTCTGCATCAGACTACACACGGTCAGGCTCTGCATCAGACTACACACAGGCTCTGCATCAGACTACACACGGTCAGGCTCTGCATCAGACTACACACAGGCTCTGCATCAGACTACACAGGCTCTGCATCAGACGACACACAGGCTCCTCATCAGACGACACACAGGCTCTGCATCAGACAACACACAGGCTCCTCATCAGACTACACACAGGCTCTGCATCAGACTACACACAGGCTCTGCATCAGACGACACACGGTCAGGCTCTGCATCAGACTACACACGGTCAGGCTCTGCATCAGACTACACACAGGCTCTGCATCAGACTACACAGGCTCTGCATCAGACTACACACAGTCAGGCTCTGCATCAGACTACACAGACTCTGCATCAGACTACACAGGCTCTGCATCAGACTACACACAGGCTCTGCATCAGACTACACACAGGCTCTGCATCAGACTACACACAGGCTCTGCATCAGACTACACACAGGCTCTGCATCAGACTACACACAGGCTCTGCATCAGACTACACACAAAGTAGTGAGTGAACGGAAATACACCGGAACCTCTCTAATCTGACGCAAAGTCCTGCTTGATTAATTTGCTTTTCCTTTCTTTTAATTTTGCTGCCCACCCTCATGCAAACCCTGTACCAACAGAACCTCCGCCCTCATGCAAACCCTGTACCAACAGAACCTCCGCCCTCATGCAAACCCTGTACCAACAGAACCAATTCGGAGAGCAAGCCGTCGCTTCCTACGTTCATCGCTGATGTAGTAATTAAGCCATAAATCAATGACCCGTCCAGAAAGGAATGCCATTGACCTTGGTTACGTACGTTATAGCAGCGCCTAGTCAAACTCAAGATTTATATTTAGTAAGGCCATATTATAATAACATCATTCCTCATTCCATCACCATTTTTAACTACTTATACCCAAAGACTTAATTGACTTGAGGTACCCCAGGGGTATTTTAGCCTGGCTAATAAGCCAGACTCAAATCGGCTGATTCGGTCTGGCTTATTAGCCAGGCTAGGGGTATTTAGGTGTAGTCGGACAGGAACCTAGTTTCTCCATATTTCAATTTTGATATTGTTTTCGTAAATTAATGCTACTTCATCATACAAGAGTGTCACACAAAAGTGATGAACATGCAAGCTCACAATGCGTCACATCGCAATGTTTTCCTGTGTCTTATTCCTATTCTTTCCCCCCTTTTTTAAACTGCTTGTACGACAGATTTCACCCACTTTATTTTTTTTATTTTTACACCTGTTAACCTGTGATGTGACCGTGACATTGAACTTCAGTTGACATCACAATTTCCCAGATTTGTCTCTGTGCTTTCTCCATCACTACCCCCAGGCTTGCCTGTTAAACACAGACATAAAAGCAGTCACATGCACGGCTTTCCTTCGAAAAGGAATTCAATCAATATTGAAACACTTGGAGGACAGTCTATAGAGTCTACTGCCAGACATAACAGGTACTGGCTTTCTTCTTGAGTGGTCAGACCTGGAATAAGAGTTGCCATTTGAAATATGAACCAAAGTATGGAAGGTCATTCCAAGTTGAAAGGTTCCAGTGACTTTGTTGAATGGTTTTCATATTGTTCCCATCTTAATGCATTTGTTATTCATTTAGGCTTGAAGTGAAGAGTCAGGAAAACAAGACACACAAATGACCACTTTGTAACTATCCTGTACTACACCATATTTAATACCACTTTGTAACTATCCTGTACTACACCATATTTAAATGTCGGTCTCCTGCACAAGTGCAGCCTTTTTTCTTTTTTACCATTCTACAGTATATCGTGTTTGCTCTTGGGAGAAATATAATGTTGACCTTCAGGTCAAAACAGGATCATGTCAATAAAATACCATACTGATTGGACAAAATAACATTTTATTCACGCAAACAAATTGCATAATGTGCTTTTACGTACATTTTGAGAAAGCACAATTGCGTCTTTTTCTTCAAACGTCTTGTGTCTCTGTGGCCTCTGCCGGTGAAAGAGGATGAAAAAGCTTGCCGCAGTCTAGTGGTGTCACTCCCAGTGACACTCCAGAGGGAGATGACAGTGCAGATGGCTTAATAGAGATTATCCCAGCAGGGAGGGGGGTTTGAGCTGAGTGCCCGCACTGGGGGGGGGCGGGGACGTGTGACACTTCCACACTACTGCAGGACGCTTTGTCAGAGTGGGAGATCTGAGGGGACATGCAGGCGCACTGAACGGATGAGGGGCTACCAGTGGAGGGAGCCATCGTCAAGGGCACTTTGAGGGCATGATTCAGTGATTCTCATCCTTGTGATGCACGTCCGTTTTGGGCGTCCATTTAGATGCTAAAATATTAGCGTCAATTCTAGCGAGCTAAAATGAGGCCATCATTGCTCTAGAAAACGCCAAATGTTCCAATCGGGATCACCGGATAATCAGATCCAAAAAACTCCGAACATCGGGCGTTTTGTCAAAACCATGGAGAGCTCTGTAGATTTAGAGTTATTCAGCTTTTCAGTCAGCTTAAGTGAACGGCAGTGCGCATGTGCGAAACCAGTCTATGATCGCTGAAGAAGGAAAGCTAAAAAAGAAAAAGAAGAAGAAATAGCATCCCGTTTGATATCAATAATGAAGCTTAAATAGCGGGGAAGCAGTTGGCGGTTGGATTTTAATTGGCGGAACGTTCCGCCATGAGCAGTTTTTGTGTTAAAGATTTGCACACCTTTTCAAAAATATATTTTTGAAATTTTGAAATCTGCTATTTTTCAATAGTTCAAGTTTAAAATAATGATTAAAGTGAATAAAAGCTAAGGTGACACAGATGCATTCCATGTCTTAATGGGTTAAGCCCTATTTTATTGTTGATCCGCAGCTGAAATGGCTATTTTCACTATTTTAGATTAGATGTTTGCCCATAATGTGACAACATTGTGACACCAGGTTCAAAGTAGTTCAAGGCATATCAAGTGAAGTGGAAGCCGTCTTTGATATCTACAACACATTGTGCATGCAGCCTCAACGTGCTTGTGCGGTAATGAGAACACAACCTTTTTTTTTTACTCCCCTTGAAGTTTTGCTCGTATTTCCTGGTAAACAAATAGGATTGCATTCACTTCATGCAACTGTTTGATGATGCTTTGATGCTTACAACAAAAACATGCAATAAGCACATCTATATGTCCGTCTGTCTGTTTTTGATTGATTGAATAGAATACTTGATTAACGGTGCAGGGAGTACAGTCAAAAGTTACGCTAAAAGGATAACACAAACAACCCTATAGGGGCTTGTGGTCCATTGCACACAAACAAAGCAATAAAGCACAGTACATTCATGAGATATATTTACAGAGAAAGCAGATGATTCTACTATCATGCCTGTATCTCTCTTTCTTTCAATTGTAATTTATGTACCAGTTTTCTCTCATAACACATCATTTTGATTGACTACTTTTTGAATATTCAAGATTATTTTCGACATTGTATGTAATCGTGCAGCAAGAACAATTGTCTTCACATCTCGTATGCACATGACTGTAAAATTATTTGGTTCCTGTTCCTTAACTCAACTCCAGGTGTCTTTTTTTTAATTTGCTCTGGGGGGAATGATGTTAAGCCGACCAGTGGAGCGTGCTGCTCTTACAAGGTCCCTGCTTGGTCTACGTGGGTAAAGAGGATTGTCCATGCTGAGCGTTAATGCTGCATGTTTGTGAGCTGCAAGGACATTGCAGAATGATGCACGTAGCAGCAGACTTCACACCCTCGCACTGTGGGCAGCCCAGTGGAGATTGGCAGCGGGGGAAGAAGTACTTACATTTTATACTTAAGTGAAAGTAGCAATACCACAATGTAGAAACACAATTGAAAGTCCGGTATTCAAGACTGACTTGAGTAAAGTACGAACGTGTTCATGCCATCAAAATATGCTTAAAAGTGCCAAACGTAAAAGTACTCATTGTGCAGAAGTTCATACCCCGCCAGCCTGTACTGTATGTATGTGGCCTACAAACTCAGCGCAAAGCATTTGTCCAACCATTTATTTACTTTCCACTTGTCTCCACTTGTCATTATCACAAAATGTTTGCCCATTTTCCCCATATTTTAGCCTGTCTGACACACACGCACGCGCACGTGCACACGCACACCCACACATATTGTGGGACAACTGCATTTTGAGTGGGTGTGTCACTGTGTCTACTCCCTCCCCAGCATGACATTAGACCATTAGATGTGGGCACCTGGACAACTGGGCACTAGGGACATGTGGGCACCTGGACAACTGGGCACTAGGGACATGTGGGCACCTGGACAACTGGGCACTAGGGACATGTGGGCACCTAGACAACTGGGCACTAGGGACATGTGGGCACCTGGACAACTGGCCACTAGGGACATGTGGGCACCTGGACAACTGGGCACTAGGGACATGTGGGCACCTGGACAACTGGGCACTAGGGACATGTGGGCACCTGGACAACTGGGCACTAGGGACATGTGGGCACCTGGACAACTGGGCACTAGGGACATGTGGGCACCTGGACAACTGGGCACTAGGGACATGTGGGCACCTGGACAACTGGGCACTAGGGACATGTGGGCACCTGGACAACTGGGCACTAGGGACATGTGGGCAGTAGGTATAGCTGAGTTATGATTTGTGTCCACCACAAGTGTTTTTTTTTTCTTTCTCCGACTTCACATAGCTTGCTACTTTGTTGTTTGTAAGTGATATTTAACCCAGATGGTTTTGGTGCCCACCTGACAAAAAATAGGATTCTCCATGCTGAGAGTAGAGCTGGTGTATTTTGCTGCTGCAAGGACATTGCAGGGTGATATAGCGGCAGTATCTCTGGCACGGCGGAGCCGCTGAAGGCAAAGCACACGTGATCCCCATGAAAAGAAGCAGCCCTACAGATCTCTCATTGATATACCATATTGTTTTTGTCACGCATAAACCTTGTATCTCCATGTTCCAGCTTTTATAATGCTTGTTAGTTTTTCCCCGCAAATTAATGCCCTACTATGCCACACTACAGTGTTATACAAAAGTTGCAAAAATTGCCAATCTGCAAGCTCACAACGGCTCGTTGGTGTGAATGTAACCTTCTGGCATCTGGCACAGTGATTGGTTTTAATATTGTAACGGCCAAACCACACCTACCTATGCATAATGTAACATGTAGTGTTTTAGGGATAAAGGCTGGTTAAAGTTAGCAACGTTTGCTTTTTTTTTTTTTTTTACTATTTTGAAATACATTTTTGAATAGTTCAAATAGCGGACCTACAAGCTCACAATATGTCGTCATAGATCTAGTTGAACAATTTTAAATTATTTTTCTAAAAAGTAAAACAAAGCAAAGAAGTTTGGGGATAAGGGTGATGAAAATAGGGCCCTCCTTGCCCAAAGCTAAATCCCCAAATAGTGGCTTTAGCCATCTCGGCCGACAATACTAGATGTCTCCATTCAGACCGGCCGTTGACCTTGAAGCTGACGTCTTTGTGCAAGGAGCCTGGTTGTGCAGGGCAGAGTGTCCCCATCGAGTGGGTTCCCTTCCTGAATTGATGATCTGTGCCACCTGGGGGACAGGGCTGCTGTTTTCAACCCAGTAAAACCGGGAAAGCATCAACGTCATTTTAGCTTTGACTTTGTTTTATTACTTTTTCAGGTTTTAGACAGAATGTCAGTCATTGCAAACAAAACATTTTCATTGTTTAACTCTCCAACTCCCCAACCCCCCCACCTCCACCTGCGGGCTCAGGGTTTAAGTGGTGTCCCCCCCTACTAGAACCACCTAATCAGCCCAATGTGTTTCTTAGAAAATGAAGAGGTGGTATCTTTGTCGGTTATGTCTTCGCCACCATGTAGCCCGATTTAAATTTATATTATACTGCATGGTTGTATGATATATCATCGCTGCCTGTCGCGTGGAAACCTTGTATGTCCGAACTTTTCAGGAAATCAAACAGCCCATGATACTGTAGCCTGTGTTCCAATCTAGTTGTTTGCTTGACAACCCTGTCATATGACAAAGTGTCAAATTATGGCATTTGTGAAAATAATATATAATATAATAACTAAAGTATATAACTAAAGTAACACATGGAAAATATGGAGATACAAGGTATTTGCTTGAATGCAACAGCAATAGGATACTTCTTCGTACAATGGCATCAAGCAGCAAAAATAGCTTATCTGCAAGCTTAGTCGTGAGATTGCAAATAAGCCTGTGCGCGACACCCGTGTGCAACACTGGCATACACCTGATTTATTTCTTTATCATCAGCCTACAGATCCACTCTAACCACTCCTAACCTCCTCCACTACCCCCCCCCCCCCCCCCCTCTCTCTCTCTCTCTCAAGCCCCCCCCCCCCCCCCCCCCCCCCTATGGTTGGAAGGATGGGCAGAGTGAAATTGCTGTGGTTGTGTTAAACCAAAGGCAAATTGTTCTTCCAAATGTTTTGTCCCAGATTTGTCCCCTGGCAGTCCCTGTCATAAATCTCCGCTTTGTGTTGTTGCTCGTTATTTTCACCCAGTTCTGAATCAGTTCACTTTTTGGAGCAACTATAAGTGCATATTAGAGATTTTAATGAATAATAAAACGCCACCCCCTGTTCCCCATTGAAGGCTGTACATGCCGGGTGGCCCAGATTATTTTGCTGCCCGCTAGGTGGTAGCATAAGCACAGCTACGCTTTGCCAGCCATTGACCCTCCCGTTTCATTTCCGGGTTATCAGAGAGGTGGGGGACAGTGTTGTGAGCAGTGATCGTTAGCATTAGCTCATACCCCTTAGCTTTCATCAGAAACGGTTACATGTCTGGAGCGATGCGAGACAAAGTCGCAAAGGATTTACGAACATCGGGATGTGCGACAGCTCACCATGGACAGCGCTCAAAGCTTTAGGGATACAGGGCTTTGAAAATGTTGCTTTTAATTGATTTAAATGGAGCCTGGATGTAAAAATCCCATAGTTGGTTGGGACAGAGGCGCTCCATAGCAACCAGAGCAATGCTAAAAGGTACATTGACGGTCGCTCCTTTCATATATGGTGTATACGGTTGTCTATGAACATGTACGTAGCTGGCACCTGCCGTACCCTAGCCTAGGGGGTACGATTATAATCGTAGATGGCAGAGAAAGAATTAATATATCACAATTTCACAATCATTTTACATACGCTTAAGCTCATAACGCACGCGTCATTTTGTGCCGCACTGCAAGCTTGTATAGTACATCTGCTATTTTTGAACATTATTTGTAAAATCTAGTAAAAGGTTTGAAAAATGTTGAATTTTGTAACACAAATCTTCTCTTGTCATCCCTGACTGAAATCATTTTCAGACGGTGGTCCGCGGCCAAATATACTATACTGAGTTAGCTCTGGAATTGTCTTCGACTGTTTTCACCAAATATTTTCCCCGGAAACGGTGAGGCTGTGTTGTGAGCTTGTAGATCTGCCATTTTGGCTAATGTTCCCTGCAGCGTTGTATCCAGAGAGAATTGCTTCACGATTTGATCTCGCCACTCAATGAGGAAGTTCCAAACATTGGAACTTCAATACCAACAGGTGAAAAAGTGCACAGGTGCATGATGGGAAGCTCAGTTTTTAGCAGCCATTACGTGATTTTGGGTGTGACAGTACAGTACAGTGGCGGTACAGTAAAGTGACAGTACAGTACAGTAGAGGGACCACACACGTTAACTCTGTCATTTCTCGATAATTTCGGACGCAGGGCGGCACCCTGGGCGCCTTCCTTTGGGTCTGGAAGTTCCGGGGACTCCCACACGGAGTTGCACCACTATGGTTCCCACGGGTGTGATTTTTATTATTTCAAAACATACATTGACCACTTTTGGTACTTAAAGTAAAATGTCAGGCCAATACTTTTTATACAGGACTTTTACTTGTAACAGAGTAAATCTATATAGCAGTATTGGTGCTTTTACGCAAGTAAAACATGTGAGTACTTCCATCACTGTCTGCTAATGCTCTGGAAGCCCAGTGAACGCAAACTGATATGGGATATAATATATCACTCCATAGTTCTAACCCTTAGAACTATGGAGTGTTTCACTTTATTTGGAGCTCTAGGTCTTATCAGCCCTCCATCAGATCATACGAAGGCTCTGAGTAAATTGGAAACATTGCATAGATCTAAAATGTGCATAGATCTCTTCTATGCGACTTTGGAAATGTGAAAGACACAGAGTTACTAGTCATTAATCTCTCCCCCGTGCAGCTCGCTCTGTTCTTAATTAACGTTTTTGTCTCCACCAGGCCGAAGGCATGGGGAGAGAGTATGTTTTTCACTCCGTCCGTGTGTGTGTGTGTCCTTCCTTCCGTCCGTCCGTCCGTCCTTCCGTCCGTCCGTTACCAGCTAATCTCCGGCACCGTTGGCCCGATCCATGCCAAACTTTGCACACACACTCCCTGGATGCCAACGACGAACCTCTGCCCCAAATATTCCTCAGCGGCCTGTTATAGCGCCACCATGAGGCCGATTTAGGCAAAACAAATTTCTGTAGATAACTCGTACACATTTTATCCATACATCACACAATTCGGTATACACTATCTCCATAGTCATGTGATCAACACAGATCTGCACAATTTCCCATCTTCCATCCTGATTGGCTAAGATTGGCTTCCAAAGCTCACATGATTGGTCCGTTTCGAACAAAGTGCCACAAATCACAAACACAGTGTCCAATTTCCATGAAATTATACACGCACATTTCCACTAGGCCGAGGACGACATGCCACTATTCTTCCCCAAATCAGCCTCACGGTGGCGCTATAACAGGCCAATTCCATTCGCATCGACAACTTATATATGTGCACTCCCTAGAGGCCATGGAAAAACATTTTCCCTGCATCCCTCCACATCTGCCGGTTATAGCGCCACCATGAGGCCAATTTCTGCAAAACGCATTGTTTATGTTAGTCGCACAGATTTCATCCAAATCTCACGCAAATCGGTACACATGATCTCTGTAGTCATGTGATCAAGACGAGCCTGTCAGAGATCAGATTCTACACTGATTAGCTAAGATTGCCTTCCAAAGTTTTCAGGAGTAGCCCGTTTTGTACAAAATGCTGCACATGTCCTGCTCATCCAGAATTCTATCCTCAGAGATGCTATGAGTGATCTGGCTCTGCATTTCCTCAACAAAATGAAGAAAATTGTTGCAAGAAACAAACAAACAAAAAAATATTACATTAAACATTTTGCCAAACATCACACACACTCCTATCCTCCTGGTGGAGACCTGTGCCCAGAAGGGCACTTTTTCTAGTTTAGATATATTTTGCTTTTACAGGAGTTGTGTCATTGCTACTGTATATATCTGGGCATAGGATACATCTTTCTGTGTCCTTGGGTTTTCTGTGTGTTAGCAAGGTCCACGGTAAACATGATGTTGCATTTGTTGAACCAAGGTGAGCACTTTTCCAAAAACACATAGGCTGGTGGTAGCTGGTAGGTTATATTTTTATAATTTGTATTTATTTTCAAGGAGCTCTTGTTTTTGTTGACTCAAAACATGACAGACGTAGGCCCTCCATGCAGAGATTGTTGGTTAAAATCCAACACTCTGTAAACAGACAGACAACAGCTACAAAACAAAACAAAACAAAACAATAGACACACCAGTACTCAACATACATAAAGGGAAATGTCAAAACCCCAAAACAGTATAATAGCTGATCATGCAAATCAACTATAACTACCTAGAAAATACTGCCTCAAAGTAAGATAGAAATGGTGGCCAAACTTTAATCTATTTTTGGGTGGAGCCCCTGATTGTATATTCAAAGATGGAGTGGTGTGATTTTTGTACTTTTTCCAATTGTCCATGTGTTTAAGAGGTGACAGTACTTCAGTAGACCCCTTGGTGTGGTTGTTATGTGCAATGATGTCTTCCCTTTAGGGTTTCTTTTTCTTCCTGGAGGCTGAAACCTTAACAGTCAAATGTGCCAATGAAAAAAAGTAATATAGTGACATCACAGTGACATCACACTATCAGCCCCTCCCCTAACCCCTCAAATCATGGCACTCCATCTTTAGGTTCTGGCGGGAGGAGTAGGACAAAGGCTCTACGTCCTCCCGGTAGGGGCTCCTCAACAGCAGTGACAACACAGAAATGTGTACATGGGGACACTGGGGGAGGAATCAATTGGCATAACGAAAGAAAAATTGGGAGAAAAAGGAGTAAAAATTCTGACAGCGACTCAGCAAGGACTTGAGGCCCGTGATGTGCGTCAGAGCAAGCCGCTATCTGAGCGAGTTTCTGTGTCAAACAGCCGATGGCGGAAATTAGGCAAACATTCAGCCCCAAAAGCACGTTTACAACAAGCTCACAACACAATGTGATCAGCCGTTTTTGGCATATACAGTATGTGGTGTGGAGGGTGAAATCAAGGAGGGGCAAGTACAATCCCCTGGGGCACTGTGGTCGACAAAGCATATCGTTGCTGCTGCGTAGAAACCTTATTTCTCCTTTGTTTTTATTTTTTCTCTTTTCTTTTTCTTTATTTTTTTGGGGGGATTAATGCCCTTCTACAGTGTCACACGATTGTAGCCAAAACAGCAGATCTCCAAGCTCGCGTTGTGAGCTTGGAGGATCTGTTATTTTCTTTCAGCTATTTTGCAACGTTGAATTACTTGAATCCTGAAAAGTAACATTTTCAGGGGCGACATATGAGGTTTCCACTCGACAGCGGCGGTATGGGGTTCAAGTGGTTATAAGCTGCGCCGTGTGACATGTTTGACAGCTGAGACGTGAGACAGAGACAGTCGGCTTTCATGTGTGAGAGAGAAGTAGGTCACACTAGCAGTAGCAGTGTTCAATGGGGCTAGTGAGTAAAATGCTTCTGCTGGACTCAGATGACCTCACCTAGCCTCACTGGCACGTCAAGTCATGTCCATTACTCTACATGGCGTTGAGCTGTCCATGTGGGTAGCTTTGACATTCCACACATGCTGCGCACATGATGCAAAGCAGTGATTCTGCACTTTTTGAAGGTAAAAAATGGCCTTTTCAAAAATGGCACATTTACAAGCTTGCACCGTGAGCCTGTATATCTGCTATTTTTGAATAGCCAATGCAAAAAAAACAATCTACAATGACACAGCTTTACCAGTTATATATATATATATATATATATATATATATATAATTGCAAGATTTGACTATCTATCTATTTATCTATCTATCTATCTATCTATCTATCTATCTATCTATCTATCTATCTATCTATCTTTTTCGTCTTTGAGACTCAAATCTAAACTGTTATTTTAACTCGGAGACTGTAGTGTACAGTGTCCGAGTTTACAGACCTGTAATGTCTTAAAGGACCACTTCAACCATTGTTAAACTATCTTCATAATTGGTCCTCACTAATACTCTTTATACGATGGCAGCATTTCTATATGTGACAGAGGGGCTGTGAGCAGTTCATAAACCTGCCTACCAGCGACATCACCGGACGGCAGGTTGCAATATTTGACTCTCCGCAGCAAATCTTGTATAATACTACTATGCGGATCAGTGTTGTGCTCGCTAAGGACCCCATAGTCATAACAGTCATTTTGGGGTTAGAGATTAGAAGAGCGTGTTTGAGACTGAAAGGTTTCTGGTTGGACCGGCAGAATGGCAACTACTCTCCCAACACCACTGAACCGTGTGTGTGTGTGTGTGTGTGTGTGTGTGTGTGTGTGTGTGTGTGTGTGTGTGTGTGTGTGTGTGTGTGTGTGTGTGTGTGTGTGTGTGTGTGTGTGTGTGTGTGTGTGTGTGTGTGTGTGTGTGTGTGTGTGTGTGTGTGTGTGTGTGTGTGTGTGTGTGTGTGTGTGTGTGTGTGTGTGTGTGTGTGTGTGGCTGGCTAATTAGGTCATTACAACCTCACCAGTGAATGCATTCATTAAGGTGCCCACATTGTTTGCCCCACTCTTCCTCTCAATGCTCGTTATCCCTTTGAGACCTTACACATGCCTTCAAAATCAATAGTTCTCAGACTTTATCGTGCTACAAGGACTCCCAGCATACCTCCCCCATCTATATATAATTATTTTTTTTAGATTTTTTTCCCCCAAACACTTCAAGAGGATTGTACGAGGTCGCAGCACGGCACAAAGTAGCACGCAGCTGTGAGCTTGTATACGTATATGCTATTTTTGAGGACCACTGTTCTAAATCCTTAAATGTAAAATCTTTGGCAATTTTCTTGTCGATTTCTTTTTCTTTTTGCATTTTGTTTCATTATATTCAGACAGCTAACAATGGGCTATATGCTCCCAAAACAATCTAGTGTCTGTGACACCTCTAGGGGGACGCAGTCTGCCTCCAAACTATTCCGTTATCTGTGAGAAGCTCTGTCATTGTTCCAGAAATAATTGTGCCCAGGAGCAACTAACCAATCAGGATTAGCTGCTCGTTAACACACATTATTCTAGTATTATTCTTTGTCGCATCATACTGGTTTTTGGTGACTGGTTATTCATTATTCTATTCTTTCTAAAAAAGTAAAAAGAAAAGTTAAAACATTTTATAAAACTAAAGATAAATCACCAAAACTTGCATCACATTTAAGTGAACTTGTTATGTAACCTGATAGTATAGGGATGGGTCGGGGTTGCAGACAATAAAGAGATCACCACCAACCAATAACGATGACATTTGAATTAAATGTAGGAGTTAAAATTGGGTGGAATCAAATAGGAAAATATTAACATGACGGTATCATAGAACCAATGTGAGATTTGAATTAAGAACAGAACAATGGTATATACAATAAACAAGCATACATGTATTATGCATACAACACAAACACGACATTTCTTGCATTAAAGTACCACAGACGAAAAACAGTCTAAGTCCAAATTTCAGACTGACCCCTCCACGAAAAGGCCTCGTTGTCCTGACCCCTTATCTATCATTTATACATTATGGATCAATAGTGTGGACTTAGACTGTTATTCGTCTGTGGCATTCAACGACCTGGTCACGCGGCATGCCTTCTTTTGAGAGACACCGTTTAATTTGAATTGGCCGATGTGTGTCGATGTTTGCAGTACGCCTAATATAATATGTGTGTATTTATTTTCTGTTCTGCATTATTGTTGCTAATTGAAGTATTTACAAGACGAAATCCACGCAAATGAAAACCAGAATGAATTGGCTCGTTTTATTAGCAAAGATCCATTATAGCTGCCTTTGTTGAATGTTGCCACCTATCAAATAATCAATAGAGCACCGAAGTCCTGACGTCACTGCCCTCTACTACCAGTAGAGGGCAGTGAGCGCCATGGTTCATGTATGTTTTTATAAGCATTGTACTCTCCATAGGGGGATTTTAGATCGCATCATATAAGAACTGTGTTTGAAAAATAAACCGATCACCCGGGCCTTTCCACTCATATGCATATGAAGCATCGACTGAAGGTGGAAATGTACAAATATACCCAAAGAGTAACAAAATAAGCGTTAGAAACGAGCCAAACAACCCAGAGACTACATTTCCGGGTAGGCTGCTTCTGCCCGCAGCCCGTCGCACAACAGAAACTGAACGTTAATTACATTTATTTTTATTTTTATTTTATTGATATATAATGTATCGTGGTTAGTACGAGTCGAGTCACCACCAGCTGAGCTTACGTCAACGAGGAATCTCAGGAACGCAATATGTTGACAGCTGGGCGTGACGTATATGCTCAGCGACATTGCATTCATATGTAGTTTCAAGGCTTTTGCGGTCACATTAATTCCATTTTCTCTAGAAACTGGCTGTATCAAATATGAATGGACATCATTAACGACGCACAGCCACTCCCCTGACAGTAACGCCGAGGTGGTCGGTTTATTTTTCAAACACAGTTCTTATATGAAGCGACCTCAAATCGCCGTTTGGGGATCTCAATGCAAATAAACAAATACATGAACCTGGAGATTGACACCCTCTACTGAAAGTGACGTCAGACTTCGGAGCTCTATTATTCGTTCTTAACACACGTGGATCAATCTGCCATGGGAAATTAAGAGTTCTGTGCGTCCCTAATATATATATATGTTGAACTCATAACCCATTGAATCCTGATGCCAATTCTACACATGCCTTCTAAATCAGTATTTCTCACACTTTCGAGATTTTTCAAAAATGTCTAAAAATAGCAGATGTGACACACTGTGAGCTTGTATAATATATTCTAAATTTTAAAATGACAAACGGATGCTTTTTGGGTTTTAATGGGTTAATTACACAGTTAGCTCTGTCGGCTTCTGTATCTGGTTTGTAAGTTGTGATTGGCTTGTGAGCGGAATATTAATTTTATCCCCGGTGTAATTGGATGATAAGAGTTGTTGTTGAGGCCGTGAGGGAAGTGCAGCTAATTATGTGATGTATCAACCATGATGAGTGATGACCCAGGCTTATATCTGACCTTTGCGTAGGGATTCACCTCATTAAACACAGTACAGCATTTTGAAATTGACATCTTGAAACTTCCTCCACATTTTAAGACTTGTCAAACGAAAAGCACACAGTAAAAAGTGTTCATTCAACTCTAAGAACATATTGACTGCCAATAATGTCTATTTATGGCTTTTAAAATCCAATTATATTCCCAGATTGCAGTTTTGGTCAAAACAAACTGTATACAACGGCCCATAACTAAAGAACCGATCGCGGTTACAACATTTATTTTCTGGGTGAAAGAAAAGATGATCGTCCGCCACTCCAAACAGTATCTGTTTACATCCGGTTCACGTCTCGTGGGTCTTCAAAATGAGATAAAAACACTGGCGGTGGCGGAATAATTTAATTCATTAATACATGGCTGTTAATGTGTGGTCACTTTCTGACCCCTAAAGGTCAATGTGGTTGTATTCAAACACTTTCTGACCCTTAAAGGTCAATGTGGTTGTATTCAAACACTTTCTGACCCCTAAAGGTCAAGGTGGTTGTATTCAAACACTTTCTGACCCCTAAAGGTCAATGTGGTTGTATTCAAACACTTTCTGACCCCTGAAGGTCAATGTGGTTGTATTCAAACACTTTCTGACCCTTAAAGGTCAATGTGGTTGTATTCAAACACTTTCTGACCCCTAAAGGTCAAGGTGGTTGTATTCAAACACTTTCTGACCCCTAAAGGTCAATGTGGTTGTATTCAAACACTTTCTGACCCTTAAAGGTCAATGTGGTTGTATTCAAACACTTTCTGACCCCTAAAGGTCAAGGTGGTTGTATTCAAACACTTTCTGACCCCTAAAGGTCAATGTGGTTGTATTCAAACACTTTCTGACCCCTGAAGGTCAATGTGGTTGTATTCAAACACTTTCTGACCCCTAAAGGTCAATGTGGTTGTATTCAAACACTTTCTGACCCCTAAAGGTCAAGGTGGTTGTATTCAAACACTTTCTGACCCCTAAAGGTCAATGTGGTTGTATTCAAACACTTTCTGACCCCTGAAGGTCAATGTGGTTGTATTCAAACACTTGCTGACCCCTAAAGGTCAATGTGGTTGTATTCAAACACTTTCTGACCCCTAAAGGTCAATGTGGTTGTATTCAAACACTTTCTGACCCCTAAAGGTCAATGTGGTTGTATTCAAACACTTTCTGACCCCTAAAGGTCAATGTGGTTGTATTCAAACACTTTCTGACCCCTAAAGGTCAATGTGGTTGTATTCAAACACTTTCTGACCCCTAAAGGTCAATGTGGTTGTATTCAAACACTTTCTGACCCCTAAAGGTCAATGTGGTTGTATTCAAACACTTTCTGACCCCTAAAGGTCAATGTGGTTGTATTCAAACACTTTCTGACCCCTAAAGGTCAATGTGGTTGTATTCAAACACTTTCTGACCCCTAAAGGTCAATGTGGTTGTATTCAAACACTTTTCTGACCCCTAAAGGTCAATGTGGTTGTATTCAAACACTTTCTGATCCCTAAAGGTCAAGGTGGTTGTATTCAAACACTTTCTGACCCCTAAAGGTCGATGTGGTTGTATTCAAACACTTTCTGACCCCTACAGGTCAATGTGGTTGTATTCAAACACTTTCTGATCCCTAAAGGTCAAGGTGGTTGTATTCAAACACTTTCTGACCCCTAAAGGTCAAGGTGGTTGTATTCAAACACTTTCTGACCCTTAAAGGTCAAGGTGGTTGTATTCAAACACTTTCAGAGTTACAAATGGTCAAATCAGGTCAGACGGCATTCAAAGTCCCTTGAACAACAGTCCATATTTACGACTCAAGATCCCACTAGATCAAGGGTTCCATAGCTAAATATTGTGAAAATAGCTGTACTGTAAGCTCACACTGTGGGTCGTTGTGAGCTTGCAGATTGGCTATTTTCACAATGTTTGCCTCTTTCTTGTGTAATTATTTGGCCAATTTGGTATTAAATAGTCGTTACATTGTCACTTGTGCAGATGCCCTGTATACACATACTGTATACTGTATGTTGGTTTACCGTTGAGTGACAAAACAATGTTGCACATTTTGTCCCGATCCCCGGTCTTGGAACCACTGCACTGGAGAAACTGCTCACGCCTGAACCCGGCTCTAGGTCTAAAAACAATAAACCAACCGTTTGCGTATAGGTCAAGTACCCTGGGATGAAAAAAGAGAAAAAGTCAGGTGTTTTGTTGTCCCACACAGCGTTGGACCTCCTTGTCAGCGGGACGAGCTCACGGGAACACCAACCTGTCCATAGCTCAGAGCCGCATCATTGGCTTCCCCAAAAGCCGTTCCCCTCTGTCGCCTATTTTTCCGCATGCGAGTCACGGTCTTGGAGAAAGAGAGGCGACGGCATTATTTATTCATATCCGTGTGTGTGAGAGAGAGAGAGAGAGAGAGAGAGAGAGAGAGAGAGAGAGAGAGAGAGAGAGAGAGAGAGAGAGAGAGAGAGAGAGATCCAAAGTAACTAAGTGCATGTATTCAAGTTCTGTATTGTAGTACAACTTTGAGATATTTTTACTTGAGTAGTTTCCATTTTCAATACTTTTACTTCTATTCCACTACATCTCAGAGGCAAATATTATACTATTTACTCCACTACAATTATTTGAAATCTTGAGTTAGTAGTTACTTAGTGCATTTGGATTGTTATTAGAATACATGCATTCACCACTTCATCCCTATACTAGTGTATACTGTCATGAAAATAGGCCATCAGCTACATGAACATAGCCGATCTACAAGCTCACAATGTGTTGCGATGCTATAAATTGTGAGCTTGTAGATCTGCTATTTCTCAAAAGCTTTTTATACATTTTGAAATCTTGTGAAATGGGACTCTACTCTGTTTGCTCTTTTTTGCACTGTATTCTATCCCTCGGTTTGCTGTGTTTTTGATGTTATATTATATATTTGCTGCTGCATTGTCTGAAGGAAGCCAAACAAAAATAAGTTGTACTCTTATGTACCTGTACCTGTACACAAGATGTAACAATAAAGCACAACATTGAACCTTAGTACTTTTACTTTTATTTTTACTTTAACCCATTAAAACCGGGAAAGAATCTGTGTCATTTTAGAATTTTTGCGTCGGCTGTTCAAAAATAGCAGATTTGTGGCACAAAGTGACCACGCTGTGAGCTTGTGCATCTATTTTAGAAAATTCGTCTTTAAAATGTTGAATAATTTTCAATGAACAAAAAAATGTTGAGAACTACTGATTTAGAAGGCATTTGTAGAACTGTACGTTTTGAAGCCAATACTTTTGTACTTTTAGTCAGGTGCATTTTGAACATGATACTTTTACTTATACTTCACTGTATGTGTGCGCGTAGATTATTATTATTATTATTATTATTACCCTTATTATTATTATTATTATTTTTACTTTTTTGAGGAAGTTTGTGTTTACGGAAAGCTTTGCCTGCCTAGCCTAAAAATCCCTGGGGAGATCAGTCTGGCACTCGTCAGTTTGAATTACATTTTGTTCACCCCAGAGTTGTAGGTGACCAATCAGAGCCCACTATTCAAAGCGAGACTTGTTTGCTGTGACGTTGGAATCTGATTGTAACTGCCCCTTGGAAATAAACCTTCCAAGTTCCAGACTGATGTCTACGCAGTGATATTATAGTCTCCCGGTGCAGACCAGACCCTCACAGTGCAGACCAGACCCTCCCAGTGCAGGCCAGACCCTCACAGTGCAGGCCAGACCCTCCCAGTGCAGCCCAGACCCTCCCGGTGCAGACCAGACCCTCCCGGTGCAGACCAGACCCTCCCGGTGCAGACCAGACCCTCCCGGACTTGGCCGGCCATGGACTTGTCATCCAGATGTGACAGAGTGGAGATCTGACGGCGGTGATTGGAAAGGCTGTTGGTCACATAAGAGATGGAGCGGCTTCTGTTAGCAGTAGATAAGACCCTCATTCCTACTCTGTCACTGTCGGTCCTCATGTCAGTCCCTTCCCTCTCTCTCTCTCTCTCTGTCTCTCTCTCTCTCTCTCTCTCTCTCTCTCTCTCTCTCACACACACACACACACACACACACACACACACACACACACACACACACACACACACACACTGGGAGAGAGAGAGAGTAATGGATATAATCCTGGCTTTGCATCCTTCAGAGTCATTCTTGGATGGATATTTTTGAAAGCCTAATTGTGTTTGAAATGCGTCCAGACAACTTGTTCTCCACTTCTATTTGCCAACAGTGGAATGCATTCCTCTGCCGGGGGCTGGAACTGCTTTGAACTAGTGACAAGTCAAGGACACTGGTTCTGAACGTGAGGCTCAAACCAATCAGTACTTTATAAACCAACAGTAGTATTTTGTAGTAGTATTTAGAAAGAATCGTGGATGCCATCTGCTATTTTTGAAAACATCTTGATCGGCCTCAGGTATATATATATATATATACACACACACACACACACAGTATTATTCTCAAGGACTGACTTTGTAATTGTCTTAAAGTGTATTGAAATTCCAGTCCACAACTGTATACACTGAGACATCTGCCTTGAGGTTGTGTTTTTTTGCATTACCCAATGATGCAGAGCGCTTGACTTTTAATCGTTCTTCCTTGGCTCGAAAAACAATTACTTCACTTTTGTTCTTTGCCTGTGATATGATGTATAAATTACTGTGTCAACTGCTTAATTATAGTAACACTATTTAGTTGTTTTCGTTAATCTGAGCCAGTGGGAGCGGGCAGATGTTGGACGAAGCCCTGGGAATTCATCCGTAAACACATTTTCACCGCTGTACGCATTTGCAGTGTTTTGGTGATACTTCTGATAAGCAAGGCAATGAATTGGCCCCACAATGATGTGCTCCTCTGGGTGTGAGTGTGATGCAGAGAAACGCACCACTCAGTGCAGAAACACATTGCCCTCTCACTGTGTTTTCAATACTTGTTTCGGTACTCTGGGACATTTTTGGGGATTTGTTTAAGGCATGTCCAATACTCGACGAAGACTTGTCAGTGTTGTCTGGCTGTCCATTATTTGTATGCTTAATGTAGCCCATCCATTGTATTAGTACTCTTTATGAGAAAATAAAATGTCAACACTCGAGGTGCACGCACGCACGCACGCACGCACGCACGCACGCACGCACGCACGCACGCACGCACGCACGCACGCACACACACTCATCAGTGTTACTTGCTGTGTGTGACTGAGTGTGACAACACTGCCATGGACAGTCGATGGGCGGCAGGCCTGGTCACCAGGGTGATAAGTGCCCCCATGTGATCAGTACAGTACTGTATCGCGCGTGTGTGTCCGTGCTGCACCGTAATGTCAGTCTGCTGCTTGTCATCGTGTGCGACAGCAGCGCTCTGCTACATGCCACCAGTGGACAGAGAGACAGTAGACAGAGAGTAGTATAGGTGTGATGAACTCTCTCTCTCTCTCTCTCTCTCTCTCTCTCTCTCTCTCTATATATATATATATATATATATAGTATCTCTCTCTCTCCACATACCATTTTTGCATCCTGCTAGCCTCGGTACCAGTAATGTTACTTTTCAGGATTAAAATTCAAAAGTAACCAAAACAAGCTTATTGTCCTGCTGCAATAGGCCTATCTCACAGCCCGCTTTCCACGCCCACTTCCGGTAGATAGTGGTGTCATTTAACATTAGGCATTTACACTTTTTTTCTCTGGAGAATCTAAGTACATTTCCTAATGTTAAAATGTCAAATACCGATAATAGAAAACACAATGAAGAAAACACAATGGTATAACAACTCAAATAAGTAGAATAAACCTTACCTTTACAAAACGGTAGTTTGTGGCTTGTGAAAATACCTCTTTTAACATAGAAGCCTATGGACCGAAAAAAAAATAACACCACTAGCTCTAAAAGGGGGGCGTAAAAAGGGGGCGGGGAAATGCTGTGAGATAGGCCTATTGATATGGATATGAGAGGTTTCTGCTTAACAACAACGATATAGCAACATGTTTTTCAGAAAACTGTTAGGATTTAGAAGGCATTTGTAGATTCGGCCTCAGGCCTGCGTTAAACCCACCCTGGCTATGTGCTCAGTGTGAAATCTGTTGAACAGAGCTTAATGTGAGAAATAAATGGCCGGGGAGGTTGGGATTTATGGTGGATTATGGCTGTTCCAATACCGGACCACCACCACACAGAGCCCCTGTGACGTCCCCTCTGGGGTCCTTCACCCGTTTAAGCCCGTGCCGTGTCCTGGACACAGTGGACAGGTCGAATGGCTTTTTGTCTCGTAATCCAAGAGGGCCGCAGTCAGTCGGTGCAGACGATCTGCGACATCGCATGCACAGTCCCCGGCCGACCCTCTCTAGAAAGTTGATTAATGACTTAACGGGAAAATGGAGGCTCGCCGCTGACTTATGTAGCACAGACGTGATGGATGGAGCGTCCCGCGCAACACGTGGCTCTGGAGGGAGGAGGAAAGAAACAAACGCTTTGCAAACACCGGGGGCCAATCGGCACCTGAAGCCAGCTAACGCATATTAACCCATTTAGACCTGAAGTCGATTCTACAAATGTCTTATAAATCATGAAAAACCCTATGTTCCTGTGTCAGTGGTGTCAACAGTGGTGATCAACCTTTTTCATGTCACGGACCCCCAGAATTATCTGTATTTGGCCACGGACCCCCACATGACAATATGTTGTTCCAGGGACCTCCCAGAAGCAAAGATATGAGTTCAAAACGTTCGCTGTGAAAGCATAATAATCTACAAGCTCGTAGTGCGGCACTCGGTGCCGCGCTATGAGCTTGTAGATCTGCTATTTTTCAATAGCTAAAGTATAACATAATGCTTAAAACACCAAAAGGGGTTCCCGTCCTGAATGGGTTAATTGTGCTTGTATATCGCTCCTGTCGGAAACCTCGTACATCCAAAGTAGTCATGGAGGAGTGGTGGAATTCAAAATGAACTTGAGTAAAAGTACAAAGGTTTGGCATCAAAATATACTTAAAGTATCACAAGCTAAAGTACTCATTATGCATCACATGTTTTTATATTTCTAAAATGTATTACAAATGCAATCTTTAGAAAATGGCACATCTGCATGCTGGCAATGCATTCCATCACGACATGTTGTGAGCTTGTAGATGTTTTTACAATGAACTCTTTGGGTGCCAAATTCGAGATGTTCTGCTATTTTCTTCCAAGGCTCAGGCCCCTTTTAAACGAGAACGGTTTCCATAGAAAACGGCAACAAGTATCGTTCGCACGAGTCCGTTTAGTAGACGACAACGGCTTATAAATAAAAAGTGAGAACACAACAGGACTTTGCCGTTTTCTGTAGAGGCCGTGTAAAAGTGGCCTCAGAGTGCCAAATAAGAGAAAGATGAGATTTTGGTGGTTGCGATATGGAGATACAAGGTTTCTTGCCCTGTTCAAGTCCAAAAACAGCGGCTTTGAGTGGCGTAACGTGATTGGCAGCTGACGGGGCAGTGTGGCAGTCCGCCACGGTGAGGGCTGATCATGAAAACAATTAGAGGGATCACACACCATACCTAAGCCTCACCTGGAGCCCCTGCAGAGTGTTCTGAGTTCACTATAGAGGCCTTGAATTTCCCCCCAATGCATGGTAACCTGCTCAACTCGGCTCTACTTTTTTTGGGTCGCAAGTAGTTTTCTTTTTTCTATTAATTTTTTTTCCCATAATTTATTATTTCAAAAATTACTTGTTTACACCAATCTTTTAAGAAATTTGCATACACAAACTAAACAAATGTATTTTGAGCTAGTAGATTGGCTATTTTCACTATTAGGCAGTGCTTAAGTGGTTCATTCATAATGCCTTTGGGTCTCAGCTGAACAATAGTGGGAACCACTGATCTCTGCCTTTTTGGGTTTCCATTGGGGTAGTACCTACTACTTTGCCCTTTTTTGGTTATCACCTCCGTTGAGGTTCCAAGCGAGCTGACGCGATACTAAAAGATGCTGTGAAAACACTGCAGAATGCTGCACGGCCAGAGAGTATTGTCACTAGCATCTGACAGACTCATCCATACTGAAACTCTCGAAACAAACCAGCTGTTGTAAATGTGACATTTATCTAAATTGATCAACTGCGTTCAACAGTTGCTGTTGAACTGTAGAGGTCAAATAGCATGGTAGTTCTGAAAGTGGTGTCCCCTTAGAACCCCCTTAAAGACCCCTGGGGGTCCCCAGCTCAATGATTGATAGTTAGGTGCTAAATGGATCCTAACTGTTCTGTAACTCTGAGAGTGTACAAATGGAAGCAGCGATTTCATCAGCCATTTACATTGAATTGGGATACTACTGTACATACCTACTGTACAGTGGAAACTAACCTTGCGTCACCAGGCTTTCCACCAAGGAGGAAAGCATGATATTAATTAGTCACTAAAACTGGGCTGTGTGATCCGGTAAAAAAAAAAAAAGAATTGCCGGTGGTGATGGATCCCGGTTGGCGTCGCATTGTTTTTGTTCCCGACATAATGTGAATCAATTAGTTTAGTCTCGCTTGTCGCACTGAGTTGGAATGCACACACGCACACGCACACGCGCGTGCACGCACATATACACGTGTGTATATATATATATATATATATATATATATATATATATATATATATATATATACACACGGATGAACTTCTCAACTTAAGTACAGTACTGAATAAATGTAGTTAGTTACTTTCCACCCTTGGAAAAACAATGTTTACATAGTGGCAGCATGGAGGGGATGAGCCTCTGGCTGTGTCCAGGGAAGATGCAGCCTGGCTGTGCTCAGTGGGGGTCCATGGCCTACCGCTGGTTCTCCCACCAGGGAGCTCGTTAGGAACATAACCATCTGCGGGAGGTAGCGTGTGCACTGCACAATGTTTACATTTAACCGTGTGAACCTGCTGTTCCGTGCATGCCTTACTAATAGGACACCAGTGTAGAGCTAGTAGTATAGCTATTTATTTTCCTTTTGACGTGCAATAAAGTTGCAAGGTTTATTTCACTTTCAAACTTGTCTGGGGTCATTTTAACAATGTACAGTTAATACAGTTAATGTACAGTTACAGTACTCTGGCTTTTCTGAGCACCCCAGACAGTTTTTAAGTTGCTTGATTCAGTATTTAGATATTTCATATTATGCGGATGCCCCATTCCTATAATATGGCCTAAATATAATTATATATATTATCATACATGCCAACCCTCCTGCATTTTGCAGGAGACTCTTTTATTTGCCCGTGTTTCTCCTGCGCGTGTAGGATTTCACCCTTTTTGTTGTCAGTGTTGTCAACCCGGTCAAACCTCTCTAGTCTTGTCATTAACTGCCAGAGTGCATTATCATTTTTATTGTTGCACAAATTAGCTAAGCTTGTAGATATTCTATTTTAAAAAGAAAAACTAATGTGAAAAGTAAAGGACGTCTTGAAGTGTTTTGTAAGTCTCTGTGGGCATGCTGTGGAACTTCACCCGCTAGGATCACTTATCCTGAATGGAGTAAACAATAATGTCATCCGTCTTCAGGTGGAGTGATTGAATATCTATGGATGTAACATTAAAGATGGCTTGTTTAATGTGATCTCTACACTGTCCCTGGGGAGCTGATGGGAGTGCATTTCTCACTGTTGACTGATGATAGGACTACACAATGTGTACACACTCTGTATAAGGGAGGAAGGCGTGGAGGAATTACCCGGGCATTCCACTCATTTTCAACATTTTACTATGTCATTAATATACCTTAGAGCTGTTGTGTGGAAATAATAAAAAAGTTCCCCCATTCTGTGTTTCCTAGAACTAGAGGTCCATGTTAATGATTTTTTTCATAATTACAGTTAACAGCTCTAAGGTATATTAATGACTGAAAAAAATGTTGAAAATGGGTGGACTTACTACCCACTGCCAGCTTTTTATTTATTATTTATTTTTTTCCTTACCTTTTAAGTAGTCACATACTATTTATCTCCACTACGATCGCACCCCTGACCGCTGATAATCCAAGAGCCGTTTGCTGTATGTTCGGGAAAAAAAATGCTCCAAGCGTTCCTGTGTTATGGTCCATCGAAAATGCAATGCATGGTGGATGTGGAAGTGGAACGATGCAGGAAAATGAGATAGAGGCGTTTTCTCTTACGTGGGAGTGGACGAGTGCTGTGTTTTTGCCTTAGAGTATATATTAATAGAGACTGCACCGGATTTATCCTCCCATCCACTTGCATTAAGTTGCTCAAAAGCGCATGAGGCGATTTCACTCCTCCTTCCGGGTAGGAACTGAGTGCATTCTGGGATGGATTGATTGATTGAAATCGTGAACGCGCTGGCCGTTGACTATCATTGCACGCGTTCACGTATGAAACAGCGTTCACGTGTCATCATGAACGTGTGCAATGATAGTCAATGGACCAGCGCTGGCCCCAAGCTGCAATACCAAATTCGGCCACTATGTCCATTTCGCCGCAGGGTTTCCACCGGGTGCTGTATATATATATACTCTAAGGTTTTTGCGACCACGTGATTCCCTGGTTCCTGGTTTCAATGAGACTCAAACAGTGAATCATCGGTTAGCCAAGAGTGCCATCTTGTGTAAAACCACTGAAAACACATCATGCCGAGAATCACGTCATTGGCAATGTGAGCCATGGCAGAATTTGACGAAAAATCTTGTCATCGGTGGGCAATGAGTTAGGTTGAAGGAGCAATACCACAATGTAGAAATACACTGTTACGAGTTACTGTATTCAAAATTATACTCATGTAAAAGTGCAAAAGCACTGGCATCGAATTATACTTTAAAGTACCAAAAGGAAAATTACTCATGCAGAATATTGTTGTTCAAAGGTTTCAACATGTGTCAAACTGTTTCGGAAATAACAGATCTGCAAGCTGCACATGACTTTATGGCTGTGTTGTCACTGTGCATTTGTAGATCACACATTTTATTTGAATAGCTGAAGTATGAAATGGGGCTTAACTGGTTAATGTATTTTTTGTGATAATACAAATATATTCTACAAAGTAACTAGTAAAGTGGTTTTCAAATAATTGCAGTGGAATCAAAAATACAATATTTTCCCCTGAGAAGGAGTGGAGTAGAAGTATAAAGAATTGAACAATCCTAATATCTAAAATATGTTTACTTGAGTAAATGTAATTAGTTACTTGCCACCACTGCATATGGGAGTACATCTCTCACTGTTTACTGATGTGACAATACACAATTACACAATGTGTACTTTGTACCAGGGAGCTAATGGAATAAATCTGCCCGCATTTGTGTCCATCAGTGCATTGGTCACCTTCGCTGTTTCTCATCGCTGACTTATTGTTTATTGCCTCTTTTGCTCAAGCGTGTGATTGCAGCCAGGTTGGCTATATAATCGTACTGAATTGATCTGGTGTGCGGAAATGGCTGATGTTTAAGGACGTCCATTGTTGTCACACCAACTCAGTGGCCTTGTGGTTAGCCTGTCCGCCCTGAGACCAGGCGCGTAGCGTGGATTAAATGATTGACTGGGCAAATTAGCAGCAAATTAGGCATCTCCGGCCTACATAGGTGTGAACGGTTTTGCCAACGTGCTAATGGGGGACTGGGGGGTTGGGGTTCGATCCCCGGTCAGGTCATATACCAAAGACTAAAACAATTGGGACCTAGACCTACTTGGCACTCAGCGTCAAGGGTTGGATTGGGGGTAAAGTCCCTGCGACATACTAGCGTCATGTCCAGGGGGTGTACTTGTACATCAAGCTGCCTCACGCTACAGAAACATGAGAGAGGCTCCTGTCCTATGGGCCTCATGGCTCGGCAAGGCTTACGTACTTATTGTTGTCAGACTGCAGTGCAAAGCAGCTGATATACAGAGGCTGAGTTTGAAACTCCATGACTAAATGAAATCATCAGCTAACTCGCCATACGCGTGTGATTGATGCCTCTTTTCACGTGTCTTTTTTTCACTTTAATACATTCATCGATGTGTGTGTGTGTGTGTGTGTGTGTGTGTGTGTGTGTGTGTGTGTGTGTGTGTGTGTGTGTGTGTGTGTGTGTGTGTGTGTGTGTGTGTGTGTGTGTG
This sequence comes from Electrona antarctica, assembly GCF_951216825.1. Lineage (NCBI taxonomy): Eukaryota > Metazoa > Chordata > Actinopteri > Myctophiformes > Myctophidae > Electrona > Electrona antarctica. Next base: position 23,028,577 of record NC_136795.1, on the reverse strand, counting down.
TGTGTGTGTGTGTGTGTGTGTCGGGGGGGGGGGGGGGGGAGACAATAATGAACAGCCTATCTTCACAGTCGTGCAGGAATCCTGTATCTCCATATCTGATCCTTTAAAGTTATGTTTCATAAAGTGATGCCCTGCTTCCTAATACAACAGTGTCATGTGAAAGTAGCAAATAGATCAGCACCTGTGCTACACATGGTGAGCTTGTAGATCTGCTATTTTTGCTTATTTGGAAAATGTGTTTGGGGTAAATACATATTGAACCAACGAAACGTATTAGCAAAAGCTTGTGACTGAATAACTACATTGGATCCATTGAAACGTCGTTTCCTGGAAAGTAACGGTTTTGGACATACAAGATTTCCACCCGACCGCGACAACATTTCACTCGTGGCCACGAGTGAAATGAAATTGCTGGTGCAGGCTGAACAAAGTATTAAATGAATAAATGCATTGGAGCCGAGTGTCAGTCAATATGGCCACGTTTGCTTGTAAGGAACGAAATGCCTTGCCGGAATTCCAATGGAATTGGCTCAACGTTTTTACATCGTCGCTGTCGGGTGGAAGCCTTGTTTGTCCAAACATGTTGCTTTTCAGGAAATGCAAAGAAAATGCATTCCAATGATTCCAGTATAGTTATTATTTTGTGAAAAGCTTTTAGCTTTGTTAATACTATTGTAGAAATAAGCATAAAACCCAGAGCCAGACTAAACCACTTTCACTTCATGCATTTATGTTTTTAACATTCATGCTGATAATGCAGCTAGAGAGTTTGCATAGTCACATTATACAGTATGTATGTCTTGCTTTCCAGTAGTCGGCCACGTCTGAACTGAAGTTTGAGTATTTTAATCCGAATGTTGGTGCTTTTATACTGCAGACACTAATTGCTGCAATTGTCTGAGTCACTATTTCTCTAGCATCTAGCAGTCACATAAACAAGCCGATGCGTCTTTACTGTCCCAAAGACACAAGCCCACCAAAAATATAAATGTATCACGGTCGAAGGTCGGAAATATCGAACATTAGTCTGAAAAATAGGACTTTAAGCACTTGACTTTATTTCTGATTAACATGGAGCGTCCAATTAAAGTGGGCAAGTCTTATTCAAACATCTACGTTACAAGATAAATTAAAAAAATAATTGAAACATTGCATTACTGCAGGATGAAAGAAATGGGTCTGTGATGCCAGTAGTGCATTGTGGTCCATTTCCATGGGCACACGCTGCACGGTCGTTAGTGAAATATTAGCAAGTCGTTAAAACAAGTAATGAGTGCACAAGAAAGTCATTAAAACATGTACTGGCTGTGCCTTCTCTACTTATGTTAACTTCACATAATGAATACATATGATATTTGTTGCTTGCCGAAAATACAAGCTCACAACGTGTTGCTCTGCAATGTTGTGAGCTTGTAGATGTTTTTCAAGTTGTATGCCAAGTTGTATGCCAAATTATTAATTAAAGGACCACTTCACCACTTTTCAAACTATTTTCATATAATTGGGTTTCTGAACTGAACTACCCACAGCCCTCCTATGAGACACAGACCCAGAGTAGAAACAAATGGTGGTATTTTATCATGAACATTAGTGAGGACCAATTATAATATAATTGGTCCTCATAGATGAAGTGGTGTTTTAAGTAAGGATACCAATGTATATTTTGTTTTCGTTGTTCTTCATTCCCCTTTTGTGACAGGGAACCAAATACATGTTTATGATGAGATAAAAAAGAACCGTTTGAAATTATTTCGGCTGCATTTTAATGAGCACAAATCCATAAATGTGTATGAAATAATAGATAAACATACTGTAGGGCCATAAGAAACAGGAATGACAAAATTATGCCATCTTAATTTGCCAATACACTGATGCAGTCGACGAAGCGATTATCTGCCGGTACATACAATTTTGCAATCTGCTCCGCTGAGGACGGAATCACTGGCACACTTCAAATCAAATCAGATCCAAATCAAGTTCCATTCATTTGACATGAACACAGCTAAGGTCTATAATGGTGGATTGTTTCCGGCCACAGCCCCATGTGTGCTGGTGCTCCCTGTGCCAACTCTCTGGGTTTGACTCACCCCTCCAGCACATGGCATCCATCCTTTTGTTTTTTTCTCTCCATAAAACCTTGCTCTGTCCCTGCGGGAGGCCCTGTTGGCCTTTGTGCCATGCCATCCCTTCGTTGCTTGGCCTGTGATGCCACTGTGATGCCATCCAGCTCAATGACTCATTACTACCGTTATGAAAACCCTTGCTGCTTATAAATAACTAACTAGTTTGTCTTTGTAGCCTGGTGTTACTATATTATGCCGCCTCCAGCCAGTTCATCTCCCAGACTAGTATTTAGCCCAAGTAGTATTTGAACCAGTCAACGAGCAAACCTTTTAAATAGTTTGACAGCGTGCTGGGATGGAACATATTCTCTTCTGCAATTTTGTCATCACCCAAAATTGTTCCTTGTTCACAGTTTAAAAAGGCTGCAATCGGGAACTCATTTTGGGGTAAATTATTCCTTAAGGGTGGATCACTTTCATATAGAGGAGAGACACAACAGCACATGCTTCTTTTTAAGTTGGTATATACTGTGATACAGTAGATGCATTTCAAAAGAAGGGAGGCTTCTTTGTGCTGTTTGGCCATCGCTCACTGTCCTCAGGCTATTGTAGTATGCTAGTATGGTATGTGTTTTTTAATGTGAGATTGTAACAATGTTGGAGGAGCTGCTGTTGATTCATGTGCTCTGCCCAAGAGACCCAGAATCCATGTAAAAGGACACATTCATCAGCCGTGGTCACATCCCACATGCATGTATGCCGGATCACTGACTCTGGCCCTCAGGGCCAGCACTGGATAACTGCTTTAACTATTTAGACCTGAGGCCCATTCCACTAATGTCTTCTAAACCGTTTTCTAATGTATGTTGCTATGTCAGTGGTGCTTAAAACTTTTTTTTGTTTTATTGTCAAGGACCCCCCAAATTGTATGTATTTGGCTGAGGACCAGACTTAATATATGACTTGTGAAGGACTTATGTCATTCATTCATTCATTCATTCATTCATTCATTCATTTAAATCGCTTTGTTACAACTTGGAGTCATCAACAACATGAACACTAGCCTCCGTATTCTGAACATGTTATAATAGTCATAGGTGAACATTCTGCATAAGAGTAAATGCATTTACATACAAGCTTGCAACGCTTGCTTTTGACAAAGATTTGGTGTTGATGCGGGAATTGGCACACGTACAGTGGCCTGGGGACTCTGGTCAGTGTCATTCATACAGTAGGATTTAAAAGGTCACATGATATTATATTGTGTTTTTACGATATTTTATATTGTTTTATTTATCTAAACAAATGTGTTTGTGGTACAGATTTATTCTAGCTACTTCTGGCAGCAGAGTGTTTAATATGGTATCCTATAATATGCAGTAGGCTGCCAGCCTAAACAGCCTTGATCAGTTTTTATTGGCTAATTAATTTAAAATGTTAGACTACTCACTGGGAAAATGTCCAGCATATCTGAAGCTTGGAGAAAAAGGGGGAGGGCAGGGAAGAAAATAATATTTGTGGCAGACTTTCATAAAACAGACAGATAAAAACTATCAAGGCGTAGTGCATGCATTAATCAATTTGAAATGTACCGGTATATAAAATGACTTCCATGTGTTTAAATTTACATTTTCCACTTCTACGTGTGCAAAATGTGGCTCAAAATGGAAATTTAAACTCAATGATCATGGTAATATGCGATTATGTGTGATTTTACATTTTAAGAGAGAAGCGTGTGATGTACTGTACACTAGATGCCTTATGATCAGGTTTTATTCAAATGATGTAAGCATGCAAGTCAAGAAAGCAATGCAAGCGCTGTAAGGATGTAATAGGCAGCTGCAGTGTTGGAAACAGACAGTGGTAGAAAGTAAAGTACATTTACGCAAGTACTGTTCTTAAAGTACAATTTGTAGGTATTATTTTTATAATTTAACTTTTTACTCCACTTTAAAAAATATAATAATAATAATTATTATTTGTATTAGTATTAGTACGTATAGTTTTAGTATTATATTCTCCAGCGCTTGCTCCAAGCGTGCCCGCCCCTCTAGACCAGAAAGCATGCTGGCTAGGCCAGGCTTAGACTATGGTAACAATGTTATGTGATGTGCTATTTTGCCTCAAGGAACACGTTGTACAACAAAATGTCTATAGCATGAGCATTACTCGCAACCCATGCCATTACCACAGCAACCAATGCATATACTGTAGGTTGACGATGTCCGAATAGGCAAATAACAGGACAGTATAACGTAAATTTGGAGCAGCATGCCGATCATTCACACCAAACTTCATGAAAATCCTTCTCAAGCTATTATGCTTAATAGCAGACTTTGACCATTCCACCCAAAAGTGTATAATCTCTCTGGGGCAGTAGGCTGTCTATTATTATGACATTTTACATGACAATTAATTGTCACACAATAATTGTGATAACCGATTCTTTAATTGTTATCCCAGTGTTAGGCTTTTAAGTTGCACAGGGAAGATATGACATAACCAATTACGTGGAAGGAACACGTTATTCCGACCATTTCCCCACCATCAGGCGCCCCGGCTGGCCAGGGGGAGGTAGTTTAGAGACCAGAATTACTGCATGTTTTTTGTGAGGGTACCTACCCTATGGGACACGGGGAGAACATGCAAACTCCACACAGAAAGGCCCTTTCGCCAACCCCGCCTCGGGTATGTGCACTGATGACGCGGAGGAGAGAACACGCCCACAGCGTCCCCAGTGGGAATCGAACTCAGGACCTTCTAGCTGTGAGGCGACAGCACTACCGACTGTGCCACCGTGACCCTGACATAAAGAATTACTGATATATTTAATAACATTAAACATTAATAGTGGAAATAGCTAATATGTTGTGATCTTCTGGATCTGCTATTTCCACTACTTAAAGTACCTATAAGTAATAATATATCAACATTTGAATGGCATATTTATTTTAGTATTGAGACAGCCAGCACTGGGTTAAATGCTCCCCCCATAAAGTCTGTGACACCTCTAGGGGCTGCAGTCTGCCTTCAAACATGAGGAACAATGCATTCATTTGACTGTCCAGTTCCTGATTGGTTAGGCATAAAAGGTTTGGACCAATGTCATTCAAATTATGATATTATTACTTACAGCTACTTTAATATAAGAAAATGGTTTTATAATATATGAAAAATGTGCAACGTTTAAACGATTGTGACGATTATGCACAAATAATTGTGGTTCAACTTCTCTCACATGATTGTGATTGATTACCCAATTATGTAATAATTGTGACAGGCTATACTGATCGATTCCCACCGAGTTTCATCAGGCAGGTGGTTATCCAGTTATTGTTGAAAACCATTGGGCACACAGACAAACAAGCTAAATGGCTGGAAATGCATAACCTCTACACAATTTATACTGTAGCTTTCAAATCGATCTCATAAACGTCCTGGTTAGCAGCCACATGCCGTTAGTCATTCTATCATGATCTCAGTAGGTCAAGCTCGACAACATGATGACATGAACGTTATGTGCACGTTCTACTTCCAGATGCGTCTTCGAACAGGTTGAAATTAATTCTGTCTGGTGGGTCAGCCAGCAAACCCCATGATTGAGCAGTCTTTCCCCTACAAATCCTATCCTCTCTTAATTTGTCACTCATTACTTCTATATTAATGGAAATGCTAAATGTATGCTTTGGCTGGAGCTCGCGCTGAACTTTGCCAGGGGACAGGTGGTAATGGCAAGTCACTGTCAACTCGCCAGCCAAGCAGCACACAGCCTGACAAATTGATTACATTAAATTCATGATGGCTTTGTTTCAGATGTGTGCTTATTTCCGTTCTCCTTGGAATAGTGTTTTGATATTAGAATATTCAACTATTCTGTGAATGCCCTATGTATGGTGAAACTACAAGCGTTTGGTTTCTATCCTGCCACAACGTTATGCTGCGTTCACACGGGCAGATACAAATACAAAGATGCAAAGCTACGCAGTGTATTTGTAGCATTAAGCAGCAGGTGCTCGTTTTTTAACACAACCACTACAAACGTCCAACACGTATTCAATGAATTACTCACCTAATGCTACAGGTTCCATAAGTAATTCCAATGTGTGTAGCCTACATTGTTTAAGTGACAGATGCATGGTTTTCATATTGTAAATATGGTCGCTAACGTGGCGACTAGCCCTTTGACAGCTCACCATAACTTTCCCATTCAGTTTCAAAAACATCGTAGCTTGTTTACAACTGAAACGGACTTCCTGTGCTCTGACTTCTTCATCAAAATAAGAGCCACTTGTAATGATTAGGCAACACTAGTTTTATTTCTAAGTCTCTTTTGAGTGCCTGACTGTACGCACCATAATGTTGTGTCAGGATTCTCTAAATTCCTGTCTCAGCTGTTGGTACGCAAACGCACCTTGCATGCCCCTTGCTCTGCCGCGCAGCAAACGTTTTGACAACGCATGCGCACTAGCACACCAGTTATATGCGCCGCTGGTCATAACTCTGAGATTGTACAAATGGAACCAAATAAACCTGCCATTTGTACATTCTCAGAGTTACAGAGTCCATTTGGAACCCCCTATAGGAATCCTTAAAGGAATCAGACCGTTAAGAGTGAATCATTAAGGATCCCAAATCTACGCATGAATATATTTTCCATTTCTTAGTAAATAAGTTCCTCCAAAAGCGTTAGCCTCAAAAGCCCCCCCCCTCCAAATCTGAGGATCTAAGGCTGCCGCTCAGGCTCACGGAGGACCAGCATAATCTAAAATGTAACTAAGAGTCTGGCCTTGTGACGCTTTTAGAAGTCATCAGCAGAATCTTAAAATCAATTCTGAAACGTGCAGGCCGCCCGACGGCGAAGAGAAGCAAGAACGGGGTCTAATATGGATGCGTTTCTTTGAATTGATTAACAGTCTAGCAGCTGAATTGTGCACCACTTGGAGACAGGAGATTGCTTTTTTTTTACTGAGCCCTGAGGACAAGCAGTCGATTAATGGATAGAAATTGATGAATCATGTCATGTCACAATAATCTAATTGAATCAATGTGTGTTGAATTTAGAGACTCTGTGATGCATTGAATCATTTCCGAAAGAATCCTAATTGAATCGAGTCACGAGATTTACAGCCCCACAGATTGCCATTGTTTAAATATATAGATTAATGGTTTCTGTACATTCTATACATTCATGTGCAAAAAGAGCCCACATCTTGTTGTAGATTGTATTTGCAGAGCTGCACACTAGACCTATTTATCGCTCTCCTTTTCCACGTGTGTGTGTGTGTGTGTGTGTGTGTGTGTGTGTGTGTGTGTGTGTGTGTGTGTGTGTGTGTGTGTGTGTGTGTGTGTGTGTGTGTGTGTGTGTGTGTGTGTGTGTGTGTGTGTGTGTGTGTGTGTGTGTGTGTGTGTGTGTGTGTGTGTATATTTTTTTCCATACTTCATCGCATGGCAGTATCACACACAAAAATGGGGGGGGGTGCAGAGCTGATGGAATTCAAGTGGGGTGTCGTGCCTCTGATTGCAACTCACGATAAATGCAACATCTCACAGTGGTTCTGAAAACTTTCAATTTCAAAGACACCCGCCCCTCCACTAGGCCCACTGTTAAAGACACCCGCCCCTCCACTAGGCCCACTGTTAAAGACACCCGCCCCTCCACTAGGCCCACTGTTAAAGACACCCGCCCCTCTACTAGGCCCACTGTTAAAGACACCCGCCCCTCCACTAGGCCCACTGTTAAAGACACCCTCCCCTCCACTAGGACCACTGTTAAAGACACCCTCCCCTCCACTAGGCCCACTGTTAAAGACACCCTGCCCTCCACTAGGCCCACTGTTAAAGACACCCTGCCCTCCACTAGGCCCACTGTTATAGACACCCTCCCCTCCACTAGGCCCACTGTTAAAGACACCCGCCCCTCCACTAGGACCACTGTTAAAGACACCCTCCCCTCCACTAGGACCACTGTTAAAGACACCCTCCCCTCCACTAGGCCCACTGTTAAAGACACCCTCCCCTCCACTAGGCCCACTGTTAAAGACACCCGCCCCTCTACTAGGCCCACTGTTAAAGACACCCTCCCCTCCACTAGGACCACTGTTAAAGACACCCTCCCCTCCACTAGGCCCACTGTTAAAGACACCCTCCCCTCCACTAGGCCCACTGTTAAAGACACCCTCCCCTCCACTAGGCCCACTGTTAAAGACACCCTCCCCTCCACTAGGCCCACTGTTAAAGACACCCGCCCCTCCACTAGGCCCACTGTTAAAGACACCCCCCCCTCCACTAGGCCCACTGTTAAAGACACCCGCCCCTCCACTAGGCCCACTGTTAAAGACACCCCCCCTCCACTAGGCCCACTGTTAAAGACACCCTCCCCTCCACTAGGACTACTGTTAAAGACACCCTCCCCTCCACTAGGCCCACTGTTAAAGACACCCTCCCCTCCACTAGGCCCACTGTTAAAGACACCCGCCCCTCCACTAGGCCCACTGTTAAAGACACCCTCCCCTCCACTAGGACTACTGTTAAAGACACCCTCCCCTCCACTAGGCCCACTGTTAAAGACACCCTCCCCTCCACTAGGCCCACTGTTAAAGACACCCTCCCCTCCACTAGGCCCACTGTTAAAGACACCCGCCCCTCCACTAGGCCCACTGTTAAAGACACCCTCCCCTCCACTAGGCCCACTGTTAAAGACACCCTCCCCTCCACTAGGCCCACTGTTAAAGACACCCTCCCCTCCACTAGGCCCACTGTTAAAGACACCCTCCCCTCCACTAGGCCCACTGTTAAAGACACCCTCCCCTCCACTAGGCCCACTGTTAAAGACACCCTCCCCTCCACTAGGCCCACTGTTAAAGACACCCGCCCCTCCACTAGGCCCACTGTTAAAGACACCCGCCCCTCCACTAGGCCCACTGTTAAAGACACCCTCCCCTCCACTAGGCCCACTGTTAAAGACACCCGCCCCTCCACTAGGCCCACTGTTAAAGACACCCTCCCCTCCACTAGGCCCACTGTTAAAGACACCCTCCCCTCCACTAGGCCCACTGTTAAAGACACCCGCCCCTCCACTAGGCCCACTGTTAAAGACACCCTCCCCTCCACTAGGACTACTGTTAAAGACACCCTCCCCTCCACTAGGCCCACTGTTAACAATCTAGAAGGTGCCATGGTGTTTATTTTCTTCTAACCTTATCCAGAGTACAAGGGGAATACCACTCATTTTCAACATTGAACTATGTCATTAATATACCTTAGAGTTGTGTAGAAATGCTTTTTTCTTTTCTTCAACCCCACGGTAAATAATATTTGTTTCTGTGGTTGGACAGAAAAGGGAAGGTCGTCCTTGTGGGCCCCTGCTCCCTCATGTGACCCAGATAAAACCACGTTTTCATGACGGAATTGTGATGCGTTAGGCTATCATACATGACTGAATGCGTGACGTCTTTGTGTGTCCATCTGCCCTGCAGACCATCTTCACTCTGATGCTTGGCCCGTTCACCTTCTTCAGCGCCCAGAAGACCAAGTATCTGCAGATCCTCACCTCGCTGATGCGTTGGATTGGTAAGCCAAAAATAACTGTTCTGTCATCAATGCTTAATCACATAAGACGGGTGCAACACGCGATCGATTATACAAATAAATCATTGATTTGTTATACTAACAATTGTGTAGTAGAGTGACTCACAATCTCACCCTTATGGGCTAATATCTCCCCAGAGTCACAGGGATATGACTTTGGCTTAGCGGTTAAGATGTTGTCTTTTCACGTGGGAGACCCGGGTAAGATTCCCGGGTGTTGCAACACTATTGTGCGAAAACTGTTGTACCACACTGTAAAAGAAAATCATATTTTGTCGATCTGTATAAATCAAAAACAATGAACCACGCTTCATGAACCACGCTTCATGAATCAAAAACAATATCGATAGCATGACCGCTAAGTACTGATGAAAAATTCTGTCCACATCAAGCCTCCAGAAGGGCTGGCCAAGGTTGAAGCTGCCACTACCTACTGGCCAAGTGGAACTGCAGCACGTTCATGGAGGTGGACGGACGTTCAGTGACGTCATGTGCTTAACGTGCGTCAACCCTGACCTCAAATTTGAGGTTCGCTCTCAACTTTCGCTCGCTCGAGCCATTGAGTTATAATGGTACTTCTGGCAGTCTTCTGGGTGCTGTAACATAAACAGTGGTTTAGTACAGTGGTTCTCAAAAATATCAGATCTACAAGCTCACAGTGCATCATTTCATGCAGCACTGCGAGCATATGTATCTACAATTTTTGTACATTTTTGAAAAATCTTGTTTAACACAAAGCTTCTCTTCCAGGGAACCCTGGCACAAAACATTTTCAGATGGGTGTCCATGACAAAATACATATCATTTTAGGGGTCCTTGGCACAAAAAAAGATTGAGAACTACTGATTTAGAAGGCATTTGCAGAATCCGCCTCAGGTTTTATTGGGTTAATGACACGCCCAAAACGTCAGATTGAAAGTGTTATTTAATGTTGTACACATTATCGATCATCCTGACCCAGATTCTCCCCAAATGATGTTGGCTGCGCATTACCCCCGCATGTACGACATGGCAAACTCCATTATCCTGCAGCCAGCTAAGGCTCACACCTCTGCTTGAGATTGATCTGCCAGTCACTAGCTTGACAAGAGACACTTGTTGTCTTCTGGCTGAGAGGGAATCCATCTTGGGCAAGAGCAGAATTTACCCTCTCTGAATCTTCAGACTCCCTCTCTATTTCCTTCTCTCCCTTGCCTCCTAAACTTCTTTCTAGGGCTGAGACTTGATTAAAAAAATAAAAATAAAAAATAAAATCTAATTAATTAGAGGCTTTGTAATTAATTACTCAAAATGAACCGCACATCACTATTTGACCTGAGATTTAGAATGTTTTTATGTTTTCAATTAAAACAGATTTTGGTATACGAATGAATCAATGAGTGCGTTTTCTTTTTTTAATCTAAATTTCCCATCCACTGGGCTAAGCATAGCGGTCTGATCGGCTTCTTCTCCCATGCACTGGGGAGGGGTTTGTTGTCTGTTGGTTGGTGCTCCGGTATGATCGGCACGCCTGAAACTCGTCCAGTGAGAGAGGCTCTGTGTTGCAAAAACTAAGCGTGATAAAAATGTTAATGTTGTTGTTTTTATCCTGGAATTAATTAATCAAAATGAATCCGTTCAAGTCCCAGCCCTACTCCTTGCCTTTCTGTTGAGCTCACTGGAGCTAGAGGCATGGCTATTCAAAAATAGCAGATATACAAGCTCACAAGCGCGTCACTTAGTGCCGTGCCAAATCTTGAAAGTACTACTGATTTAGAAGACATTTGTAGAAACGGCCTCAGGTCTTAATGCGCTAAACAAACACTCTCCTTCCGTATCGCAAATACGTCTCCCTGGCCCCCTCCAAGACCATTCCCTCTCAGCCGTATCAATTTATTTTCATCTTTCAGTCATGCGTTCTCTAACCTCGCTCCCTCCCTCCCCCGCACTGTGGCGACCACGGCCGTGGCAACGCCCGTGTCCGTCGATACGGGCACCACAGAAATCCCTCTCTCTCTCTCCGGTTGTCTGTGATTCCCGTCTCCTCTCATCCCTCAGCCTGACGGGGCTGACAGCCCGTCTCAGGCTTGATTGGACCGTCACTCACCAGGCAGACGGGACGGAAATATAGCGTGGGGTGGGGGGGATCGTTCCGGTGTACACGCAAAAATCAACACCACCACTGAAGCACGGGCTGCCTGCCGTCCGCCCGCCCCCCTCCGCCTCTGTATTGGCCAGACCGGTTCACATAAACAACCCATAGAGAAAACACATGCACGTGAGCACGCAACACACACACACACACACACACACACACACACACACACACACACACACACACACACACACACACACACACACACACACAGTTCACTATCCAGCTGATGAATCCCTAAATTAAGCTTCGTCATACAACGGACTGTGTCACGATGCACCAAACTCATCTGATCTACAAGCTCATGACCCGTCCGTGACACGTAAGTTTGTCACTTTTACAAACTTCTGATTGGCTGTATTTTTCTCTTTTATTCATTTTTTTCGTCTTGTGACAGTGTCGTACGGCGAGTCATTAAACACAGAAGGGTTGTTTTGTCCGCATCCTTCGCCCTGCCCTGTTTATCCCCGCCACTGCCTCACTTCCCTTCCATCTGTGATTGATTGGCGGTGTCACCTCTGCCGGGCTCTTTAGAAACAGCCATCTAATGATTCAAAATGGCTGCAGTGTCGGAAGCTCCTCTGTTCCCTCACTGCTCCGGTGCCAGCCAGCCCCGATGCAAAAACAAGAGGGAGGCCAGCCTTTTCACAATATATACTGTATGCTCCGGCTGTTTAACGCAGTAAGACGTGAGGCCGATTCTGAAAATGCCTTCTAAATTGTTTTAGTTCCAGCGACCCCCAGGAGCAAAGATTTGCGCTTATTTTCATGATGTTTGCTTGTATATTTGCTATTTTTGAATATCCAAAGTATACAATATAAAATCATTGTTTTTACCACTTAAAATCCCCCGACCCCACTTTGAGAACCAATGTACTACTGTATATACAGTATAAGGTATAGTAAATAAAACAAATTATAGAGATGCATTCCCGGATTGAATGGGTTAAAGACTTTTGAATGTCATTTAAATCCCTTAAGAAAAATAAATAAAAACATTACAAGTTGATGCTTTGCAGGACAGCCAGGGTGAAATTGATAGTACATTATGGTACTGGGTGTCTTTTTTTCTTTTTTGCTACTTTTCAATCCTCGTCTGCCACGGCACATCTTAAGAGTCAATACGGGTGTTTGTTGTTGACGGGTCATTTTTCACGCAGGCTTTGAGCTAATCTTTGAAGGGATGTGAGAAGCAGAACGTTGGCACTTGGGAGACCTGTTTTATATTGTGTTGCAGTGGAAACTCCGAAAGCCCCCCCCCCCCCCCCCATACACACACACACACACACACACACACACACACACACAGCCTGGATATATACTCCGTTTGCACGACACAGTCGAGGGTTCAGAAATGTCTACCTCCCTGCTCTGCATTCAGATGGTTCAACCAGCTGTTTGAGTCCAGGGTTGAGCCTTGCATGCATGATTTATATCTATAATTTAACTCTGAGAGAATACAAATGTAACCACAAATGTAACCCGTAAGGCAGTGGTTCTCAAAGTGGGGTCCGGGGTCCTTAAGGGCTCAAGCGCTTCATCCATAATTATGTTATATGTTGGCTGTTAAAAAAATAGCAGATATACATGCTCACAGTGCTATTACTACGCTTAAACAAAATATTCTTGAAAGTGTATTTGTTATACACAGATCTTCTGGGGGTCCCTGGCACAAAACATTTTCAGATGGTGGTCCACGGCCAAATGCATATCAATGTGATGGACCTTGGCACAACAATGTTTGAGAACTACTGATTTAGAAGGCATTTGTAGAATCTTAACATGATTTTGAGGGCGAGCAGGTCTTTTTAGGGGTAAATCCCAATACTTCATAATATTATGCATATTCCATCGTGTCTTTGCACCATACATTTAGCCACAGAATGATGTTGCAATGAAAATAGATTTGGCAAAGAAGGTATGAGGCTTCCCCGACTACCCATTGCTCTTCCATGGCTCCTGGTCTGCCCTTCTTTCTCCATTAGGTTTTTATAGGGTAATCTAACAGCAAACTATAGCCTCTATTCCTTATTCCCTGCAGCATTAGTTGTCTGTATGCAGTGCTGGGGACCGAGTAGATCTATCCAAGAACATTGTCCATTGTCTGAAGGCAATTTGTGTTATGTATGTTCTCATTTGTCGGAGGTGTTGTTCCAGGATGAGATGATGGATACCGTTGGCCAGGAATTGTCTTTCCCATCATGAATAAATAATGCTAGGCCCGAGGCAACACTAGATCAGTGCCCCACGCCATTATTAAACCAAGTGGCTTTTAATGCGCTCTATTATAGAAATGGTATGGAGTTCCTGATTTTTCTTTTTTGTAAAGTAATTTTAAAGACATAGTGAAATGCAAAATAAGTTTTTCACACTTTTAGACCATATCCGTGGTCATCACATGGACATACCTAACAATGGATGCGAAAACAATGGGAACATTTAAATGTCTGTATTTTTATATCAAACTCCATAAAAATCCAATTTGAATTACTTCCTTTGAACGAAAACGTGATGTGTGATGACCTGTTGAGGCCAGCATGAATTAAAAATATCTTGATTTCTTTCACCTGTTTGATTCCCATAGCTGCAGTTCCTCCAAACACAGCTGATGTTGATTACAGAACTACTCCGTTTTTAATTTCATTCACAATGACATCCAGACAGTGTATTACTCATTTTAAACTTAAAGGCGTAGTGAAACGGAAATGGTGGACATTTTATTTTGAAGTTTCAGACGGTTTCAAGTTGAAACACCGCTGTGAAGTTTCTGAACCAATCAGAGCGTCGCATCCCTTCAGGCGATGGGACGGTAGCTATGCTATAGCAGGACGCATGGAATGTGTTTGTTTACAAGTCAGATAGTCGGCCAGCTGCACCAGTTTACTGTTATGTGGCTTATTTCTACCCTATAATGTTTTCAGATACATCTTTTAGCGTGATGATTAAGTTGAAACCGAGTAACACACTGTCTGGATGTCATCTTGAATGGGAATAAAAACGGTTGATTTCTGTAATCAGTAGCAGCTGTGTTGGACGGATCGCAGATATGGGGAATTAAATGGTTGAGCTTCATTTGTATTGGCTTTTATCGATGTGGGCCTCGACACGTCATCACGCAGTACGTTTTCGTTTTCAGGAAGTAATTAAAATTCAATTTTTATGGACTTTGATATAAAAATACACAAAAATTAAAATGTACCCATTTTTTTGGCATACATTGTTAGGTATGCTCATATGACATATGATTAAAAGTGTGAAAAACATATTTTTCATTTCACTACGCCTTTAATCAGCATGCTTAAATATGTATATCTGAAAACATTCTAGGTTAGAAATAAGCCACGTAACTGCATCCCGTCTGTATCTGACTTGTACGGTTTTGTAAACAAACTCCATGTGTCGCAGAGCTACGTCCCATAGCCTGAAGGGATGTGATGCTCTGATTGGTTCAGAAGCACACAGCCTTCTGTTTTAGACTGAAATTTCAAAATGAAATGCCCAAATTGCCATTGCACCCCATATTTAAGTTTAAATGAGTAATACACTGTCTGGATGTCATCTTGAATGAGATAAAAACGGAGTAGCTCTGTAATTAAAAGCAGGTGTTTGAATGAACGTGCAGCTACAGTATGGGAATCACACGGGTGAACAGAATCAAGATTAATTTATATTCATGAAAGCTACAGCAGCACATTTTCATTCAAAGGAACTGCTTTAATTTTGCTTTTTAGGGACTTTTGATGTAAAATACAAATGGAAATGTCCCCATTGTGTTGGCTTCTATTGTTAGGTATACCCAGATGACCACGGATATGCTCTGAAAGTGTGAAAAACATATTTTTTCCATTTTAAACATAATCATGAAGAAGGGTATGCTTCTCGGGTTTCTATTGGTTCTACCGGGTGAAGACTCGCCCCCATCGCTGCGGTTGCAGCCATTAGCATTCGTTTCTAGTTTATTTTCAAGTGCCGGAATGTCAAAGATGGCGGATTGGAATTCGTCTGAAAAAGTGGCTTCAAAACGGGTATGTAGAAACCACGGGCTCCTTCCGTCCATTTTTTTCCTTTCTTTATTTTTACAGTATGGTTTTTCGGCCCCCCTGGTGGTAGGGCTGGTGCTTCTCATCACTTTTCCCAAAACATGTTGGGACACATGCAACCCTGGCGTCTGTTGCACTCATTACTCACAGTAGACAGACAGAAGGGACCAGGCCCGGGGACATCTGCACTCACCCATACCGCCCGGCGGGACAAGCCAGAGCCAGGGGCCACTGGATGGAGGAGTGCTAAGTAGAGTAGATGTCAGGGTTAGCTTGTCGGGGGGGCATCACCCCCCTGAACCTGGAGCCCTGGCCCCCTGGCCCGGGCCTACTGCCATCATTACTCAACTGTAGCCACTCACTTTTCCTTGTTTTCCAGTGAGCCCTCTCTCCCCTGCGTGAGTGATGGCGTGTTCATCCGCTGCTGTACTGCTGCCTGTCGCATGCTGTCAAGAGAATTGTTATGAATTGCCCCCCAAAAACCTGATGATTTATGCGACGTAGTACAGCGGTGTCGCTTGCCAAAAAAAAAAGGATACAAGCTAACGGCGCCTAGCCCGGTCAACCTCAAACTCCATGACTCTCATTGAAAACACACATCTTGTGGTTCTCGCGACTGATATTGTCCTCCTAATTCAATGGTTCTCAACCTTTTCAGGCCGCGAACCCCCAAAAATAATCATATTTGAACTGTGACGAGCACTTGTTTGACTCAGTTCCACACAGATAAATATTGTGAAAAATAAGCCGATCTACAAGCTTGTACAGCTATATTATTTGACAAATATTTTCTTCAACACCAAATCTCTTTGTGACATTGTGAGCTTGTACATGTATGTAGATCTGCTATTTTCTGTGAATGTTCGCTTATTTTGACAAGCCGGGATTAAGAACACAAGGCTTCATTAACCAATCCCCAAAATGATATGCATTTGGCCACAAACCCCCCTCTAACAACATTGAGTGCACTCCAGAAGAAGATTTTTATTCTTCTTCTTTTTTTTCCTTCTGATGCTTTCTCGTTTCCAATGGGTTAACCAAGTCTTCTGAACACATACAATGAGTGGTAATGGGAGGTGCGATGAGGCAAAAATAAAAATCCAAGACATTTTCCGCTCAGTACACTATAATAAGAATCGACTTACTAACGTATGCTAACTGTAGTTTGCAGAGCGACAGGTTCAGTGAGCCATGCGACTGGCATCCATATCTCATGGTCTGGAGGTTTTACTACAATAACTCACTGGCGGTGGTGGAAAGTAACTAAGTGCATTTACTCAAGTACTGTACATTTTGAGGTACTTTCCAATTGTGTTTCCAATTTCCAATACTTTTACTTCTACTCCACTTCTTACTCCACTACATTTATCTGAAAACTTTAGTTATTAGTTTACTTTGTAGATTTTGATTATTATTACAAGACGTACATTAACCACTTAATTTCGTCCATTTTAAAATAGCCGATCTACAAGTTCACAATGTGTTGCGATGTGACGCATTGTGAGCTTGTAGATTTGCTATTTTCAAAATATGTTTATATTCAAACTTGAAACGTTGAGTATCTTTACTTTTGCTACATACCAATACTTTTGTACTTTTATATTTTGAATTCCGGACCTTTACTTGTACTGTAGTATTTCTCTATTGCAGTATGGATACTTTTACTTAAGTAAAAGACAATGTGGAGGTAAAAAAATCACTTGGAAGGGCCCTCCAGGGAGGTTTGGAGCTACGTACAGTAGTGCACGACCAACACTGTGCCATCTCAACTACGGCCATGAAAAAGTTGGGTTTTGTCTTTGAAGGTCAAGGGGAATCTGCTGGACGTGCGTGCGTGCGTGCATGTGTGCACTTTATTGTGCATTATTATTATTAGGGCTGTCAAAAGTTAATTTATGAAATTAATTAGATTAAAACATGTAACACAATTAATGCATGATTAGATGAACCGCCCCATACATCCCATAATCCCACCCACTGCACTAGTCATCGCTCTGGTATCTGATGGCTGACAGATCCAAGCGAAATAGAAAGAGAAGCCCTATCTGGATGGGGAAAAACTCAAGATGGTTATTGCCATAAAAGGTTGCACAATTTAGCTAGGCACTGGCTCAAATCACATAGCACGACAACAGGGTGAGAGACGGAGACATGGAGAGAGCGAGAGCTAGAGAGTCACTTATCGTTTGGGTCCCACAACAAAACATGGCATATTTTGGCCTTTGTTCGGGTGGTGAATAATCATGATTAATTACATTTTAAGCTGTGATTAATCTGATTAAAAATTGTAATCGTTTGACAGCCCTAATTATTGTACTTGTGATGGCCAAATGTTCCAACACGTATAGTATAAATTTGAGATATAGTCATTGTCAAGAAAGTTTCCCTGGTAGAAAAATAGACATAGAGAAATGGTTGTTTTTAGTTAAAACATGACTTTATAATTAGGAATTATTTCACGTACAATTAGCAAAAGATTCAGGTTGGGGTTATGATTAGGCATTTAGAAGTTATAGGCGTAGGAGTTAGGGTTGTAGTTGATTTATACTTAAGTCGCGTAGCGGTGCCGTGCGTTGAAAATAGTGCATCCTTTTTCTGGCTTTAGGGTTAAAATGGCAACAAAAAAATAAGCATTCGTAAAATCACCGTCCTAAAATGTCAATGTCCTCACAAGTATAGCGATAAGAATGTGTGTGTGTCGGGGGAGGGGGCCATATTGTGAAATATGGCCGAGCCGTAATGAACCTTACAGCTAGAATCACAGTTCAGAGGTCCTGGGGAGTTTAACGTTTAGGAAATAAATAATGCATCCATCATCGTTCTTATTCAGGTCAGCCTGCACTGCCCTGGAAGTGAAGTGGGCAAAAAACGAATCAGTCTTCATTTCATGTCCTTTTCAAAAAAGATTTTACCCAGGCCAGGAGGAAATATTAACCTTTTAAATCCGGGAAAGCATCTGTTGTTTTAGATTTTAAATACTTTAACTATTAGCTAGCCACTTTGTGCCACTCTCTGAGATGTGATATTTTTGAAAATGTGAATAGGAGTAAACAGGTGAGTCGAGCACTGTAGCATGTCGTGTGTAAACTGTAGTGCTGGAATTTGACAGAAGCATCGCCCAAGGAAGTGACAAGGAAGAGTTTGAGAAGCACCAGATGTAGATGGGGAAGAGTGGTCAAAGAACATTTTTGAGGGGTGTGCCCCTCCTATACACAGGTTTAGTTTAGCTTTAGTTCAATGTTTGTTTTGTAAACGCCATTGACAATGAAGGGAAAATTTACGTCATAATGTAACTCATTATGTCATATTGTCTCTTTATTGTTAATGGGGTTTAATGTTTGTGTTACAACACCATTACATCATCTAATCAACATGAGTTAGACTTTATTACGGGTGTGATTTTTTAAGATGGAGTGCCATGATCATTCTTATAGACCCCCTGGTTTGTTTATAATATTTAAATATGTCTTTCCTGTGCATTTTTTGTTTCTTTCTAAAAGCTGAAAGCCTTTGAGTCAAAAGGCCCAATCGAAATACACCACTTTCGTGACATCATAACCCTAACCCCTCCCCCATTATCACACATCAACAGCTGTGGGCGCGGCTTCAGTTCAGGTGGGTGGTGAAAACCAGGAATACTTAATGAACTGGTGGGTGTGGCCACATCATTATTTTTTTGTTGGGGGGGGGGGTGGATCACAGCACCCCATCTTTAACTCACGTCCAGTTCTCTAAGTCTAAGACTACAGGGGTTTAAGTGCTTAAGACCCCATTTGGTTCTTTCAAAGTCACCAGTACCGAGGTCAGTATCGATGCTTGCTATGCCGTAGTCTAATAAGTAGCGTAACATCCTAATGAGATACATCTCAGGCTGATTAAAGGGTCAGTCCCCATAATCAATGGGATCTCTTTACCCGCTAATTAAGCTGTTCATCACAGCCATTGACCTGGCGGTCCCTGTTTACCTTGTGTGTTGCACACGTGTCCCCTGGTATAGCACGTGTCCCCTGGTAGCACGTGTCCCCTGGTAGCACGTGTCCCCTGGTAGCACGTGTCCCCTGGTAGTGTCCCCTGGTAGCACGTGCCCCCTGGCATCACGTGCCCCCTGGTACCACGTGTCCCCTGGTAGCACGTGTCCCCTGGTAGTGTCCCCTGGTAGCACGTGTCCCCTGGTAGTGTCCCCTGGTAGCACGTATCCCCACCCTGGTAGCACGTGTACCCTGGTAGCACGTATCCCCACCCTGGTAGCACGTGTACGCTGGTACCACGTGTCCCCTGGTAGCACGTGTCCCCTGGTAGCACGTGTCCCCTGGTAGCACGTGTACACTGGTAGCACGTGCCCCCTGGTAGCACGTGTCCCCTGGTAGCACGTGTCCCCTGGTAGCACGTGTACGCTGGTAGCACGTGTCCCCTGGTAGCACGTGTACACTGGTAGCACGTGTCCCCTGGTAGCACGTGTCCCCTGGTAGCACGTGTACGCTGGTAGCACGTGTCCCCTGGTAGCACGTGTCCCCTGGTAGCACGTGTACGCTGGTAGCACGTGTCCCCTGGTAGCACGTGTACCCTGGTAGCACGTATCCCCTGGTAGCACGTGTACCCTGGTAGCACGTGTCCCCTGGTAGCACATGTTCCCTGGTAGCACATGTCCCCTGGTAGCACGTGTACGCTGGTAGCACGTGTCCCCTGGTAGCACGTGTCCCCTGGTAGCACGTGTCCCCTGGTAGCACGTGTACGCTGGTAGCACGTGTCCCCTGGTAGCACGTGTCCCCTGGTAGCATGTGTACGCTGGTAGCACGTGTCCCCTGGTAGCACGTGTCCCCTGGTAGCACGTGTACCCTGGCACAATGACAATGGAAGGGCTATCCATTAATTCAGTCACTGCAGACTGAATTAATGGATAGCCCTTGTGTCCCCAGTGCTTATTCATTTTTTAATACATGCATTAGGAATAAAAACAATTTATGGCATGGTAAATCTTTTCACCTAATGACGACACACTGACATTAGGGATCGGCAGTTTGAAAGTGTTACAAAAAAGTGACACAATGACTGCATGGTTAGCTTTACCAATGTCGTAATAAAAGTCCAATATTGGCCGATATGTGGGCAAGACCAATGTACAGTATTTATACAACCAGTGACCTTCAAATCTAGACGTGGCTTCTCTACAGCACTGTTTCTTAACATACGCCCCCCCCCCCCAACTATTCATGAAGGCCAGCCTTCTCCCTTAGTAAGTACAGTCATTACTGCTGATTTTAGGCTATAATTACTAGCAAAGCTATTGTCCAAGTTCTACATGTTTGATCCTGTGATTACGCCTAATTCAGCCCAATTCTGATTAGCCGGAATGAGGTGATGGGAGATGTGAAATTGTGATTGGACGGAATATATACTGTGTATATATATATATATATATATATATATATATATATATATATATATATACACATACACATATAATCACACCCGTGTGAAGTGAGGGACGCTCTTATCATCGTACATCATTATCTCATTCAGGCCAATCACAATTTGCGTCCTCACCTTCGTCATCAATGTTTGTGTTACGCAATATTTGGGTTACACACACCAACAGCTGCACATAGGAGGAGCTATCGCCCCTCAATAATTCTGTTTAGACTGATGATAGATTCCTGGTTTACATATGATCCTAGATTACTAATACTATGCATTTGATGATTTCCTTCCTCGCTTTGGATGATAGAGTGTCTGCTAAATGCCTAAATTGGTTAAATATACGAGTATGGTTCCCATTAGTAGAAAAACACAGCCCTCCCACCCCACCACGGGCGCACGGTCTTAAGCTGATGTTTCTTTTCAAAGATCTGAGTTCTCTGGTGATGCTGCCCCGTGTGGGTCATAACAACCGCGGCCGATGCCTTTTATTTCTTATTGGAGGCTAATGGGCAATTTGCAGAGGCACGGTCGAGTGACCGGACTAATTGGTGTTTTCATGAAGCTCAATCGATAATGTCACGGAGTGTTTGACCGCCTCCTGTGAACCCCCAGTTGAGTTGCAGTTTGGGGTGCTAAAACAGCAGCTATGAACCCTGCATTTGTCAGGTACAGGATTCAAAAAGGTCAGAGTAAGTAGGTCTAAGTAAGAAAATTAAGTAAGCATTGCCGAGCCATGAGGCCCATAGGGCAGGAGCTTATCTGTTTCTGTATTGTGAGCTAGCTTGATGTACAAGTACACCCCCTGGACATGACGCAAGTACTGTACTTACCCCCAATCCAACCCTTGATGCTGAGTGCCAAGCATGGAGTCTTTAGTATGACCCGGCCGGGTATCGAACCCCACCTCCCAGTCTTAGGACGGACAATCTAACCACAAGGCCACTGAGCTGGTATGAAGTTGGTCTACTGTGTAATAAAAACTCAACAAAAGATACCATTTAAAATAATATATATTACTGTTGGTAACGAGAAAATGTGATGCAATGTATAATATACATTTCCCCTAAAATATGTAGGGGAGAACTTGGGGGATCCGACAGAATCCCCACCAAATCTCCCGGTTACATCAATATCGTTCATGTGAAGTGGTTTGTACAGTATGTGCTTATTTGTTGAAATGGTGGAAGTCGCTATAGTGAGCTATGCTAGGAAACCGCATGAAAAATTGGTTTTCAAGATTTTATTAAGGAATTTCTTTTTTAAGCATTATTAACAAGGTCTTAAGTATTTGGGAATATTAATTAAAAAATATTAAGTGGCGCTCTGTTATTATTATTATTAGATTATTATTGAAAGATTATAATTATATTGGGATTGAAAATAGAAGGTGCAGCACTCGCTTGCAAAGGGCAGCAGCCACGGCCATGACAGAGGCAAAGCAGCGGGTGTGGGGCAGTTTGGAGAATCGATGGAGAAGGACTTTCGGGCTAACCTGACTCCGCCAGATTGAAGAAAAGCTTGCTTCACACTGGTTACACAAACTACTTCCACCTGGAATCGCTGTAGCCCATTCCCTGAAGAAGGCGGGCTCTTTTTTTCAAGCTACTTGGAAGGTCATTGATCAGATCCCGCCCGTAGCTGCTGCTGATTGGTCAGAACCGTGGCCAGTTAGGTTCATCGCTACTGCGTCAGCTATTCCAGATGGAAGCTGTGTTGTGAACTTGTGAATCAATACCGCCCCCATCTGACACCTCAGGAGGGGAAAGCGGTGAAACATCTAAGCTGTGTACAGCAAGGATTGGCCGACTTTCGAATAAGGAAGTCGTCGAGCGGTGGAAGGAACACTTTGAGGAATTCCTGAACCCAGTGAGATCAGACCCACCTTCCCAGACAGGAGCAGGGCCTGAGTATTGGGAAGTATGGGGTACCGGCGTCAAGCTCCATGGAGGACGTGACTGAGGTAGTTAAGCAACTCCACAGTGGCAAAGACCCAGGGGTTGATTAGATCGTCCCAGAAATGCTGAAGGCTCTCGTTGTTGAGGGCTGTCTTGGTTGAGAGTAGACTTCTTTTCAACATTGCGTGGAAGTCTGGGACAGTACCGAAGGAGTGGCAGACTGGAATAGTAGTGCCACTCTTAAAGAGGGTGTGTGCCAATTCTAAGCATCACACTGCTCACTCTTCCTGGGAAAGTTTACACCACAAAGATATTATGCGTAGGGCATCCGATCTCTGTATGCCCAAAGCGAGAGCTGTGTCCGAGTGTTGGGCAGTATGTCGGATTTGGATTGAATTGTTTCCTGTGGGGGTTGGCCTCCACTATAGCTTTTCACCTATCCTGTTTGTGATATTCATGGATCGAGACACAGTTGTGGAGGAGAGGTTATACGGTTCGGGGAGCTAAGGGTTGCTTCACTGCTTTTTGCAGATGATGTGGTCCTGATGGCACCATCGGTCCTAGACCTTCAGCTCTCACTGGACCGGTTTGCGGTCGAGTGTGCGGTCACTGGGGAGAGGATCAGCATCTCCAAATCTGAGGCCATGGTTCTCAGCAGGAAACTGATGTATTGAGCACTTCGGGTAGGGATCGAGAATTTGCCCCAGGTGAAGGAGTTTAAGATCTCAGGGTCTTAGGGAGACAGGGAAATGGGGATCTTGTATCTGATGTCAGACAAGAGCTCACTCATCAAAAGAGACAGAGAGAGAGCTCCTAATGCAAAAAACACGGATTGGCGGTGTGGGCTTTTGGGAAAAAAAAAACATGTCAAAACCTGTGATTGGCAGAGAATGAGTTTTAACAGTAATTATAATAACTAATATTATTATACTGTATTATACGAACTAGAGAATTATACCTACTTGGAACGATGCAAGTTGGAAATGCATGCCCCACCCAGATATTCTGTCTGTGTCCCTTTTATCAGTGGGGCGAACGGTTCTCGATTAACGTGGATTACAGACGTACGTACGCAGATACTTTGTGCATTTATAAATACTAGAGCGGTGCCCGTTGGGCATTATAATAATGAATTACATTTTTATAGCGCTTTTCCAAATGCTCAAAGCGCTTTGGTTCATTCATTCATACATTGGGAGGTGAAGTGGCGAACAGTCGACGCCAGCGTCCTCACTTCCCTCATTCACACACCAATGGTGGCAAGCTTACACCGACCAACTCATTGGAGGCAATGTACATAGGGTTCAGTGTCTTGCCCAAAGACACTTCGACACCTACTTGGAACGATGCGAGTTGGACATGTATGCCCCGCCCAGATATTATGTCCGTGCCCCTTTTATGCCCATATATGGAGTCTATGCAGACGTCAGAATGATGTCAAAACAGGCAAGCTCCATATATGGATACTGGAGCCCAGGCAGAGGCCTTTTTAGGTCGGTTCTGGACAACTGTGGGTCCAACTGACTCGACACCGGGCACTGCACCCCCTGTGGTGGTGTGGAATGCGTGTGTCAAATTTGAAGTCGGTGGGGCGAACGGTTCTCGAGTTACATGGATTTCAGACGTACACACAGACTTGGTGTATTTCTAGTTAGATACAAATACACTATGATCCTTGAAAAAGTCATGTTACTTGACATGTCATAAAATTATGTCATATTATAATTATTATAGTGCATTATAGTTATGTTTATAATGTAGGCCTATTATAGGCATGGGCTTCATAGAAAGCGTTAGCAGATTTCTCTCTGAATTTTGACAGCCTAGTCTTTGCTCTAAAGCGTTCTTTTCATGAAACAGGAAATAAAGAAAATGTCTAGTTAATGAATAATATTTAAATTAATAGTTGATTTAAATATAAACATGATTTATTTAAAAATATAGCCTGACATTATTAAAATCTCATTACCGAAACAGACGTTCTCTCTACCGCAACTACTTAAAAGTGTAGCGGTGTATGAGAATGGGTGTTGCGGAGGATGAGAAACATTAGCATGTTTTGCTAACAACAGAGAAGCCATGATGGCTGAGGCAATTTTTACTCAATGTACAGAACTAGACATTAATGAAGTATATTGTCACCCAAAAACATCTTTCTAACTATTTTCTAAATGTGGAAAACTGCCTGTATCGGTAATGATAACCAACAAAGTTCTAACAGACTTTTTTAACAGAGATTTTAACTTCTCACTGGATGCATGTAAAGAGATCTGCTAAACTGGTAGCCATCTTGAATGTACTGTCAGACGTGATGAGTCATTCAAAATCTAACTTTATTTACAATTATCTGTGTGTATTTAAACAGTCCTTCAAAAATGTAGCGGAGGATGAGAACTTTGACCATGGCCGACACCTTTTTACCCAATAAATATTTAAATGAAATGTGTTTTTTTTCTAATGAATACATTTTATATTTTTACTAAACATAATTAATAATGTGAATTCAGTTTGAGTAAAATCCATATATCTTATTCAATCTAAAATACAGTCTAAGCGCCACTAAAATGAATGTCGCCGCATTGCAGTAATGATTTTGATAAAAATGCATAAAAAAACAATAATAATGCATTTTCAGATCTAAATAAACCTCTGTACAAGAAAGAGAAAACTATTATCTTTAAAATTATAATTTTATTTTATTATGAAATTGTGACTTTGATATTGAAATGTTCACTGCCATGCTATTTCATTGGTTTCGTGAGAATGACCCGTGTGTGCGCGTGTGTGTGAAAAATAATACAAAAACAGCTGTTTTATATCATAGTGAAATTACTACTACTACTTCATAGTGTCATACAAAAGTAATGAAAATAGCTGATCTGCAAACTCGCAGCGTGTCATGTCGCGTTGCCAATATGTGGAGTTGCGACAAGCTCACAGCACGTTGTGTGGGCTTGTCAAATCTGCTATCTTCGGTGTGTGGCAACGGCACATAACCGAGTATAAATCAAGGGTTAGAGTCCAGTGTATTTCCCTCAGCGTCTAAACCCGCTGTCACCGTAGTGACACTTCTATGAGGAGGATAAAGGCTCACCCCAGACGTCCTTGACCTTCCCACTTAACTGCCCTTGCCAGCTCACTTGTGCTGTGGCATCGTCACTCAACTCAACCTCCAGCCATGTTCTGTGCATTAATTGACTATATTCAGGAATGTCATCTTAGAGATGACTGCTGCATTGTCCATAGGCATAGTCAATGGCTCCTCTGAGGATTTGAGGCCATCTATACCAGCCATGGCTTAACAGTGGATGTGGAAGAAGGAATGATATTTAAGTATAAAGTATCACAATGTCCTTGACATGCTCAAGACTTACACCCGTAATGTAAGACCAGAGGCCTTCCTTTAAATCAGTAGTAGACCCCCGAACATGATATTTATCCCCACACGTGTGTATGGATGCTTTCGGTTGCAATGGGCACAGTACTTGAGTAAATGGACTTAGTTACTTTCCACCGCTGTGCAGCATCACCACAAAGAATACAGCTGTAACAGCCGCATGGGACCATTGTTAAGTTGAAGTGTCCCTCCCCCCCCTCTGCCCCACAAGGTCATTTGTGTCCACATCCCGGGGCCACATAAATCTCAGGCGCTGAGACGGACACGAGTGGCAGCATTTATGTTGGACGTTGAATTGATATGTGGCTTGTTTGACACCCGCGCAATTCACTCAGTGGGGCTGTCGACATTGGGGGGGGGGGGGGGGGTGGCGGCGGCGGCGACACACGCGTGCTCAGCACGTTGATCTGAAAGTCTTAAAAAGATGGGGGCGATAAACGGATGATTTAAAACACTTCGGAAGTCAAATAATGTCAAAGAAAGGTGTCTCTGGTGTAAAATTGCATTCTCGTAAAAGGTACATTTTGTTTTATAC
This sequence comes from Electrona antarctica, assembly GCF_951216825.1. Classification (NCBI taxonomy): domain Eukaryota; kingdom Metazoa; phylum Chordata; class Actinopteri; order Myctophiformes; family Myctophidae; genus Electrona; species Electrona antarctica. The sequence continues at coordinate 23,001,508 of NC_136795.1, read as the reverse complement.
ATGTGGGGAAATCGGCATTTGAAGAGGTACTCCGGCCCTGGCCCCGATATTTTCTATAGTCAAGAAAATAATCTTTTATTTGTGTTTGTTTTGTGTTCTCACACACGCACACTCCACTAGACATGTTGTCTTATCCCGTTAGCCACTTTAAACAACTCCCGAGTGTGTTTGTCTGAGGTTAATCTTACAAACCGCTGAACCGATCACCGCCGACTTCATTGTGCACACTGCCAGTTGAATTACTGTGTGTGTGTGTGTGTGTGTGTGTGTGTGTGTGTGTGTGTGTGTGTGTGTGTGTGTGTGTGTGTGTGTGTGTGTGTGTGTGTGTGTGTGTGTGTGTGTGTGTGTGTGTGTGTGTGTGTGTGTGTGTGTGTGTGTGTGAGATATTTAACTTTAATTTCATAATGTTAGTCGGCGCCTGACGGTTCAGTCTGAAATCTGAAGATTGTATTTCTTATGCGTGTGCTGGTGGACTTCTGTGTCGGGGACGGAGGCTGCGTCATAATCAGTCAGTCAAGGTCACAGTGACTTTCAGTGGAGCACTAAACAGGAGAGGCTCATTTGCTCGCACTCAACATGTAATAAAAAGGACGTGGGAAGGGTGGCCATTTCCTCCAAATGCACTAATGCATTTGAATCGCCTCTGCGTCGTTACGAAGTACTGATCATGTAGTAGGTAATCTAGCTCTCTGCGCTGGATTTACCGTCCTCTTTGCATCTCCTTCCCATGCGCTCTCCCCTGAAGCAGCAGGCCATCAGAGATAATATACTGTTATTTCATCACTGCACAGTGCTTCAGCATTGATATTAACCAAAAAGGCCTATCAGACCTCACGTTGCAGCAACGCTTCCCAAACAACGTGCTGGTACCCAATTTCTTGTCTACAAGGTTTGTGTCAAGTTAAAGTACAAGTGCCTCAAAATTATACTTAGCCCTTAACCCGCCACGATTAATTAAATAATTGTTATTATATTGCTAGGATTTTCCCCGTTCAGCCCTTATTTTGAAGGGACAAATATCCGAGACCAGATGTTATTATGACATAATGGTGTGCTTGTTCGGATGGGATGTTGATCTACCGCTGGACAATGAGAAAGCCTCATCGCGACCATTACACCGTCCGCTATGGCCCGTGGAATAAACCTTGTTTTGACAAGGAATTGGAGATATAAGCGATTGAAGGCAACAGACTGAACGGGCGTGGGTGCGAGCGCAATCCAAGATGCCGCGCCCCTGTGTTATTGACAACAACAGATACAACCCAATGCTAATGTGAGTAGCCTTTCGACTCGATAGGATCAAAACCTGTATAAAACATCAATTTACGTGATTTACGTTAATGGCGGTCGGCCAGATTCATCCAAATCTATGTGATTTACGTGAATGGTGCTTTATGTGTTGAGTAGAGTAGTAAATCTACTTAGTTACTTTACACCACTGGTGCTTTTCATCCCATCACATTCTGTCACCACATATTTGTAGGTCAGTATCTCCGTGCTGGAGGAGAGCTGATGCTATCCATAACCAGGCCGTCTCTTCCCGCATGGAGCATCGACCCTCTGGGAACGGCGGTCCACTCAGTCTAAGTGGAACAGGGTCACACATGGTCGCCAGTGTCCTTTCATGCTTTTTTACGTTAAAAATGTACGTGGCCCTGAATTACCTCCCCAGCAGCACAAACTACTACCACACATGGACTATAGTGCAGTGGTGGGGGATCTGGGGACCCCCAGGGGTCCTTGAGGGGGGCTCCAGCAAAGTTAACCCAGTGTGTGTAACCACTTTTACCATTATTTTATTCCTTGGCTATTCATAAATCGCAGATCTACAAGCTTGCAGCATTGATTGATTGATTGATTGATTGATTGAAAAATGTACAGTTTGCAGAATTACAGTACATTTCAAGCACAAACTCAATACAAAGGCTGTTAACTGTGAGTGGACGACCCAATTAAGCATTACACTTGTTTCGATACGATACGATACGATACGATGCGATACGATACAACATTATTGTCAGCTTGCATTGAAATTTGTTTTGCGTCCATGACGTCACCGTTCAAGAAACAGACAAGACATAGACATACAATACAAAATGGAAGACATTACAGGACAAAAATCACAAACAATCAGGAACGAGAATATATCCACTGGTTTAACGATTTTGGTTTAGAAGCAAGACAGACTGATGTACAAACGAGTTCTTTAGTCTGTTTTGTAGGGACTCTAAACAGCCTCATGGAGGGCAACAGTTGATATTCATCATTTAAAACATGTAAGGGGTCAGAAGAGATACTCTTCGCAAGTCTAAGCATGCTCTTGGTCTGGGCCTCTTTAAAGGAACGTAACACGACCTCAACTGGTCTACCAACAAGTTTAGCGCAGATCTTAATTTGGCTATACAGTTTGTTCTTATATACCATTGATAGGCTGTTAAACCAGGCCGTGCTACAGTACAACATCACAGTTTGAACAACAGACGTATAGAAAAGAGACAAGATCTGACTGCTAGCACCAAACGATCTAAGTCTGCGTAGGGAGTACATACGCTGCTGTATCCTCTTACAAATATAGTCAATATGAGATGACCATGATAAGGTGGCGTCTATCATCACCCCCAGATATCTGTAAGATGGAACTTGTTCAATAGCTGAACCATGGATTGTCACCGGTGGTGTCTTATCACCGGGAGCAGGACCAAATATAATTTTTTCAGTTTTCTTAGTGTTGATAATCAGATTATTTTTGTCACACCATTCTACAAGCCGGTCAACACTGGTACTGTTTCGGGTCATCACTGTCAGTCATCAGAGCTATTAGCGTAGAATCATCTGAATATTTCAGAAGAAACTGATTTGACTCGCAGGTGCAGGTGTTACAGTCTGCCGTGTAAAGAGTAAAAACAGTACAGGTGAGCTAATGCATCCTTGGGGTGCACCAACTCTGGTCCTGATGGGAGAGGAGAGTGTCTTATTTTCCTTTACATACTGAATTCTGTCAGTGAGGAACTTAAGATAAAACTGAATAACAAAAGGATTAATGTGTAATTGAACCATTTTAGTGAGGAGCAAGTCCGGCTGTATTGTATTTAATGCAGAAGAAAAATCTAGGAAAAGTCCTCTAGCATAGGATTTTGGTTTGTTGAGATGTTTGGAGATGAGGTGAACCGGTGTGACAACTGCATCCTCTGTACTTCGACCCTGCTTGTAAGCAAATTGAAATGGATCCTGTAAATTAAATATGGCATTGTTGAGATGATTGATTGATTGAAATATTTTGCAGAATTGCAGTACATTTCAAGCACAAACTCAATACAAAGACTTAACTGTGAGTGGAAGACCCAATTAAGCATTACAGTTGTTTACAAGAGGGTCCACCTTGTTCAATTCATCAAAACATTTAGAGACGTACAAATAGACACTTCTATATAGTCAAAGAACAGAACAGGAATTAATCATAAAGGAGGCAAAAAGGGAAAAGAAATATACAGCGAGGGGGAAAAGGGGTGATCGGTGGGGGGGGATTCAGATTTTACGGGGGCCAGTTTCGAATTGCAGCCGTCCGTAGGTGCCCTTTGAGAGCGGTTTTGAAGAAGTCAAGGGATTTGCATGTCTTAATGACTGTTGGTAGGGCGTTCCACATTTTGATGGCACAGGAGCGAAAATAATGTAGTCCCTTGTTTGTGCCGAATCTTGGTTGTACATGGTTTGTTGCACTCCCTCTGGTGTTGTGGGTGTGGACTTCGTTAACATTAAGGAAGTATCTAGACAGGTACATGGGTATCTTGGTGGTGTATCGAATCCTGTGGACCAGACCCATTGCAAGATGCTGTGTCGTCGACCCTAAGCCATTCCAGCCTGTTAAAGTGGGCAGGGGTGAGGTGGGTTCATTCTGTGGTAAAATCCTTCAGAATAAGAATCCTTCAGAATAAGGGGGCTTATTAGGTCGGGACCAGGGTCTTTTTTCGCGTTTAATCGCTGAAATATGCGCCTGGTTTCCTCCTCACTGATGTGATTATATCCCCACTAGAGGGCACCAACGCATCAATTAAATCTACACCTTAACTAGACCATCGTTTACAGACTCAAAGCGAGAGAAAAAGCTGTTTAAATCATTTGCAAACACCAGTTTGTTGCCCTTCACAATTGGCTTATTGGAAGGAGACATACCGGTCATACTTTTCATAGTGTCCCCATAGTGTCTTTTAGGGTTATTTGCTTGGAATGACTCATCTAGACGCTGCCTGTTTTGCCTCCCTAATTTTCTTCTTTAGGTTCTTGTCCAAACTCTTAAGTTTGGCCAAGTCCTTGTTCTTAAACGCAGCTTTCCTATCGTTAATCTCATTTTTAATGTCTCTAGTCACATACTGTTTATTATTGGGAGTAGTATGTATAGTATGTAGTCGCTGGTTACAGTGGTGGTTTCACTCACTTTGTGCTGCGCTATGAGCTTGTAAATCTATATATTTTTTGTGAAGTGAACATTTTAACTCAAATCTTTGCTTCTGGGGTTACCAGGAACAAAATATTCTGAGATGCATGTCCACAATATAATTTTGGGTCTCCTTGACATGAAACATTTTGAGCACCACAGAACATTTTTTTATTTTTTTTGTGGCTTTCGCCTTTATTTTATATGGAGGGACAGACAGTAGGCTGACAGGAAATGGGGAGAGAGATGGGGGGAAGACATGCAGTAAAGGCCGTCAGAATCGGCACACTGATCGGATCGGCACACTGCCAGGCTGGATTACCAGCCAAGGTGCCTGGACCACTGAGCCATGGCCCAGGCGAAAATTGTTTGATTTAAGAAGGATTTAAGAAGACATTGTTTGAATGAGCCTCAGGTCTTAACTTATTCAGTGCAAAGGACGTAATTTGACGCAAGGTTTTTGAAATCCCACAGCGCCAAGGATGTAGATTTATGTAAATTGTGTGTTTTTAGTTTTTGCAATAGATGGCGCGCTTTGCTAACCTATGATTCACCGTTCGAGTCCCAGTAAATCACACAGCAAACGGCTCTCTGATTATCAAAGGTCGGGGTTGTGATTGTAGTGGAGATGATTATTCTGCGACTACTTAAAGTTAAGTAAGTTAAGCAAATTCTGTAAAAAAAGCTGGCCCTGGATCATAATTTTGGTATTGAATCTGGCAGTGAATGAGCTCATCAATGGGTTAATACAGTATACAAAAATAATGCATTGGATGACAATAGCCAATCTACAACGTGTCGTGATGTGACGTTTTGTTGTCCAATTTTGTCGTTATGCCAATTAATTCCTCCATTTTGGGGTCCCTGACCCAAGTTTGAAAACCACCACTATAGTGTATAATACGGTTCTGTTTATGCTCACGGAGCGAGCATAACTTTACCATTACAGTAAATCTGTGCAAGGCCTCCAAAAACCTTGTGCCACGGAGCCCAGCTTCACTTGTTTGGCCTTCCTAGCGATAGGAGCTATACGTCTGTGTCACCGGAGGTTTTCACCATTTAACATTCACCCAAAGCCCCAGTCTAGTAGCCCGACAGCCAGATGAGTAATCCTGTAAATACCAATGACATATTTCTTTCTTCATCCGCAGAGAAATTCCACCAGGGTCATCTCCCTGGGTGTAAGCACACTGTTAAGAACGTGTTGGTGGCTGCCAGACTGACTCAGCCTATAGCCACGAAGCAGAGTGCCTTCAACACCCATAACCATGGTGTAATATAGCATTGCTGTCAGGCAGAAACCTTGTATCGCTATGTGTCATCTTTTTCATAAATGAATGCCCCATTTCAGTTCTCAAACATTGTCATGGTGACAGCGAGTTCCAAAACTGGCACCAGCTTGTCGCTGCGGCCATGGATGACCTGCCAATGTGCCATCTGACTATAGCTGCTCGGTCTTATGGTATGCTTGGTTGGGGATTAAATTGTTTATTATTTATTGAATGGATCCCCATTAGCTGACACCGGGGCGACAGCTAATCTTCCTGGGGTCCATATAAAATACATACAAAAAGTACATAAATACATAATTACAAATACATTCAACAAGATTAAATACATGAAAATACATAATTACAATTTATTCTATAAAATTAAATGCAACATAAGAATAACATTCTGGTCATGTGGTCAGCTGTAACAAGTGTTCCTTTAAAGCATATTTGAAAGATATAACATTTTAAGGACATTATCATTTCCAATTTAGGCATTTAGCAGACGCTCTTAATCCAGAGTGATTTACAGTAAGTAAGAACAAAACCGGAAATGGAAATACATTAAAAAAATGTCATCAAGAATCATACGTAAGCTAAGAACCTAACAGTGGAATATCCTTCTACCCTAATGGAAAGGAGGTACACAAGCACATGGCAGTTTATCCTTCTACCCTAATAGAAAGGGGGTACACAAGCACATGGCAGTTTATCCTTCTACCCTAATAGAAAGGGGGTACACAAGCACATGGCAGTTTATCCTTCTACCCTAATGGAAAGGTGGTACACAAGCACATGGCAGTTTATCCTTCTACCCTAATGGAAAGGTGGTACACAAGCACATGGCAGTTTATCCTTCTACCCTAATAGAAAGGTGGTACACAAGCACATGGCAGTTTATCCTTCTACCCTAATGGAAAGGTGGTACACAAGCACATGGCAGTTTATCCTTCTACCCTAATGGAAAGGTGGTACACAAGCACATGGCAGTTTATCCTTCTACCCTAATGGAAAGGTGGTACACAAGCACATGGCAGTTTATCCTTCTACCCTAATGGAAAGGTGGTACACAAGCACATGGCAGTTTATCCTTCTACCCTAATGGAAAGGGGGTACACAAGCACATGGCAGTTTATCCTTCTACCCTAATGGAAAGGTGGTACACAAGCACATGGCAGTTTATCCTTCTACCCTAATGGAAAGGTGGTACACAAGCACATGGCAGTTTATCCTTCTACCCTAATAGAAAGGTGGTACACAAGCACATGGCAGTTTATCCTTCTACCCTAATGGAAAGGTGGTACACAAGCACATGGCAGTTTATCCTTCTACCCTAATGGAAAGGTGGTACACAAGCACATGGCCGTTTATCCTTCTACCCTAATGGAAAGGTGGTACACAAGCACATGGCAGTTTATCCTTCTACCCTAATGGAAAGGTGGTACACAAGCACATGGCAGTTTATCCTTCTACCCTAATGGAAAGGTGGTACACAAGCACATGGCAGTTTATCCTTCTACCCTAATGGAAAGGGGGTACACAAGCACATGGCAGTTTATCCGTTCTCCTTCTCCGACCAAACCACTCCGTTAGCACACATCTCTCCATGCATGCACAAACAATCCTGCACGCCACCCGAATCCATATGCACTACATCAGACTACAGTACATTACAGTACAGAGGACTACAGTACAGTACAGAGGACTACAGTACAGTACAGTACAGAATGATCGGGCCGAAGGCCCGTAAAATTCTAGTCTATATAATGAAACTACTGTATGTGTATACACTAGAGTGCTATGTCTACATAAAATGCTATCTAAGTTACATAAGTTGAGCCTTTGCATATGCCTGTAAGGTTGTCGAGGCTAGGGCAAGTGCTACAGCAAGGGCTAAGATGGAGTCTGAAGAGGTGGGTTTTCAGACTACGGTGGAAGATTGGGAGTGAATCTGCAGTTCTGATTGCAATGGGAAGTGCATTCCATAGTTTTGGAGCCAGAAGGGAGAAGAGTTTGGGACGCGTGGAGCATGGTCCAGGCGTTTTTAGTTAATGTACTTCCAGCTTCCCGGCGTTGGCTGATCTGAGCATGCGGGAGGGTCTGTAGGGTCCAATCAGACTTGCAAGATATGGGGTTGCCATACCTTTGGTTGCTTTGAAGGCCAGCATCATAGATTTGTACTCTGTGCGTGCAGCGACTGCATGGGAGCCAATGGAGGGAGCGGAGAAGGGGGAGACGTGAGAATTTAGGCTGGTTGAAGACCAAGCAAGTTGTGGCTCTCTGGATCAATTGGAGAGACATGTCACACCAATGCAACTCCTTTGAACTGCCATTGGGGATAGTGGTTGCATGCAACTACTCGCAACCGCTCGCAAGGAGTTGCATGGCGAATCATTGGTGTACCTAACAGCTGAACTTTAGGATGTGTAGATGACTACAACATTAAAGGACAACTTGGTTTTGTTTTATTTTTCACATTCTGTCATCTTTCATCATCCGTGATCTTTTGTGACCTGATGTAATTTCCTGGGGGTAAAATTTTAATAAATTTTTAGCCACAAGAAAGCAGCAAATAAAATAAAATAAAAAGCTTTCTCTAATAACAACCTAAAATATGAATCTTAGTTGAAAAACAAAGTTGTCCTTTAAGATTAGAACATGACTGACTCAATTAATCAAGTTAAATTGCACGGTAGTGTGGCACTTTGGTTGCTGGTTGGTCAGGTGTTGGATTATCCCTAGGGAAAATGCAGTTTTCAGCTTCTGCTTGATGAATTGAGTACTGACACATTTTTAGCATAGCTTTCATAACTCTACTGCTGTACTGTTTCCCAAACTTGCAAAAAACATCATTTCAATCAATCAAATGGTTGTTCAGCTGCCATATTGTCCTTAGTGAGGACACGGCACGTGTCCAATCATCAGCGCAACCTCTCTGTCCTTCCCCACCTACCCCCCCCCCCAGCCCCGTAATATAACGTAATATAATAATACCATATGGCCCTTTCTTTCACAAGCCGTCGAAATGGCCACATATTTTCAACATCCGACTGTAAGGCTGAAAAAACATGGCTTTAAAAACAGCATCCAGGACTGCAGCAGTAGTGAATGACCAGCCACCCTGAGGCGGTCTTAATTAAAAGCTCCCCGCCCGTGTTCCGTCCTGTGCCTCCTGTTCTCGCGAAAGTGGGTGAGAGGTCAGAAGTCTTGGAAGGACAGCAAGGACAGCCATACGTAGCACCTGTTGGCGGACAGATGGCCGACCTGACGGCTCGTTCACACGTCCAACGTACACATCTGCTGGTGACAATGGATGTCTTTAGCACCGGCTCCATAGTCTGTTTACGGTGCCTGTCTTTATATCTGACACCAACAGATTGTGATTATTTGCCTCTTGTGTGTACTGTATATCTTGGGGGACGGGGGAGCACAGTAGGCCAACCTCTATTATAGGCCTGTCACAATCATTACATAATTGCCTTTATTTGTGTGAATCACAATTATGTTTAGCTTTTTTCGTGTTGAAACCATGTTCGTACATTTTCACATATTTAAAATGGATAGTTACGTGTTGCAGCTTGTAGATAAGATATTTCCACCAGTTTTACACTATTGTGAAAGTGTAAAATGATTAAATATGTACTGTTGATTATTTGTATAGTTCAGTTGTTTCTCATATCTGCCCTATGCCACTTTGATTTACGAAGCCTAAAGGCCAAACAGAATTTATATGTGTATGTTCATTGCCAAAATCGCAATTAATGTGTTAATCGCAGTTACAGTACTACAAATGTCACGATCGTGACAGCTCTACCTGTATAGACAGTAAATTGTAGTCCATTAAAACAGAATGTAAAATGATATATAAATATAGCTACAAGCAGCGAAAGGCGGGACTAAGCAATAAGCCCTTTTAGGCTGCTCAACTGTGCCACTTTAGGTCACCCAGCGGTATTGCAGATGTCCGTAACCCAAACATACTGTACATACATACATAAAGACAGACAGACAGACAGACAGACAGACAGACAGACGAGCATGCGTTGGGGCCGATTCATACTCCTATTTTACCGCTGTTTCGGCGCTGTAGTGCCGAAATGATTTCGGCTCGTCAGAAATTTTCAGTAGCACTGAAGAGCCGACTTTAGGACGGTACCCGCCCCCCCGAACCTCAAATGACGTCACATTGTAGGCTCTACAGAGCCGAACCGACTTTTATTCGGCTCTAAAATAGGAGTATGAATAAACTATACATACTATACTATACATATATACTATAAAGTGCTATGACTACATAACATGCAATTCTAGTGCTGTCTACATAACATGCTATAAGTCTGTATAAAATGCTATCTAAGTCTACATAAAGTTCTATCTAAGGGGCTAGGGTAAGTGCTACGGGCCATGATGGGGAGTGATGAGAGATTGGGAGTGAGGCTGCAGTTCTGATTGTAATGGGAAGTGCATTCCATAGTTTTGGAGCCAGAAGGGAGAAGAGTTTGGGACGTGTGGAGCGTTGTCCCGGCGTTTTTAGTGAAGGTACTTCCAGCTTCCCCGCATTGGCTGATCTGAGTGTGCGGGAGGGTTTGTAGGGTTCGATCAAAACAAAAACAGACAAACAAAAGGGACAAAGAGTCGCTTGGAGCTTGGCCCCTTATTAATAAAATAAGAAATATGCACCCAGACTTAGGTTTGTCAAAAGTATTGCATAAATCTATGGCAGCAATTATTTGTGCTAATCGCACTACTATTTTTGCATTACCAACGATATAGAACCAAGGAATAATAAGGTCTTAATCCTATCCTGCTAATAGTTGGTACTCTGTAACTCTGAGGACCCACTAGGGGTCCCAGACCCCCTGTTGAAGACCCTATTGCAGTGATTCTCAACCAGTGGTCCTTGAGGGTGTTCCAGGTGGTCCCTAGTTAAATTATGGAGAGTTGGTAACCAAATGGACGCTCATTAGATCTTTAACTCTTGGAGTGTAAAATGAAACCATGTGGACCCTTACGGGTTTCATTTTAAAATGTCAAGAGTAAAATTATCGTTAAACATCTGCATTACTTAATTTACAAGAAGTCTACACACAATTTGAGAATGTAGAATAATTGTTATTTTGATTTGTTTGCCTGTTATCTGTCCTAATGGTACCACATCAATACAGCATAGAATTGTTTTGGATCTGAGAGGCTAAATCTCATCAAATGGTGTTCTGCATCTCAAATGCGGAATAAATAATAAAAAGCTTGATATGAAAAGGGTTGAAAACCACTGCCCTATCGCATCAATCTGGTGTGTCAGTATTTTCCCCCAGGTCTCATAACAACAGTGTTGTGTTGTCCTTGAAGGCATGCCTCCCTGCTCTCTCCATTGAAGTGGCCGTTCCACTGCCATACTTTCCCCATCATCCACAAGCCACAGATCACACCAGAGCTCCATTTTATTATGGCTCGCCTGTCTCCCAAGACTTCGAAAGGTTGAGGGGCCGTTGGCCATAAAATGTGTTGGGCCTTAAAAAAAGGCATTACATTGTCTGTAAGTTGGATGTACTGTATACATGGTCTTATTTCAACAATTGGGCTATTTATGGCGAAGAGCTTTGCTGACTAAGTAGTATGGGTTGGTTAAAGGACAAGAAAAAGAAAGAAAAGAAAAGATAATCTGTATATTTTTGTTGTTGTGTAAACAATGATGATGATAGTGCTGTCAAACAAGTATGTGACCTCTATGAAAAAGTTGGTTCTGTAAAACAAATGAGTGCCACAGACATGCGCAGAGCAAGTTCAGTCAGGAAACTCACTGCAGTTGCAGGCGGCCGTTCATTGGGCCGCCTCAGCATAGCGTTCTCATTCACATCATTCACTCATCCAATTACACACGCATTCCATCTTCCTACCGGCTATCTGCTGTTCGGAGTCCCTATGGTTGGGACTGATGTGCTTGATCAAAGTACTTAAAAAGCAGATCCAATTCATCGCCAAACCATAATAAATATATTGCTAATTTTATATTCAAATATATTCCTTCCATTCATGAGTTGTCCTGACTGAATTGTATTATACAATATCATGTAGTAGAGCAGGGGTTCTCAACCCGTGGGTCGCGACCCCTCGGGGGGTCGCCAAATTATTTTGGGGGGTCCCCAAATTATTTAAAAAATATATTTTTTCTTTTTTTTTGCAACTGAATGGCTGGAAAATTGAAATTAAGAGTTTACATATAGTACACATAGTACATGCATACACCTTCCCTAATGATTATATCTAGTTTCAGTATTTATTTATGGTGTATTGTCTCTTTTATTAAGGTTATTGTAGCAGTCAATTTATATTGGGAGGGGGCGGGGCGGGGGTCCCGAGACATTGCCAAAGCATTTCCGGGGTCCCCAGCCAAAAACGTTGAGAACCCCTGTAGTAGAGGTCCCTGCTTCATCTATCTCTTTCAGCCTTGCCCTGAAAAACGTTGAAGACGGGTCGGGCTAGGGTCGGGCTCATTACCATAATTGCTGGTCGGGCTTCGGTTCGGGCCGGCCATGCTGTTGATATATAGAAAATAAAGTGTAAATATGAATAAAAACGATCCGAGTCTCTGTGTGTTTCCCGGTTAACCAGGACGCATGGTGCACTTTAGAGTAGCCTAAATATTAAGGTGGCGCAGCGTGACAACGCACTGTCTGCAAGCAGAAGCACCGCTTGTTGTTGCAAACGTGCAACGCACGTGCTGCAAGCACCATGGACCAGGAAATGAAACCCAATGCATTTTTCCTCATAGACATTTCTTAAAGTATTTATTTAAAGACGGTTACGCCGCGGACAAAGCCAACTCGAGTCGTGACAACTCATGACAACACAAACAATATTTTGGACCAAACAAATAATTAGAAAGAAGAAAAAAACGGCAGGTTACAACACTTTTTTTGTTGTTTTTTTTCTTTGTAATTATTTGTTTGGTCCAAAATATTGTTTGTGTTGTCATGAGTTGTCACGACTCCAGTTGGCTTTGTCCGCGGCGTAACCGTCTTTAAATAAATACTTTAAGAAATGTCTATGGGAAAAATGCATTGGGTTTCATTTCCTGGTCCATGGTAGGAGGCGGGACTGCGACGCTCTATTAGGTATGGGTATAATGTTTTCAAAAAGCTGTGCAAACGCGTTGGGAGCACCCGCTAGTGGGCTGTTTGCACAGACTCAATTATTAGATACGTATAGCTATGGTTGTAAACCAAAATAATTGTTAAAATTGTTTACATGAATCACAGTTTATATAGTTTATAGGCAACAATTATGCACTTGGTAACTGCTTTTTGAATGTTGGCATGCTGTTAGGTATGGTCATAAGGTTTTCAAAAACCATTGTAAACTAATTTTGCTCGCCCCCTAGTGGTCGGTTTGCAATGAAACCATAGGCATTTTAAGCTCCCGGCAGCTCCATCGTGGACGCCATCTTGAAAACGATGCCTTTCTAGATGTTTGTTTTTTGTAAGAATTTAGTATGTTATTTAGCACACCCACTAGTAACATAATCCATTGAAAAATTATTAATTATTTGGGGTTTCAACCATATACTGACATATCTAATAGTGGTTTTTGAAAACCTTATGCCCATACCTAACACCATGCCAACATTCAAAAAGTAGTTACCAAGTGCATAATTGTTATGATTTTTGTACATATTTAACCCCAGTTTATAGGCATTTTAGCCACCGTGGACGCCATCTTGAAAACAATGCCTTTCTGGTTGTTCGTTTTTCCTAAGATTTTAGTATGTTATTTAGCATCCAATAGTAAGAGAATCCATTGTAAAATCTCTTGTATCAATTATTTTGGTTTTCAACCATACCTATAAGTGTCTAATATTTGAGTCTGTGTAAACAGACCCCTAGGGGGCGCTCCCAATACGTTTGCACAGCTTTTTGAAATCATTATACCCATACATAACACCACGCCAAAATTCAAAAACTAGTCAACAAAAGCCACATCTTTACAAGTGCGACCCCAGCTAACCGTCTTTGTGGAAAAGGGAACTACAGTCATGCACAGAATCTGTTGACATTGCAATGAAATGCACTTTGACATTAGCAGTAGTTTCATGGTCTGAACAATGCAGTGTTACACTGTATTTGGTGACCTATGGCATTCTGTGAGCTGTCCTCGCTGGCTACTGGTGTTGGATCTCTCTCTCTCTCTCTCTCTCTCTCTCTCTCTCTCTCTCTCTCTCTCTCTCTCTCTCTCTCTCTCTCTCTCTCTCTCTCTCTCTCTCTCTCTCATGAGTGTGATGTAATGGTCTGTAATTCCAGCCTAGACATGAAAGAGAAATGACCTTCCTCAGGTCGACGTTTTATTATATATTGGTTTAATCTGTTGAAATTAAGATTCTGACATAACGATGTCCATTTTTTGGCGCATCAGGTGCGCAAAACAAATGGTGTCAGTAATTTAACATTTGTGTGTATTTGCACTAGGACACTACGTACATCTTTAAGAGGCATTGTCCACATAGGTTCACAGACTCCGAAAACAGCCGTCCTTATTTTCTAGTGACTGACACTGCCCTCCTAATACATGAGGTGACTATGTTTTGTTTAGTTTTTTCGGGGTGCTAGCCCCTCCTATATTCAGCTATTTGTGTAGATTTTTTTGTCTTACACAAACGTATGTACACAAACATAACCGTAGACGAGCAAATCTGTATTTTTGTCCTGACACTGAATGGAGAATTTACGTCATGGTGATGTAAGAGCGTCACTTCACACGGGTGTGATTTTTTTTTAAATGAAAAGCATCAGGGATAGAATAATCATAATAATGATAATAATAATACAATAAATATTAAAAATAAATTAAAAATGTAATTAAAAAACATGGAGGGCAGTATGAGTCACCAGGAAAAAGAAAAAAGGGGGGGGGGGTTGATGAATCTAACATGGTTAAAATGGAGGTTGAAGTTCAATGGCTTTGTATAGGATAGGAGAAGGGGACAGAGCAGCTAAGATGAATATCAAATATCTAAATACTGGATCAAAACTTAAAAACTGGGGGCACGGTGGCACAGTTGGTAGTGCTGTCGCCTCACAGCTAGAAGGTCCTGGGTTCGATTCCCGCTTGGGACGCTGTGGGTGCTGGCGGCGTGTTTCCTCCTCCGCGTCATCAGTGCCCATACCCGAGGCGGGGTTGGCGAAAGGGCCTTTCTGTGTGGAGGGTACCTAGGGTAGGTACCCTCACACAACACATGCAGTGCTGGTCTCTAAACTGCCTCTCCCTGGCCAGCCGGGGCGCCTGATGGAGGGGAAAGGAACTGGTTGGTGTTCCTTCCACGCGCTACGTCCAACCAGGGAAACTCCCCCCTGTCAGGTGTAAAGGAGCAACTTGGACACTCAGCCATGAAGGAAGCATGAGTTCAAGTCCGCTGCTCTCCCCATGTCCCCCATATATGGGGACTAGGTTGGCGGAGGGTGTGTAGAGCCCAGGATCACATTACATAATTGACACAGGGGTGAAAAATGGGTTACAAAATCGTGGGATAAAAATTATAACAAAAAAAACAAAAACATTTTGGGATGTTCACATAAGCCTGAGTAGATGAGATGACCTAGAAACCCCCTCTACATTTTCCACCCAAGTCGACTGAAACCGTCTCGCATGATTTGTCTCCAAAACCTCTTGTCTTAAATGTCTTTATATTTGATCTAATATATATATATATATATATATATATATATATATATATATATATATATATATATTAAATTGAATACTGTGATACCCGCGGACACCCTGATTAATGATGATTGAATGCATAAGCTCGCACTGGACCATTAAACCCACCGCACTGACCGCTGTTGAATGGAAACGGAAACCTCGTATGTCTCAAACCTTTACTTTTCAGGAAACTGGGTGGGGGGTTGTTAAACTCGTGTTAATAATTCTCATTGGTTTAACATTTATAAACCCCAAGATACACTTTGGACCACTTTCACTTCGACTCTCCAAAATTCTCTCTAAAAAGAAAGCTAAAATGGCCGATCTACAACCTCATGTGACATCGCGACACGTTGTGAGCTTACAGATCGGCTATTGTCGCTACTTTTGTGACACTCTTGTATGACGAAGTAGGGCATTCATTTATTAGCAAATGCATAACATGTTTAAGTGTGTAGGTTTCTGGCCTATACAGCAGCTATATGGCGGCTTCTCTCCTAGCCGAATGCCTTCCTCCTCTGTCGCGGCATCTCTCCTCCCTTCCAGTACATTCTGTTCCTGCTAATCGGAATGAAATCTATTGCATCCCCGTGACATACATTAAAGTGCCTCCACAAAAAGCACCCAGTAGCTGATTAATAGACGCTGATTAAAACTTTATATTATCCAACATCCCCACTCCCACCCCTCGCATCTAGTGAGTACATATGTACTCTGATAAAGTCCAAGAGAGACCTGCCCGAGACATGCCACCTTAATAGCTGCAATCCGGACCTTATTTGTACTGTGTGAACACGTTGAGCTTATAGATCTTCTATTTTCAAAATATTTGAATACATAAATAGTTATCCACATAATACCTTGTGAAACGGGACATTCTGCATAATGAGTATTTTTACTTTTTAGTACTGGTATATGTTGATGCCAGTACTTTTACTCAAGTACATTTTTATATAAACGGACGTTTACCTAGTTTTTGACCCAAATTTACAAAAAACATGAAATCACCACTTAAGCCCTTGTTAGTATTGAAAATAGCTTAGTATTTACAGGCGCACACACTTGAGTTGTGAGCTTGTAAATTGGCTATTTTCACTATTTAATGCAGTTTTTTTTTTCTTCTTTTCCTTTTTTGTTGCCTTTTGAAATTCTACAGACTTTTATTTGTATTTATTTTTACACTGTAGGAAACATTAACAAGGGGGAGGATATTTACTTGCAAGCCGTAACAATTGGGTGCAGTGCTCTAGGATATATATTATCTTTAGGCACAGGCACACATGGAGACTTTCAGTCACATGTACAGAACACATATGTACCACGGCACTGTGAGAACATGCGTGCATGCAGGAGTCGCTCTTTCTCTCCATCTCTCTCTCTCTCCATCTCCTTTCCCAAATGTCTGTCCGTGTTGAGAGGCCAGCTGGATGATGAAAGCAGAGGCTATGCAGCTGTGACTAACTGTAGTGTCACAGAGCTGAGTGGCACCGCAGGCAGCAAAGTGACATGGTGCACACATCACCATCTCATACCCCACGACCAGGCAGCAAGGTGACATGGTGCACACATCACCATCTCATACCCCACGACCAGGCAGCAAAGTGACATGGTGCACACATCACCATCTCATACCCCACGACCAGGCAGCAAGGTGACATGGTGCACACATCACCATCTCATACCCCACGACCAGGCAGCAAGGTGACATGGTGCACACATCACCATCTCATACCCCACGACCAGGCAGCAAGGTGACATGGTGCACACATCACCATCTCATACCCCACGACCAGGCAGCAAGGTGACATGGTGCACACATCACCATCTCATACCCCACGACCAGGCAGCAAGGTGACATGGTGCACACATCACCATCTCATACCCCACGACCAGGCAGCAAGGTGACATGGTGCACACATCACCATCTCATACCCCACGACCAGGCAGCAAGGTGACATGGTGCACACATCACCATCTCATACCCCACGACCAGGCAGCAAGGTGACATGGTGCACACATCACCATCTCATACCCCACGACCAGGCAGCAAGGTGACATGGTGCACACATCACCATCTCATACCCCACGACCAGGCAGCAAGGTGACATGGTGCACACATCACCATCTCATACCCCACGACCAGGCAGCAAGGTGACATGGTGCACACATCACCATCTCATACCCCACGACCAGGCAGCAAGGTGACATGGTGCACACATCACCATCTCATACCCCACGACCAGGCAGCAAGGTGACATGGTGCACACATCACCATCTCATACCCCACGACCAGGCAGCAAGGTGACATGGTGCACACATCACCATCTCATACCCCACGACCAGGCAGCAAGGTGACATGGTGCACACATCACCATCTCATACCCCACGACCAGGCAGCAAGGTGACATGGTGCACACATCACCATCTCATACCCCACGACCAGGCAGCAAGGTGACATGGTGCACACATCACCATCTCATACCCCACGACCAGGCAGCAAGGTGACATGGTGCACACATCACCATCTCATACCCCACGACCACCGCAGGCAGCAAGGTGACATGGTGCACACATCACCATCTCATACCCCACGACCGTAGCAACACTGCATGTCACGCCCCCCAGCCAGGGTTAATTTTGTCCACTAAAACTACGATAAAAAATGTTCGTTGATTACCTTTTTTCACTGACAAAGACTAAATGAAACGTAAGCTACAGTATATTGACAATTTCAGCAGCAAATACAAAACTGGACTAAAATGTCAGGGAGGGGCCTGGGCCGTGGCTCAGCGGTCCAGGCGCCTTGGCTGGTGGTCCAGTCTGGCGGTGTGCCGCGGGTTCAACTCCCGATCCCGGCGGCCTTTGCTGCATGTCACCCCCCCATCTCTCTCCCCATTTCCTGTCGGCCTGCTGTCTGTCCCTCCATATAAAATATAAAATAAAGGCGAAAGCCACAAAAAAACGACACCCTCAAGGCCCGCCTCTATATATATATATATATATATATATATATATATATATATATATATACACATATATATACATACATACATACATACATACATATATATTGTAGGCAAAATCAACTGTAGATTAAGTCGACTAAAATCTTCATATCTCTCTCTAGGTCGTCCTCAGACGAGCCCTCCATCGTCGTTTCCAGTCATCCCGGTTCTCCATACATCTGGCCAGTTCGTTGGTACTTTGCGCTCAACTAAAACTAGACTAATACTAAATAAAAACATTTCAGATGACTTTATGGCTAAAACTAAATTGAATGTTATTCAAAAGACTAGCACTAAAACAACACTGGCCCCAGCATCCGCTTCAGTAGCGCAGATACTGGGCGACAGCCACACGCATGCGCACACACGTTTGTATTACTATACTTGTGACGACATATACACTTCTTTAACGCACACAAAGGATCCACGTGATGCCCGGATGTAGCAGGACAAACTGCGATCGCAAAAGGAAAATAGAAGTAATGCTCAGTTTAATTTATTTTTAGCTGTCAAACATTTCGATCAGTTTAGATCTTCATCAGGACTTTAACACGATGACGCATTTTTTCTATTTATATATATATATTTTATATATATTTATTTTCTATTTCCTTTTCATAATACATTTTAACCACTTTTCAGAGGCAGTGATTTGACGCGACGTGATGTTTCCTTTCTTTTTTCATGTGCAAGAATCTCAGACGAAAGATATACAGACTCCGTATTCAAGCGCCTTGACTTTTTCTTTTTTTTTAATCATAAAAAAAACAACCATTTCTCTTTTGAAAACCAGGAAGATTGCCCTCCCAATGACTATTTCTAATATTGTACAATACTTATGGGGCCCTCGCAAGTATAGTACACACAAACGCACGTACATACGCACAGCAATCGATTGGAGGCAGACACGCTGCCAGGAGCAGGAGGTGGAGATACATAACTCCTCCGTAGAGCAGGCGATGCCCACATCGCTGCTGTCTGTCGGGCCCAATCCTTGTATCTCCATGTTCCAACATGTTTCTATATATTTCCATAAATGCATTCCCCTACTTCATCATACAAGTGTCACACAAATGTACGGAAATGAGCAAATCTACCAGTTCATTCAACGTGTCGCATTGCAACGTGTTGTAAGCTTGGCTATTTTCATTATACATAATATATATATGTGTGTGTGTGTGTGTATGTATATATATATATATATATATATATATATATGTATATGTGTGTGTGTGTGTGTGTGGTTTCCACTCCACAGCGATGCCATGGAGCAGAACATTGCCCACGCGGTGTGTCTTTCCGCTGCATGCGGGGCGGGCAGGTTTCTGGGTCAGCCAGCTCCAAGCCTCTATCACATTAACCCGTTAAAACCGGGAAAGCATCCGTGTCACAATAATTTTAACCACTTTAACCATATTTTATTTTATGCTTTGGCTATTCAAAAATAGCAGATATACGAGCCCATAGTCATAGTGCATCACTTCATGCCGCTTGCTGCCATTTTAGAAAAATCGTTAAAATGTTTGCAAATCTTATTATCTTATATATCATGTCTTTTTTTCAAAGCAAACATTTTTAACTAAAATATTTGCTTCTGGTGGGCCGAAACCTTGTTTCTATATACTTCCGTAAATGCATGCCCCTACTTAATCATACAAGCGTCACACAAAAGTAGGGAAATCAGCAAATCTACCAGTTCATAACGTGTCCCATCGCAATGTGTTGTGAGCTTGGAAAAATATTTTTGAGATGCAGGGTCGACGGCCAAATGCATTTCATGAAAAAGTTTGAGAATAACTGGTTAAGCAACATGCGTTTCTCAGAAAACTGTTAGGATTTAGGAGACATTTGTAGAATGGTCGTCAGGAGGTTTTTATGGGTTAAAGGGCTTCAACATCGTCCTCATGGAGGGCTAATACTTTGTGGTCTGTAGGATGGAGGCAAACATTTCAAACCAAATGGGTCATCGTGTATCTCAGGGACGTCAGGTTTCTGTGGTCTGATGCCGATCCTGATTTCGGGAGAGTCCTAGACCCCGCCGATTACTGATGTTTTGACCAATATTTGTTGTGCTAAATTAAGCAAACAAATAACAAACATCTACCAAAGAGTTTGTGTTAATTCTTACACAAAGTCTTTGGTAGATATATTTTTTTATAAAATAAAGGATATGAAACGTCATTAAACTGAGAGCTCAATAAAAGGAGTAGCCTAGGTACCCCAAGCGGATACATCCCTTTTTTGTTTTACCCCATTTTCTCCCCAATTTATGTACAGTGTGGAATTTAGCCACAACTTTAGCTGGTTTTATTTGACATGTCTGAGACAGGTAGGCTATATTAAGTGGTGGTCGTCATCATCATAGCCGGAAGTTATGATGAAACGTGGCAAAAAACGACTTTCTGGCCTTGACAAGAAAAGTCCTATCTGATTGCGTTAAACAACATTAAATTCCCTTTGCCACTCACTTTGCCTGCCACTCACTTTGCCATTCACTTTATGCATGCGCATACCCTCTATTAAACATTAGCCTTTCAGGTGCTATTGCATTGTTACAGTAAATCCACAAATTGGAATAACAAAATTATGACATTGTTATAATATAAAATGGCTTTGGCTCCCTCTGTCATTTCATCCTGACGCCGGGCCTGACACACGTTGCCTCTGTTAGCTCCATCGTGTTATAACTAGGATATCTTAAAAGTAATAACTTCAAAAAACAAGTAATTGACAGATTTAGATATGTCTGTGAATGTTAAATGATAGCACCAGTGGCGTTTCACCGATTGAGAACATTGGCTGTATTTCTAATCAATGCCAGAGTCATATCTTTTTGAGCACAGTTAGACGTGATTTATTGTTGTTTGAGCACGGCTGGAGAGCTCATTTTGACCTATCAAAACGCTTGGCCGTAACCACTGGTCTCATTTGGCAAAGTGTCCTCTCCCTGTGCAAGATGAATTGGCAGGTTAATTGTTAACACAATCCATGCCAATACATTACAATACAGGTGCCAGCGTTTCTATATATATATATATATATATATATATATATATATATATATAAAACGTAACCTGACGTTGGGTTTTTAAAGTGAGAGTGAGAAGCTGATCCGCTCTGCTAATTGATATAACTGACTGGCATGAGGTAATTAGTAATTTTGCAGCACCTGCAATTTCAATAGTAACCTATAAACATTTGAAAAGGCTTTCATATACTATTCATATTTTTTCTAATAAGGTTTGGCCTTATAGATAGAAATGTGGTCATTTTTGTATCGTTTTGGATATTAATTGATTCATTCATTCATTCATTCATTCATTAAAACAAAAATGTTCGCACAAGGCCTCGCATTTGTGCATGTCCTTACTTCTTTTCACTGCTTATATCAGCTATTACTTCAATGTTGGGCAGGTGCTGAGCGAAAATAAACCCTCCCTCACTGTGGACTCCTGAAGGAGGCCCACCTGTCCTCTCACCTGTCCACTCACTGTGGACTCCTGAAGCAGGCCCACCTGTCCTCTCACCTGTCCACTCACTGTGGACTCCTGAAGCAGGCCCACCTGTCCTCTCAGGCCTGTGGACTCCTGAAACAGGCCCACCTGTCCTCTCAGGACCCTCACTCACTGTGGACTCCTGAAGCAGGCCCACCTGTCCTCTCAGGCCTGTGGACTCCTGAAACAGGCCCACCTGTCCTCTCAGGACCCTCACTCACTGTGGACTCCTGAAGCAGGCCCACCTGTCCTCTCAGGACCCTCACTCACTGTGGACTCCTGAAGCAGGCCCACCTGTCCTCTCAGGCCCCAAATTGAATTTGACACATGTTGAACAACTCTCCTTTCTCTGCTGTGTGTTTTCAGCCTTCACCATGATGATCATCCTGGCTCTGATCCGCATCAGCAAAGGGACGGGCCAGGGCCACCCGCCCGTGGCCAACCTGTCCGGAGTGCCCAACCTGTTTGGGGTGTGCGTGTACTCCTTCATGTGCCAGCACTCTCTTCCCAGCCTGGTGACGCCCATCTCAGACAAGAAGCGCGTGGGCACCCTGGTGCTGGTGGACTACACGCTCATCCTGGTCTTCTACGTGCTTCTCGGCTTCACTGCCATCTTCTGTTTCCAGGTAGGGATTGAACGCTAACAAACCTATTCCGTAGGGATGCACCGATATGGAAATGCTTGGCCCATACTGATGTTTAAAATAAGAATTTAGCCGATACTGATACCGATATTTGTTTATTTATTTTAGTTTTTAGTTATTATTTCCCCTTTTTGTGCCAGGGAAACAAATAAATCTTCATTATAAGAAATTACTTTTGGGAATGTGCAGAAACACAACATAATTCCCTGGTGTGATTTCCTGAAAATGTTACATTTTGGAGTAGGCTGGTTTCTGCCCAACAACAGAGAAATAGTACATTTTCCAATCAATTGGCAATGAATTAATTGTTAACAACTTTGGATTAATGATCGTAACAATTTAACACATTAAAACCGGGAAAGCATCTTCATTTCAGATTTTAGTGTTGGCTATACGATTAGATTTTTACTCTGATTTTTACATGATCAGTAACATTATGTAGTACATCTCAGTGACATCACAAAGATGTACTTCGTAATGTTACTGATCACGTTTCAGACCTCCAGTTCTAGGCAACACAGAATGGGGGAACCTTTTTATTATTTCCACACAACAACTCTAATGTATATTAATGACATAGTAAAATGTAGAAAATTTGTGGTATTCCCCTTTAAGTCCTCAGGTCTTCTTAACGGGTTAAAAACTGACCCCTCCAATTGTCTGCAGGGCTCGCTGCTGCACGACATGTACACGCTCAACTTCACGGACGACTGCGACGTGCTGGACGTGCCCGTGCTGCGCTACTTCCTGGGCCTGTTCCCCGTGTTCACCATCAGCACCAACTTCCCCATCATCGCCGTGACGCTGCGCAACAACTGGAAGACGCTGTTCCACCGCGACGGCGGCACCTACCCGTGGGTGGTGGACCGCGTGGTCTTCCCGCTCATCACCCTGGCGCCGCCCATCACCGTGGCCTTCTGCACGCACAACCTGGAGTCGCTGGTGGGCATCACGGGCGCCTACGCCGGCACGGGCATCCAGTACATCGTCCCGGCGCTGCTGGTGTACTACGGCCGCCGGCACCTGGGGCCCGTGTTGGGCCGTGACGCCGTCAACAAACACTGCTCGCCCTTCCGCCACAACTTCTGGGTGGGCTTTGTGGTGCTGTGGGCCACCTTCTGCCTCATGTTCGTCACGGCCAACATCATCCTCACGGACACCAAGAAGTGAAGGGCTTCAGGTTTCAGAACTTGGGTTTGCGTACCGAAAAACGCGGATCTGCGAGCTCAGCCGGGACACGTTATGAGCTTGTACAGTAGATCAGCTGTTTTCCAAATCCAAAGAGAAAAAAGAATACTCAAGTATACGCAAGGCTTTTGTAAGTGATATTTGTTTTTAACCACATGAATCCTTTTGCTTTTTGTTAATAGGGTTAAAGCTCAATATTGTGATAATAATCATTGCTATTGAGTGTTTGGTTCAGTAACAGGGGTCTCCTCATCTCTCCAACTCTTAAACAAATGTGTGTGAAGAGTTCCAGTTCTTTGGGTTAACACTTCTCAGTTCTCTGTCCTAATTGGATAACTGATTGGTATCCCAAACCGTAAAATGTATTTTTTTGTTTACTAAAGAGCTTGGGAGACGGGGAGACCCCTGTTGCTGAACAAACACTCTATCGCAATGAGTACTATCAGAATATAGAGCTAATCATTTTTTAACAAAAACAAGTATCACTTAATGCACCTTTCTTTTTCTTTTTTTGTGACAAAAATATCTGACCTAAAGGCTGACCTGAGTCAGCCTTTAGTGTTCATATAAGATCTGATTTATGGATTAGCTTTTTTTGGTTTTCCTTTTCTGTTACTTTTTTTTTGGGAGGGTTATCTTTCTCTATCCTTATTCCTGTACCTCAGGTCTGACAGAACACGTTACAGGTCGGGATAGTGTGCCTTTTTTACGGGACTGTAAATTAAAATGTAATTAAGAGTAATTTATCGTATTTGTTGAAAAAGGGACCAAGTAATCTTAGTGACTATTATTCCAGTGGTGAAAACCTCTGGTACCGTATCTGACGACAACAACAACAAGAAGAAGAACAGGGGGTGAATGGGAACGGAATCCTGGCTTGTTTTGGGACGAGAGAGTCCTTTTGGCAGTGTTTTGTTTTCACTGGACAATCAATTATTATTATCTTTTCTTTTTTTATGCAAGGTTTTTTGCACTACGCCGTCATGTCTGTAACGTCTCATTTAATTTCTAAACAAACAGTCGATCGTCCTTTTCCTACAAAATGTCCCAGCAAAAGGTTTCCTCAAAATGTTCTCAAGCAAACTGACAAGATGGGCAAGCAGCAATACTAGAAAATAACGCGTTTTGTTTTTGGTGAGACTGTATAAATGTTGGATCTATAATGCACTACAATCGCATTCATAATGCATTATAATGCACTTACAAGGCTTCATAACACTCGTAACGACTTATAACTGACTAGTCATAATGTGCTCTTCCTTTCAGATTATAATGCATTATGACCTGCACTATAATACTTCATGAACCTCGTTAGAAGTTCTCCCACTCTACATGATTATAAACATTTATAACAAGTGTTTTAAAACCTTGTAAGCGCAATATAATGCATTATAGACCCAACCTTACACTGTACAGTCTTACCGCATTTTCCAACGGCATCCTCTGTGTCCTACAATGTAGCATAGAGGAGACTCTGGATGGGAGAAAGAAAAGATTGATCGAATGTGCAGATGAATCGGGGATAATCAGACTCTTCATGGCTCTATATTGTCACTGTCGGGCAGAAACCTTGTATCTCCATATTCCCCCTTATTTTGTAAACCATGCCCTACTTTGTCATTCAACAGCGCCACACAAAAGCAACAAAAATAAGTATTTGAAAAAGTTATTGAAAGTAAAAGTGGTTAATTGAGTTTTGTGCGTGTAATAAAATATTGACCCTATGAAAAGTATTAACAAGAGCTTTTGTGTGACACTGTAGTATGATAAAGTAGGGCGTTCATTTATACACACACACAAAAATAACACAAAAAGTTCATATGGCGATAAGAGGTTTCTGCCCGACAACAATGATAATACCAGTAGTTCACCGGTGGCTGCCTCCAGACTCCTGTTGCACCCGACCCCACCCCACCCCACCCCACCCCATCCCGGTGAACAATGAACTTCTCTCCCCTGACAGATCTGCACTGACAGATTAGCCTCGAGGAGGAGAGACTCCATCTCGGTTTATCAGCGGACACACACACACACACTCCGCAGTAGTTCAGCCACAGGGCATGTCTGCCATCCTTTTTAATGCTCAACAAGCCATTTAACACCCAACGTTCAGCTCTCACCCTGTCTGTCTCGCTCTGCTGCCGTTGCTTTTTTTCCCCTTCCTTTCAATAAGGTTCTCAACCTATGGGCCAGGCTGTGTGGATACTACCGCAAGTGGGTAATTTGATAGCTTCAATTATATACATATATAGTTTTCTTTGTGATACCAAATGCGTAGGAACTGAAAAGTATACTATGTTGGTTCCATTGATCCAAGCCAGGACCCGACGCGACTCGTTGTGGTCTTGTCGATCGGCTATTTCCGTTCGAGTGACAGAATAATGTGTTTGTTAAAGCGTTAACTGTCGCTAACTGTTGGACAGGTTGATGACGTCAAAATACACAATTCCGATTGCTTGCAAATAACAGTCAGTCCTAAAGATAGATATCATTTTTCGGATTCTCCCGCCGTCTGATCGAAGCCATTAAAACTCGCCAGGCGAGGTGAACGAATGTGTGTTCACCTAAGAGCAGGTGAACGAGGCTCTGAGGTGAACAAACATGGAGCTTTGTCTGAGAAGTTCTGAGGCCGACGCAGGGTGAAGGGCAGTCAAGGAGGACGCAGGTGAAGGGCAGTCAAGGAGGACGCAGGTGAAGGGCAGTCAAGGAGGACGCAGGTGAAGGGCAGTCAAGGAGGACGCAGGTGAAGGGCAGTCAAGGAGGACGCAGGTGAAGGGCAGTCAAGGAGGACGCAGGTGAAGGGCAGTCAGGAGGACGCAGGTGAAGGGCAGTCAAGGAGGACGCAGGTGAAGGGCAGTCAAGGAGGACGCAGGTGAAGGGCAGTCAAGGAGGACGCAGGTGAAGGGCAGTCAGGAGGTCACCAGCCAGCCAAAACAGCACAGCACTGATACTATGTATTAATGCCGCCAACAATCTCGTTAGTCGCCGTCACCCGGGTTGGCCGGATTGACTCACACATCCCACATCGATGTCAGGTCTTTACATTGGAGTTTAGCTGTTTTGTTTTAGGCCTGTTAAAATGAGATTTTATACTAGATCAACATGGTGTTCCGGGGACCACCATAGGGTCGAAGTGGATTTTATAGTGTAGATTGAGGGTATTGAATGATCCGTGGCTGAAGGCATATGAAACTCCTTGAAATTAAACGGGTTGAGAGTAACAGAGATACTGTAGATTAAACATGGCGGCTTCATTCTCTGCTTAAGCGTGGAGTCTCCTATTGCTAATGAATCGATGCCCTCACTTATCCCTGTCCAGCCTTCTTCCCCCCCTCATCACATCACACGTCTCACAGTTATATAGCTTCTGGTTTATATTCCTCTGTAGTCTAAGTCTATACATTGGGGAGCACTAAGTCTTCTTCCGTCTCTCCACAATAGTTGTTAATGTTGACTGGTCAAACCTTTGTGTTATCTGCGGTATTTTGTTGTCACGGTTGCGTTTTGTTTTGATGGTGCTAGCTATTCGGCTAGCACGGTGATGAATGCTGTAGCCTTGTTATGGGAAGAAATAGAGGAAACCAGTCTTTTTTTGCACAAACCACTCAACATTGCACATAATTTGCAATGCCACATCTGCCTCTGAAACCGTGTCTCAATATGTTTTTGCAGCATTTATTTTTGGGAGAAACAGGAATGATGGCTTACTTGGAAAATCGGTCAAATGTTAATTGCCTGTTTAGTGATGCTTGGGATGCCATGAATTCCTAGGCTACAGTCTTAGCCTTAGTCGTATGATTCAAATGGCATTTACAGATGTAGCAAGTAAAAATGCACACAATGTAGTCGAACATGCAATGGAAAACGGTTAAACAAATGTAGCGTGCTGTTGCTTCGCTTCAAAAATTATAAAATGTATGATTAACTATTCAATCGATCTAAGATGCGGTCATATGTGAAGTGAAAATAGTTGAAACTATATTTACTTAATAAATGTGAGACAATATATTTTTCTTTTTTCTACCTAAATTCAAAAGACAAACTACAAACATTTTCATAAATTACTTCAAAATAAGTTAATGAATAAAATGTCGCCTGTAAGTGTTTTGTAGTAAGCTTGTAGACATATCAACTTGATATACGTTTTTGACCACCTCATCTGTGCCAGTGACTCCCATAAAAGATTTGTGTTGTAATGTTTCAGATTTTGTACTTAGATTATTTGAAAATACAAGCTTAAAACGCTTTGCAACATGTGAGCTTGTACGTAGGTCTGCTATTTTCACATAGTCAATGTACTGTAAGCTATATAGGGTTAATGTGGTTAAACTGAAGCAAGCTCAAATTAAGCTACTACAGTCTACACTTTAGAAACAAACACAACTACCAATATTCACAATCAACTTCACTGGAAAACAAGCCCAAAGGTCGTTTTAACAAGCAGACCTGGCAACAGTGCTCAATGGACAAGTAGAGAGACCACCTCCAACCAAGTGGACTGCAAGCCTCGTCTGCAAAGAGTAAAACGTTTATTTTTTCACAATTTTTGAATAAGCACTCTGGAGCTGGCTGTGTGGCGATGGGGATTCACTCTGGAGCTGGCTGTGTGGCCATGGGGATTCACTCTGGAGCTGGCTGTGTGGCCATGGGGATTCACTCTGGAGCTGGCTGTGTGACCATGGCGATTCACTCTGGAGCTGGCTGTGTGGCGATGGGGATTCACTCTGGAGCTGGCTGTGTGGCCATGGGGATTCACTCTGGAGCTGGCTGTGTGGCCATGGGGATTCACTCTGGAGCTGGCTGTGTGGCCATGGGGATTCACTCTGGAGCTGGCTGTGTGGCCATGGGGATTCACTCTGGAGCTGGCTGTGTGGCGATGGGGATTCACTCTGGAGCTGGCTGTGTGGCGATGGGGATTCACTCTGGAGCTGGCTGTGTGGCCATGGGGATTCACTCTGGAGCTGGCTGTGTGGCCATGGGGATTCACTCTGGAGCTGGCTGTGTGGCCATGGGGATTCACTCTGGAGCTGGCTGTGTGGCCATGGGGATTCACTCTGGAGCTGGCTGTGTGGCCATGGGGATTCACTCTGGAGCTGGCTGTGTGGCCATGGGGATTCAAGGTACTTGCATACAAGCTCTAGTTAAAAAAAAAACATTTTAATGGCATTATCCTTCACGTTTATTTCCCCTGTCTTCTTGTGCGATAGTTTTTCTTTTTTTATTATTCTCCCCAGAATGTGATGGACGAGCCGGTTTTCCATCTTGAATTAAATGTACAAATATATGAAAGCAAGATTGATGTATATGTAAGTGGAAATGGATGCATCTTATGACTGAAAATACGAGTGTGTGTTTGTCTAACTTTGAAACGTGTTGTGTGCTTCAATGACTCATAAGCCTGATTTGATCTTAGTCATGCAATGGTGACGTGTGCTGGAAATAGCAGATCTATCTGTGGATCTGCTATTTTTGGTATGTGACACCATATTGTATACGAGCATAAATTTGCCCTTATGGACTTTCCGAAATGTGCCTTTTTTATTGGAGTATGTTTCCCCTTGACCTTGTCAGCCCTTGTTGTTTTGTTTAATTAGTTTTGTTTCTTTTGTAAAAATGTCTGCATGCAAGCCTTTCATTTAACTGACAATCGGTGTATGCTAAAAACTGATTTATTTTATATTTTTGTTCTTTTTGAAATGTTTGAATCTACAGTCTACAGTATGTCTGGTTTACATTGATTTGGTCTACCGGTGATTCCACAATTTGCATCAATATTTAATATCTGTTTGTGTTTTTATTTTGTTTCACAAAGAAATAAAGTTTTTTGTTGTTCACCTGAAACTTTTCAACTTCAGTTGCTTAAAGTGTATATTACACTAGCGTAATATAATAACGTATAAAGTCTGGTCAAAAACTAATTCACTTGAATGGAGTAAAAGGCTTATGCAGCCAACAGGAGGGGAAATAGCGGCATCTGCTGGGCCATTAATGCATGCTGATAATGACTTCCTATTTGTATTGCCTGGTTGTCCGGTTGTAGGCCGTTTGTTTGACGTATGTTTGTGGGTAGTTTCCTTAATTCACCATATTCACACGGTGGCCATCTTGCCATTAAGTTAATGTAATCGCGTTATTATGGATCCCACCGCAGTTCTAGGAAAGCCCCGCTGTGATTGGCCAGTAGTCGCTGTGATTGACAGTTCTTGTTTTTGCACCTATTCCTAAACCTAACCGCAAACCTAACCTCAGTAAAACTATACCTAAACCTAACCTTAACCCTAAACCTCAGTAAAACTATGCCTGCCCGGGAGCCAATCAGACACATGGTAAGGCGGGTCTATCCCATAGCGTTGGTGGGATTCATAATCACGCTGCTATGGTTCATGAAAGAACAATAAAAAAGAAATGGCTGCCAAGGGTCAACGCACAGCATGTGTTCTGAACTTGCCGCTTCACACGCGTCAAGACTCCACAGTGTCAGAAATCCGCCTCATGTTTCCCATATAAGTGGACGGAGAAGCTGACACGAATCACGTGCAAGTTCTGCCTATCCCTTTATTAAAAATAGCCGATCTACAAGCTGTCAACATGTCGCATCGCGACGTGTTGACAGCTATTTTATGCGCGCACCTATGGTGAAGTACTGTATCTAACACTTTCACAGGGCCTCTCCAGTCATGGTGTGGGGGTGTGTGTGTGTGTGTGTGTGTGTGTGTGTGTGTGTGTGTGTGTGTGTGTGCGCGTGCGTGTGCGTGCTTGCGTGTGTACACTTGTGAGGTAGGCCTACTTTCCAATTTCCATCCCCCCTCCACCTGACTTCCCTGTCCCTGTTACAGCAGCTCGGTGTAATATTTTTTATTTATTATCATAATAAACCCCTCGCCTTTCAATTTTGGCAAGGAGGCTGCTACGATGTAATCTAATTCCCCCTCTTGCCCTCTTATGTATGTGGGGGCGTGTCTGTGTGTTTGGGGGTACAATTACAACAGGAAATTAAAACGTGGCGCGGCTTAATTTATTCACAGTGAGTTTAATTTATCTGTGGTTTATACAGCACTTTTTATTTTTTTTTCCCTGCTGTCGATGCATGAAAAAAAGCCTTTTTTTCTCCCCCATAATCCTGTTTGCCTGGTCAGCACTATAATACTAATTGATTGTAATATTTAAAATTGATAGCCATTCTTAGCTCTTTTAGATCTAATCTATCCACTAAAGTTTCGAGCTAAAGCTTGCTGTGGTGGAAAGTAACTATAAGTGCATTTGCTTGAGCACTGTACTGTTGTACTGTAGCCTGCTTGGTGATGCCTGATTCACATGGTGGAAAAAGCACTACATTCTACATTTTACACTACAGTTAAAGGACCACTTCACCACTTTTCAACTTATCTTCATATAATTGGTCCTCACTAATGTTCATGATAAAATACCACAATTTTTTTCTACTCAGTCTGTGTCTCATAGGAGGGCTGTGGGCAGTTCAGAAACCTGTCCACCAGTGACATCATCGTTAGGCAGATCTTTTTTTAAACAAGATCGTGGTGTTTTATCATGAACATTAGTGAGGACCAATTATATGAAGGCAGGTTGAAAAGTGGTGAAGTGGTCCTTTAAGTAAAAGTATCAATTCTGCAATGGTTGTTACAAGTAAAAGTTGTTACTCAAAGGTAAAGGAAGACTGTGCTGTTGCAGGTAGCACATAGCTCAATGAGTTAGGACATATTGGCTACATGATCTGGAGGTTGTGGGTTCAAACCCCACTCAAGTCTTTACTTTCAAGACCGATTTCTAGAAGAACAACTTCAAAACTAAAACAAAAAGCAGCATCAATTGCCTGGTACCTGTGGCGCAATGGACCAGTCAAACAGGACACCACAGGATACCTTGATGGTTCAAACAACATGTTGGGTTTGTAAATAAACCATCGATGTGTGATCATTAGTATAGGGTGATTTTTTGATCTGCCATTGACCCCCATTATACATTTGAAAGTAGGCCTACTATATTTCTAAAACTATGACACATTTCAAAGATTCATTTTCATGTCTGGCGTTTAAGTTAAATAACTCAAATATTTCAAAGCATAAAGTTCCAGCATGTGTCTCCACAGTAAGCTGAATAATAAAAAGTGTGAATGGAGTTTCTACTGTAGGTGAAAGTGCTTTTTTGACGTGCCAATATCTGCCATTGAGCCCCATTGTAAATTTCTCAAATTTGAAAGCACTATATTTCTAAGACTATGAAACATTTCAAAGATTCCTTTTCAGGCAAAAATGACCACTGTAAGATGAACCTAAATAGGTTTGAATGTGGTTTCTAGGTGTAAGTATGTAGGACTAGTTAGTAGCATGCCAAAGTTTGTGCTATTGCCATTGAGAATGCATTGGGGGTTTTAGTTAATTAACTCAGAAACTACAAAACATTTCAAAGTAAAACGTTCCAGCATGTGTGCCCAGAGTAAGCTGAATAATAAAAAGTGTAAATGGAGTTTCTAGGTGAAAGTGCTTTTTTGACGTGCCAATATCTGCCATTGAGCCCCATTGTAAATTTCTCAAATTTGAAAGCACTATATTTCTAAAACTATGAAACATTTCAAAGATTCATTTTCAGGCAAACATGTCCACCGTAAGATGAACCTAAATAGGTTTGAATCGGGTTTATAGGTTTAAGTATGTAGGACTAGTAGCATGCCAACATTTATGCTATTGCCATTGAGAATGCATTGGGCGTTTAAGTTAAATAACTCAGAAACAACAAAACATTTCAAAGTAAAACGTTCCAGCATGTGGCTCCACAGTAAGCTGAATTATAAAAAGTGTGAATGGTGAAAGTATGTAGGACTAGTAGCATGCCAAAGTTTGTGCTATTGCCATTGAGATTGCATTGGGGGTTTAAGTTAAATAACTCAGAAACTACAAAACATTTAAAAGTAAAACGTTGCAGCATGGTTCTCCACAGTAAGCTGAATTATAAAAAGTGTGAATGGAGTTTCTAGGTGAACGTGCTTTTTTGACGTGCCAATATCTGCGATTGAGCCCCATTGTAAATTTCTCAAATTTGAAAGCACTATATTTCTAAAACTATGAAACATTACAAAGATTCCTTTTCAGGCAAACATGTCCACCGTAAGATGAACCTAAATAGGTTTGAATGGGGTTTCTAGGTGAAGGTATGTAGGACTAGTAGCATGCCAAAGTTTGTGCTATTGCCATTGAGAATGCATTGGGGGTTTAAGTTAAATAACTCAGAAACTACAAAACTTTTCAAAGTAAAAAGTTCCAGCATGTGTGCCCAGAGTAAACTGAATAATAAAAAGTGTAAATGGAGTTTCTAGGTGAAAGTGCTTTTTTGACGTGCCAATATCTGTCATTGAGCCCCATTGTAAATTTCTCAAATTTGAAAGTACTATATTTCTAAAACTATGAAACCTTTCAAAGATTCCTTTTCAGGCAAACATGTCCACCGTAAGATGAACCTAAATAGGTTTGAATGGGGTTTCTAGGTGTAATTATGTACAGTAGGACTAGTAGCATGCCAAAGTTTGTGCTATTGCCATTGAGAATGCATTGGGCGTTTAAGTTAAATAACTCAGAAACTACAAAACATTTCAAAGTAAAAAGTTCCAGCATGTGTCTCCACAGTAAGCTGAATTATAAACAGTGTGAATGGAGTTTCTAGGTGAAAGTGAAAGTGACGTGCCACTATCTGCCATTATAAATGTCTCAAATTAAAAGCACAATATTTTTTAAAACTATGAAACATTTCAAAGATTCCTTTTCAGGCAAACATGTCCACCATAAGATGAACCTAAATAGGTTTGAATGGGGATTCTAGGTGTAAGTATGTAGGACTAGTAGCATGCCAAAGTTATAATTTTTTTCGGAGGATTTTGGAGGATTTGAAATAAAGATGAAAATCATGAAAAACCGACATACTATAGTCCATGGTTTGGGACGGCATACTATAGTATGTAATATTTTCATGATTTTGGGACACTATGTCAGAGCCAGGACTTGAACCTGCAGCCTCCTGATTCCCAGGCAGGATCTGTACCCAGTGAGCTACTGTGCATGCTGTTCTTAAAAGGCCGAATAGATAATGACAGAAGAGCCAGAGACTTGTTTCCATTGTGATTCATAAACATTCGAACGTCTAGAGATAAACAACAGCAAAAGAAACAATAGACAAATCTCCTGTTATTTTATTTTTGTATCAATGTTGTACTCAAAGGGAACAGCAGACTGCATTGTGGCAGGTAGCAAGTAGATCACTGACTTAGCACACTGGCTGCATGATCTGGAGGTTGTGGGTTCAAACCCCACTCAAATCTTGACTTGCCAAAATCTGCCATTGACCCCAATTCTGAATTTCTCAAATTGAAAAGCACTATATTTCTAAAACTATGAAACATTTCAAAGATTCCTTTTCAGGCAAACATGTCCGCCGTAAGATGAACCTAAATACGTTTGAATGGGGTTTCTAGGTGTAAGTATGTAGGACTAGTAGCATGCCAAAGTTTGTGCTATTGCCATTGAGAATGCATTGGGCGTTTAAGTTAAATAACTCAGAAACTACAAAACATTTCAAAGTAAATAGTTCCAGCATGTGTCTCCACAGTAAGCTGAATTATAAAAAGTGTGAATGGAGTTTCTAGGTGAAAGTGAAAGTGACGTGCCACTATCTGCCATTATACATTTCTCAAATTAAAAGCACTATATTTCTAAAACTATGAAACATTTCAAAGATTCCTTTTCAGGCAAACATGTCCACCATAAGATGAACCTAAATAGGTTTGAATGGGGATTCTAGGTGTAAGTATGTAGGACTAGTAGCATGCCAAAGTTATATTTTTTTTCCGGACGGCATACTATAGCATGTCGTTTTTCGTGATTTTGGACTATTTGAAAAAGAGATGAAAATCATGAAAAACGACATACAATAGTTCATGGTTTCGGACGGCATACTATAGCATGTCGTTTTTCTTGATTTTGGAGGCTTTGAAATAAAGATGAAAATCATGGAAAAACGACATACTATAGTCCATGGTTTGGGACGGCATATAGTATGTAACATTTTCATGATTTTGGGACACTATGTCAGAGGCAGGACTTGAACCTGCAGCCTCCTGATTCCCAGGCAGGATCTGTACCCAGTGAGCTACTGTGCATGCTGTTCCTACAAGGCCGAATAGATAATGACAGAAGAGCCAGAGACTTGTTTCCATTGTGATTCATAAACATTCGAACGTCTAGAGATAAACAACAGCAAAAGAAACAATAGACAAATCTCCTGTTATTTTATTTTTGTATCAATGTTGTACTCAAAGGGAACAGCAGACTGCATTGTGGCAGGTAGCAAGTAGATCAGTGACTTAGCACAGTGGCTGCATGATCTGGAGGTTGTGGGTTCAAACCCCACTCAAATCTTGACCTGCCAAAATCTGCCATTGACCCCCATTCTGAATTTCTCAAATTTAAAAGCACTATATTTCTAAAACTATGAAACATTTCAAAGATTCCTTTCAGGCAAACATGTCCACCGTAAGATGAACCTAAATTGGTTTGAATCGGGTTTATAGGTTTAAGTATGTAGGATTAGTAGCATGCCAACATTTGTGCTATTGCCATTGAGAATGCATTGGGCGTTTAAGTTAAATAACTCAGAAACAACAAAACATTTCAAAGTAAAACGTTCCAGCATGTGTCTCCACAGTAAGCTGAATTATAAAAAGTGTGAATGGAGTTTCTAGGTGAAAGTGCTTTTTTGACGTGCCAATATCTGCCATTGAGCCCCATTGTAAATTTCTTAAATTTGAAAGCACTATATTTCTACAACTATGAAACATTTCAAAGATTCCTTCTCAGGCAAACATGTCCACTGTAAGATGAACCTAAATAGGTTTGAATGGGGTTTCTAGGTGTAATTATGTAGGACTAGTAGCATGCCAAAGTTTGTGCTATTGCCATTGAGAATGCATTGGGCTTTTAAGTTAAATAACTCAGAAACTGCAAAACATTTCAAAATCAAAAGTTCCAGCATGTATCTCCACAGTAAGCTGAAAAATAAAAAGTGTGAATGGAGTCTCTAGGTGAAAGTGCTTTTTTGACGTGCCAATTTCTGCCATTGAGCCCCATTGTAAATTTCTCAAATTTGAAAGCACTACATTTCTAAAACTATGAAACATTTCAAAGATTCCTTTTCAGGCAAACATGTCCACCATAAGATGAACCTAAATAGGTTTGAATGAGGTTTCTAGGTGTAAGTATGTAGGACTAGTAGCATGCCAAAGTTTGTGCTATTGCCATTGAGAATGCATTGGGGGATTAGGTTAAATAACTCAGAAACTACAAAACATTTCAAAGTAAAAAGTTCCAGCATGTGTCTCCACAGTAAGCTGAATTATAAAAAGTGTGAATGGAGTTTCTAGGTGAACGTGCTTTTTTGACGTGCCAATATCTGCGATTGATCCCCATTGTAAATTTCTCAAATTTGAAAGCACTATATTTCTAAAACTATGAAACATTACAAAGATTCCTTTTCAGGCAAACATGTCCACCGTAAGATTAACCTAAATAGGTTTGAATGGGGTTTCTAGGTGAAAAGTAGGACTAGTAGCATGCCAAAGTTTGTGCTATTGCCATTGAGAATGCATTGGGGGTTTAAGTTAAATAACTCAGAAACTACAAAACTTTTCAAAGTAAAAAGTTCCAGCATGTGTGCCCAGAGTAAACTGAATAATAAAAAGTGTAAATGGAGTTTCTAGGTGAAAGTGCTTTTTTGACGTGCCAATATCTGTCATTGAGCTCCATTTTAAATTTCTCAAATTTGAAAGTACTATATTTCTAAAAACTATGATACCTTTCAAAGATTCCTTTTCAGGCAAACATGTCCACCGTAAGATGAACCTAAATAGGTTCCAGCATGTGTCTCCACAGTAAGCTGAATTATAAACAGTGTGAATGGAGTTTCTAGGTGAAAGTGAAAGTGACGTGCCACTATCTGCCATTAAAAATGTCTCAAATTAAAAGCACTATATTTCTAAAACTATGAAACATTTCAAAGATTCCTTTTCAGGCAAACATGTCCACCATAAGATGAACCTAAATAGGTTTGAATGGGGATTCTAGGTGTAAGTATGTAGGACTAGTAGCATGCCAAATTTATAACTTTTTTTCGGACGGCATACTATAGCATGTCGTTTTTCGTGATTTTGGACTATTTGAAAAAGAGATGAAAATCATGAAAAACGACATACTATAGTTCATGGTTTCGGACGGCATACTATAGCATGTCGTTTTTCGTGATTTTGGAGGATTTGAAATAAAGATGAAAATCATGAAAAATCAACATACTATAGTCCATGGCTTGGGACGGCATACTATAGTATGTAATATTTTCATGATTTTGGGACACTATGTCAGAGCCAGGACTTGAACCTGCAGCCTCCTGATTCCAAGGCAGGATCTGAACCCGTTGAGCTACTGTGCATGCTGTTCTTACAAGGCCGAATAGATAATGACAAAAGAGCCAGAGACTTGTTTCCATTGTGATTCATAAACATTCGAACGTCTAGAGATAAATAACAGCAAAAGAAACAATAGACAAATCTCCTGTTATTTTATTTTTGTATCAATGTTGTACTCAAAGGGAACAGCAGACTGCATTGTGGCAGGTAGCAAGTAGATCAGTGACTTAGCACACTGGCTGCATGATCTGGAGGTTGTGGGTTCAAACCCCACTCAAATCTTGACTTTCCAAAATCTGCCATTGACCCCCATTCTGAATTTCTCAAATTTAAAAGCACTATATTTCTAAAACTATGAAACATTTCAAAGATTCCTTTTCAGGCAAACATGTCCACCGTAAGATGAACCTAAATACGTTTGAATGGGGTTTCTAGGTGTAATTATGTAGGACTAGTAGCATGCCAAAGTTTGTGCTATTGCCATTGAGAATGCATTGGGGGTTTAAGTTAAATAACTCAGAAACTACAAAACTTTTCAAAGTAAAAAGTTCCAGCATGTGTGCCCAGAGTAAACTGAATAATAAAAAGTGTAAATTGAGTTTCTAGGTGAAAGTTATTTTTTGACGTGCCAATATCTGTCATTGAGCTCCATTGTAAATTTCTCAAATTTGAAAGTACTATATTTCTAAAAACTATGAAACCTTTCAAAGATTCCTTTTCAGGCAAACATGTCCACCGTAAGATGAACCTAAATAGGTTTGAATGGGGTTTCTAGGTGTAATTATGTACAGTAGGACTAGTAGCATGCCAAAGTTTGTGCTATTGCCATTGAGAATGCATTGGGCGTTTAAGTTAAATAACTCAGAAACTACAAAACATTTCAAAGTAAAAAGTTCCAGCATGTGTCTCCACAGTAAGCTGAATTATAAACAGTGTGAATGGAGTTTCTAGGTGAAAGTGAAAGTGACGTGCCACTATCTGCCATTATAAATGTCTCAAATTAAAAGCACTATATTTCTAAAACTATGAAACATTTCAAAGATTCCTTTTCAGGCAAACATGTCCACCATAAGATGAACCTAAATAGGTTTGAATGGGGATTCTAGGTGTAAGTATGTAGGACTAGTAGCATGCCAAAGTTATAAATTTTTTCGGAGGATTTTGGAGGATTTGAAATAAAGATGAAAATCATGAAAAACCGACATACTATAGTCCATGGTTTGGGACGGCATACTATAGTATGTAATATTTTCATGATTTTGGGACACTATGTCAGAGCCAGGACTTGAACCTGCAGCCTCCTGATTCCCAGGCAGGATCTGTACCCAGTGAGCTACTGTGCATGCTGTTCTTAAAAGGCCGAATAGATAATGACAGAAGAGCCAGAGACTTGTTTCCATTGTGATTCATAAACATTCGAACGTCTAGAGATAAACAACAGCAAAAGAAACAATAGACAAATCTCCTGTTATTTTATTTTTGTATCAATGTTGTACTCAAAGGGAACAGCAGACTGCATTGTGGCAGGTAGCAAGTAGATCACTGACTTAGCACACTGGCTGCATGATCTGGAGGTTGTGGGTTCAAACCCCACTCAAATCTTGACTTGCCAAAATCTGCCATTGACCCCAATTCTGAATTTCTCAAATTGAAAAGCACTATATTTCTAAAACTATGAAACATTTCAAAGATTCCTTTTCAGGCAAACATGTCCACCGTAAGATGAACCTAAATACGTTTGAATGGGGTTTCTAGGTGTAAGTATGTAGGACTAGTAGCATGCCAAAGTTTGTGCTATTGCCATTGAGAATGCATTGGGCGTTTAAGTTAAATAACTCAGAAACTACAAAACATTTCAAAGTAAATAGTTCCAGCATGTGTCTCCACAGTAAGCTGAATTATAAAAAGTGTGAATGGAGTTTCTAGGTGAAAGTGAAAGTGACGTGCCACTATCTGCCATTATACATTTCTCAAATTAAAAGCACTATATTTCTAAAACTATGAAACATTTCAAAGATTCCTTTTCAGGCAAACATGTCCACCATAAGATGAACCTAAATAGGTTTGAATGGGGATTCTAGGTGTAAGTATGTAGGACTAGTAGCATGCCAAAGTTATATTTTTTTCCCGGACGGCATACTATAGCATGTCGTTTTTCGTGATTTTGGACTATTTGAAAAAGAGATGAAAATCATGAAAAACGACATACAATAGTTCATGGTTTCGGACGGCATACTATAGCATGTCGTTTTTCTTGATTTTGGAGGCTTTGAAAAAAAGATGAAAATCATGGAAAAACGACATACTATAGTCCATGGTTTGGGACGGCATATAGTATGTAACATTTTCATGATTTTGGGACACTATGTCAGAGGCAGGACTTGAACCTGCAGCCTCCTGATTCCCAGGCAGGATCTGTACCCAGTGAGCTACTGTGCATGCTGTTCCTACAAGGCCGAATAGATAATGACAGAAGAGCCAGAGACTTGTTTCCATTGTGATTCATAAACATTCGAACGTCTAGAGATAAACAACAGCAAAAGAAACAATAGACAAATCTCCTGTTATTTTATTTTTGTATCAATGTTGTACTCAAAGGGAACAGCAGACTGCATTGTGGCAGGTAGCAAGTAGATCAGTGACTTAGCACAGTGGCTGCATGATCTGGAGGTTGTGGGTTCAAACCCCACTCAAATCTTGACTTGCCAAAATCTGCCATTGACCCCCATTCTGAATTTCTCAAATTTAAAAGCACTATATTTCTAAAACTATGAAACATTTCAAAGATTCCTTTCAGGCAAACATGTCCACCGTAAGATGAACCTAAATTGGTTTGAATCGGGTTTATAGGTTTAAGTATGTAGGATTAGTAGCATGCCAACATTTGTGCTATTGCCATTGAGAATGCATTGGGCGTTTAAGTTAAATAACTCAGAAACAACAAAACATTTCAAAGTAAAACGTTCCAGCATGTGTCTCCACAGTAAGCTGAATTATAAAAAGTGTGAATGGAGTTTCTAGGTGAAAGTGCTTTTTTGACGTGCCAATATCTGCCATTGAGCCCCATTGTAAATTTCTTAAATTTGAAAGCACTATATTTCTACAACTATGAAACATTTCAAAGATTCCTTCTCAGGCAAACATGTCCACTGTAAGATGAACCTAAATAGGTTTGAATGGGGTTTCTAGGTGTAATTATGTAGGACTAGTAGCATGCCAAAGTTTGTGCTATTGCCATTGCGAATGCATTGGGCTTTTAAGTTAAATAACTCAGAAACTGCAAAACATTTCAAAGTCAAAAGTTCCAGCATGTATCTCCACAGTAAGCTGAAAAATAAAAAGTGTGAATGGAGTCTCTAGGTGAAAGTGCTTTTTTGACGTGCCAATTTCTGCCATTGAGCCCCATTGTAAATTTCTCAAATTTGAAAGCACTACATTTCTAAAACTATGAAACATTTCAAAGATTCCTTTTCAGGCAAACATGTCCACCATAAGATGAACCTAAATAGGTTTGAATGAGGTTTCTAGGTGTAAGTATGTAGGACTAGTAGCATGCCAAAGTTTGTGCTATTGCCATTGAGAATGCATTGGGGGATTAGGTTAAATAACTCAGAAACTACAAAACATTTCAAAGTAAAAAGTTCCAGCATGTGTCTCCACAGTAAGCTGAATTATAAAAAGTGTGAATGGAGTTTCTAGGTGAACGTGCTTTTTTGACGTGCCAATATCTGCGATTGATCCCCATTGTAAATTTCTCAAATTTGAAAGCACTATATTTCTAAAACTATGAAACATTACAAAGATTCCTTTTCAGGCAAACATGTCCACCGTAAGATTAACCTAAATAGGTTTGAATGGGGTTTCTAGGTGAAAGTATGTAGGACTAGTAGCATGCCAAAGTTTGTGCTATTGCCATTGAGAATGCATTGGGGGTTTAAGTTAAATAACTCAGAAACTACAAAACTTTTCAAAGTAAAAAGTTCCAGCATGTGTGCCCAGAGTAAACTGAATAATAAAAAGTGTAAATGGAGTTTCTAGGTGAAAGTGCTTTTTTGACGTGCCAATATCTGTCATTGAGCTCCATTTTAAATTTCTCAAATTTGAAAGTACTATATTTCTAAAAACTATGATACCTTTCAAAGATTCCTTTACAGGCAAACATGTCCACCGTAAGATGAACCTAAATAGGTTCCAGCATGTGTCTCCACAGTAAGCTGAATTATAAACAGTGTGAATGGAGTTTCTAGGTGAAAGTGAAAGTGACGTGCCACTATCTGCCATTAAAAATGTCTCAAATTAAAAGCACTATATTTCTAAAACTATGAAACATTTCAAAGATTCCTTTTCAGGCAAACATGTCCACCATAAGATGAACCTAAATAGGTTTGAATGGGGTTTCTAGGTGTAAGTATGTAGGACTAGTAGCATGCCAAAGTTTGTGCTATTGCCATTGAGAATGCATTGGGCGTTTAAGTTAAATAACTCAGAAACTACAAAACATTTCAAAGTAAATAGTTCCAGCATGTGTCTCCACAGTAAGCTGAATTATAAAAAGTGTGAATGGAGTTTCTAGGTGAAAGTGAAAGTGACGTGCCACTATCTGCCATTATACATTTCTCAAATTAAAGGCACTATATTTCTAAAACTATGAAACATTTCAAAGATTCCTTTTCAGGCAAACATGTCCACCATAAGATGAACCTAAATAGGTTTGAATGGGGATTCTAGGTGTAAGTATGTAGGACTAGTAGCATGCCAAAGTTATATTTTTTTTCGGACGGCATACTATAGCATGTCGTTTTTCGTGATTTTGGACTATTTGAAAAAGAGATGAAAATCATGAAAAACGACATACAATAGTTCATGGTTTCGGACGGCATACTATAGCATGTCGTTTTTCTTGATTTTGGAGGCTTTGAAATAAAGATGAAAATCATGGAAAAACGACATACTATAGTCCATGGTTTGGGACGGCATATAGTATGTAACATTTTCATGATTTTGGGACACTATGTCAGAGGCAGGACTTGAACCTGCAGCCTCCTGATTCCCAGGCAGGATCTGTACCCAGTGAGCTACTGTGCATGCTGTTCCTACAAGGCCGAATAGATAATGACAGAAGAGCCAGAGACTTGTTTCCATTGTGATTCATAAACATTCGAACGTCTAGAGATAAACAACAGCAAAAGAAACAATAGACAAATCTCCTGTTATTTTATTTTTGTATCAATGTTGTACTCAAAGGGAACAGCAGACTGCATTGTGGCAGGTAGCAAGAAGATCAGTGACTTAGCACAGTGGCTGCATGATCTGGAGGTTGTGGGTTCAAACCCCACTCAAATCTTGACTTGCCAAAATCTGCCATTGACCCCCATTCTGAATTTCTCAAATTTAAAAGCACTATATTTCTAAAACTATGAAACATTTCAAAGATTCCTTTCAGGCAAACATGTCCACCGTAAGATGAACCTAAATAGGTTTGAATAGGGTTTATAGGTTTAAGAATGTAGGATTAGTAGCATGCCAACATTTGTGCTATTGCCATTGAGAATGCATTGGGCGTTTAAGTTAAATAACTCAGAAACAACAAAACATTTCAAAGTAAAACGTTCCAGCATGTGTCTCCACAGTAAGCTGAATTATAAAAAGTGTGAATGGAGTTTCTAGGTGAAAGTGCTTTTTTGACGTGCCAATATCTGCCATTGAGCCCCATTGTAAATTTCTTAAATTTGAAATCACTATATTTCTACAACTATGAAACATTTCAAAGATTCCTTCTCAGGCAAACATGTCCACTGTAAGATGAACCTAAATAGGTTTGAATGGGGTTTCTAGGTGTAATTATGTAGGACTAGTAGCATGCCAAAGTTTGTGCTATTGCCATTGAGAATGCATTGGGCTTTTAAGTTAAATAACTCAGAAACTGCAAAACATTTCAAAGTCAAAAGTTCCAGCATGTATCTCCACAGTAAGCTGAAAAATAAAAAGTGTGAATGGAGTCTCTAGGTGAAAGTGCTTTTTTGACGTGCCAATTTCTGCCATTGAGCCCCATTGTAAATTTCTCAAATTTGAAAGCACTACATTTCTAAAACTATGAAACATTTCAAAGATTCCTTTTCAGGCAAACATGTCCACCATAGGATGAACCTAAATAGGTTTGAATGAGGTTTCTAGGTGTAAGTATGTAGGACTAGTAGCATGCCAAAGTTTGTGCTATTGCCATTGAGAATGCATTGGGGGATTAGGTTAAATAACTCAGAAACTACAAAACATTTCAAAGTAAAAAGTTCCAGCATGTGTCTCCACAGTAAGCTGAATTATAAAAAGTGTGAATGGAGTTTCTAGGTGAACGTGCTTTTTTGACGTGCCAATATCTGCGATTGAGCCCCATTGTAAATTTCTCAAATTAAAAGCACTATATTTCTAAAACTATGAAACATTTTAAAGATTCCTTTTCAGGCAAACATGTCCACCATAAGATGAACCTAAATAGGTTTGAATGGGGTTTCTAGGTGAAAGTATGTAGGACTAGTAGCATGCCAAAGTTTGTGCTATTGCCATTGAGAATGCATTGGGGTTTTAAGTTAAATAACTCAGAAACTACAAAACTTTTCAAAGTAAAAAGTTCCAGCATGTGTGCCCAGAGTAAACTGAATAATAAAAAGTGTAAATGGAGTTTCTAGGTGAAAGTGCTTTTTTGACGTGCCAATATCTGTCATTGAGCTCCATTGTAAATTTCTCAAATTTGAAAGTACTATATTTCTAAAACTATGAAACCTTTCAAAGATTCCTTTTCAGGCAAACATGTCCACCGTAAGATGAACCTAAATAGGTTTGAATGGGGTTTCTAGGTGTAATTATGTACAGTAGGACTAGTAGCATGCCAAAGTTTGTGCTATTGCCATTGAGAATGCATTGGGCGTTTAAGTTAAATAACTCAGAAACTACAAAACATTTCAAAGTAAATAGTTCCAGCATGTGTCTCCACAGTAAGCTGAATTATAAAAAGTGTGAATGGAGTTTCTAGGTGAAAGTGAAAGTGACGTGCCACTATCTGCCATTATACATTTCTCAAATTAAAAGCACTATATTTCTAAAACTATGAAACATTTCAAAGATTCCTTTTCAGGCAAACATGTCCACCATAAGATGAACCTAAATAGGTTTGAATGGGGATTCTAGGTGTAAGTATGTAGGACTAGTAGCATGCCAACGTTATAATTTTTTTCGGACGGCATACTATAGCACGTCGTTTTTCGTGATTTTGGACTATTTGAAAAAGAGATGAAAATCATGAAAAACGACATACTATAGTTCATGGTTTCGGACGGCATACTATAGCATGTCGTTTTTCGTGATTTTGGAGGATTTGAAATAAAGATGAAAATCATGAAAAATCAACATACTATAGTCCATGGTTTGGGACGGCATACTATA
This sequence comes from Electrona antarctica, assembly GCF_951216825.1. Classification (NCBI taxonomy): domain Eukaryota; kingdom Metazoa; phylum Chordata; class Actinopteri; order Myctophiformes; family Myctophidae; genus Electrona; species Electrona antarctica. The sequence continues at coordinate 22,956,876 of NC_136795.1, read as the reverse complement.
GTATGTAATATTTTCATGATTTTGGGACACTATGTCAGAGCCAGGACTTGAACCTGCAGCCTCCTGATTCCCAGGCAGGATCTGTACCCAGTGAGCTACTGTGCATGCTGTTCTTAAAAGGCCGAATAGATAATGACAGAAGAGCCAGAGACTTGTTTCCATTGTGATTCATAAACATTCAAACGTCTAGAGATAAACAACAGCAAAAGAAACAATAGACAAATCTCCTGTTATTTTATTTTTGTATCAATGTTGTACTCAAAGGGAACAGCAGACTGCATTGTGGCAGGTAGCAAGTAGATCAGTGACTTAGCACAGTGGCTGCATGATCTGGAGGTTGTGGGTTCAAACCCCACTCAAATCTTTACTTGCCAAAATATGCCATTGACCCCCATTCTGAATTTCTCAAATTTAAAAGCACTATATTTCTAAAACTATGAAACATTTCAAAGATTCCTTTTCAGGCAAACATGTCCACCGTAAGATGAACCTAAATATGTTTGAATGGGGTTTCTAGGTGTAAGTATGTAGGACTAGTAGCATGCCAAAGTTTGTGCTATTGTCATTGAGAATGCTTTGGGCGTTTAAGTTAAATAACTCAGAAACTACAAAACATTTCAAAGTAAATAGTTCCAGCATGTGTCTCCACAGTAAGCTGAATTATAAAAAGTGTGAATGGAGTTTCTAGGTGAAAGTGCTTTTTTGACGTGCCAATATCTGCCATTGAGCCCAATTGTACATTTCTCAAATTTGAAAGCACTATATTTCTAAAACTATGGAACATTACGAAGATTCCTTTTCAGGCAAACATGTCCACCGTAAGATGAACCTAACTAGGTTTGAATGGGGTTTATAGGTGAAAGTATGTAGGACTAGTAGCATGCCAAAGTTTGTGCTATTGCCATTGAGAATGCATTGGGGGTTTAAGTTAAATAACTCAGAAACTACAAAACATTTCAAAGTAAAAAGTTCCAGCATGTGTGCCCAGAGTAAGCTGAATAATAAAATGTGTAAATGGAGTTTCTAGGTGAAAGTGCTTTTTTGACGTGCCAATGTCTGCCATTGAGCCCCATTGTAAATTTCTCAAATTTGAAAGCACTATATTTCTAAAACTATGAAACATTTCAAAGATTCCTTTTCAGGCAAACATGTCCACCGTAAGATGAACCTAAATAGGTTTTAATGGGGTTTCTAGGTGTAATTATGTAGGACTAGTAGCATGCCAAAGTTTGTGCTATTGCCATTGAGAATGCATTGGGCTTTTAAGTTAAATAACTCAGAAACTACAAAACATTTCAAAGTCAAAAGTTCCAGCATGTGTCTCCACAGTAAGCTGAAAAATAAAAAGTGTGAATGGAGTCTCTAGGTGAAAGTGCTTTTTTGACGTGCCAATATCTGCCATTGAGCCCCATTGTAAATTTCTCAAATTTGAAAGAACTATATTTCTAAAACTATGAAACATTACAAAGATTCCTTTTCAGGTAAACATGTCCACCGTAAGATTAACCTAAATAGGTTTGAATGGGGTTTCTAGGTGTAAGTATGTAGGACTAGTAGCATGCCAAAGTTTGTGTTATTGCCATTGAGAATGCATTGGGCGTTTAAGTTAAATAACTCCGAAACTACAAAACATTTCAAAGTAAAAAGTTCCAGCATGTGTGCCCACAGTAAGCTGAATAATAAAAAGTGTGAATGGAGTTTCTAGGTGAAAGTGCTTTTTTGACGTGCCAATATATGCCATTGTAAATGTCTCAAATTTGAAAGCACTATATTTCTAAAACTATGAAACATTTCAAAGATTCCTTTTCAGGCAAACATGTCCACCGTAAGACGAAACAGCAGATCTGCAAGCTCACTTGCGTTGTGAGTTTTTAGATCGGCTATTTCCAGCATGCAAGTGTGTGAAATAAGCCATTACGACACCAAAATACATTATTGTGGATAAAATCAACTGTAGATTTAGTCGACTAAAATCGTATGATATTTAGTCGAGTAAAGCTAAACCTAAAACTTTTCAGATGACTAAAATATGACCAAAACAAAATTTTATTCAAAAGACAATTGGGCCTCATGCGCCAATAAGTTCCTAACTTTTCCTCTTACATTTCTTCCTAAGTGAATTCCTAAGAGAAGTCCAGTCAGATTCATGAAACGTTCTTAAGTAGGCAGAATTGTTCGTAAGCATGTTCTTATGATGATGAATCCAAATCCTCGTAACTTGAAGGGGTGTGCCAGTTCATTCAAATTATCATAGGTAGACGCCCCACATATCCTAATTAGCATCCTAATTACCATAGGGAACCGCCCCACCAATCCTATATAAGGCATTGGGAATTCACTTTCCTACCTGTGTTCACCCAGGTGGGTGTAGTTTTGCATGACTCCATGGCCTTGCCTGCAGTCACACCTGTGTGTGATTGCAGCACACAGAAATCACAGGAACTCACACATAGAAATAAAGTTGAGTGAAGTCAAGAATACCTAAACTAAAGTCTAAATATGGTGGAACACCAGACTCCAAACATTAAAAATCAATAATACTGAAGTTAACAGAAAATGTCAATATTTCAATATTTTCAATAATCATGAATGTATTTCATTATTTATCTCACAATAGTCAACTTGGGGGGGGGGGGTGATGTTGGGTGCATGGGGTGGGGGTTATGTGGTGGGTATGGTGCGTTTGTTTGGGTTGGGTTGTGAACTCTAAACCAGTGGTTCTCAAAAATCTTCATGTCAAGGACCCCCAAATTGACATGCATTCTGCAGACCCCCATATGAAAATATTTTCTGCTAGGGAAATGTTTTGAAGATTTATCAAAATGTTTCGAAAATAGCCGATCTACAAGCTCAAAATGGGCAGTAATGGGACGCGTTTGTGAGCTTGTAGATTGGCTATTTTCAAAGTATAAAATGGGATTAAAGTGGTAAATGTTCCATATTTTGCTGTGGACTGCCTGGAACTTCCTCAAGGACCCCTTGAGGTCCTCAGACCAAACTTTGAGCATCATGCAGATGGCGCTGTTTTTCCTTTATGTTTTCAGATTGCACTTAAGAACGAAAAAGGCACCCTAAGAGTGCTCCACAGTGTGCGTAGATTCTGTTCTTACCTACGAACAAATCACAGCTAAGAAAAGATTGAGGGATCCCAAAACCTTCTTAAAAACTTCCTAAGTGGGTCTAAGAACAAATTTCCTCTTAAGAACTTCTTAAGAACGGTTGGCGCATGAGGCCCACTGACTAGGGGCGCCCGCTGGCCTAATGGTCCTGGCGCATGCCACATATAGACTCTGGCCTGACAGCGCATCATGTGTTTGAGTCCCGTTCATCTTCCTTTGCTCCCTCTTTCCTCTCTGTCTTCACTGTAACTATCAATAAAAAAGGCACAAAAGCCAAAAAAAATACCAAATCTTTAAAAAATAAAAAAGACAATGACTAAAACTAAATCAAAATTTGCTCAATCAAATCAACACTGGCTCAAAAAAAACATCTAATTTTCAGTAGCCTGGCCCAGCCAGCGTGATTTCTGGTCTAGGGCGGGTGCCGCTGGGATCACAGTGGTGGATCCTATTGGTTCACAGATCTGAGCGCCCACCCCCGCCCCCCTCATCCCCTCCCTGGTAGAAAACTGCAGAGAACACTGACGTCACCAAATTTGGAGCGACGCCCCTCTGCACTGTAGTTCACTCCTAGACCAGGAAATGTGGCTTGTTTGCCCAGGCGTTTCTTTTTCTTCTCCGAGGTTACCTTTTCAGTGACGTGTCTAGAGGGTGACTCGGGTGTGGCGGGGTGCCACCCGATTGGGCACAATCGGGTGGCAAGCCGTGGCTTTCTGGGCAACTGAACATTTGTGCCTACAGTGACGGTCAGATGAAGTCATTGAAAAACGTGACGGTTGTGGCTTCTCTCTGAGGACTAGAACATTCAACACATATCTAATTGCGTTTACACATGAATTAATGTTAATTTGAATGCATTTCAAGTCTGGAGCACTCTGGTGGAGCTGTTGCCCCCGCGACCCGACTACGGATAAGTGGTTGAAGATGGATGGATGGATGGATTTCAGATAACGAAAATGGGCAATGACGTCCGTAAATTGACTGAAATCGGAGAAGATTCTCAGCATATTTACGAATGCACCCAAATATTACATTTGTGTAGCTCCAGTCTGTCGTGCTTCCATTGGTAGGTTCATTCATCTTTTAAATTAAACGTTGAACACAGGACAGTATCGCAATGTCAGCAACTAAAGTCCGGACATGCCAACCGCTCATGTCCTCACATCCTCTCTTCATCTCTCGTGTCATAGCCTGGTCCTGCGGCACCGCTGACAAACAGCAGAAGGTTGTTGAATATTCTGTCAGAGTTGCGTGTCATCGCCCTCGGAGTGTCGATGGATGATTGATGACCGTTATTACCCATGAGTCTCGGCCCAAAGCGGGCAGCCGCTATAAGGGCGCTTACATCCATGTTTTTTTTTTTTAAAGAATGCCTTTGCTCCTCCGATCAGCTCCGTAGACATTCATCACCAAAACACTTATTATTCAGCCGCCATGTCGCATAGTATTCAGGCCCGCTGTTGCTTTGCATATGTTTCAGGTGCACACACACCGTCCTTAATGCTGTCATATAGTGTTAATGTAACTCTGAGAGCCTGCAAAATGTAACCAAATGAACTCGTAGGCCTACGGTTTCATTTGGTTACATTTTGCACACTCTCAGAGTTACAAATGGTTAAATTACCAGTGATAACTCCAGTGGTGTACACTGTACAGAACGAAATCAGTTATGTTCATTTTGTTTGTTTTCCAGCAGGGGGAAGTGAGACCGTTTTGGTCCCAGAGCAGATGGTAGCTAGCGAGCAACAGATTATTGTCAGTTAATTTCCGAGTAAATTAAACATTGGTTAATTTACGATCATTTACACTGGCGCCAAACTAATGATCAGTTTAGCTCATGCATTGTTAGAGCATTTGTACGTAATTAAATCATGTTAACTCACAGACGATGTTGCATCACTTACAGCACCTTTAATTTATTTACCCTTGAAACAATTTAACGATTTGTTAATCGCTAATTGAAATCCATGAGTTGTAACTCACTCCAACTAGGCATCACTTCTAATCCATGACTTGTTTATGCATTTGTAAATCATTAATTTGTTTTGAGTACAACATAATGTGAATTCAGTTACTCTTGTTGGAATGAAAGAAAAACAGTTAATTGTGTTTGTTGTGTAGTGTCATTCAATGCCATTCAATGTACCACACAGGCTACCACGGTCCATGATCTCAGATTAATTCTGGCACTGAACTGTTCTGGAGCACCAGTCCAGCAGTGTTGATTTTGTCAACTAAAACTACAGTATGAACAATAAATGTCCATCGACTGACTCAACTGCCTTTTCACTGATGAAAACTAAATAAAAACGAATCTACAATGACTAAAACTAAGACTAATCATATTGACAATTTAAAAAATACATTTTTGTCACTAAAGTCACATGATAGTCGACTAAAACTAAACCATTTCAGGTGACTAAAATGTGACTAAAACTAAATTACATTTTAGTCAAATGAATATGACTAAAACTAAATCAAAATGTCATAATCAACACTGCAGTCCAGCCCCACTTTCAAATGCAACGCAGTGCATCAGTGCAATGTAATGGTTTCATCTTGACAAGAGTGTGTGGCTGCAAGCCTACAACACTGTAAATGGGATGTCAGGAGACAGCTTAACGGGACACTGGAGGGTTTTTGTACAGTATTTCTCTGAAACACCTAATGGCTGAAACGTTAACAGATTCTCAATTTTGGGAGGATTGAAAGGCCCTGTAGATCACTGTTGCACATACACATAATCATACTGTAGCTCTTTTTTATTGAATCATTGAATTGTATCGTATCCCTCTGAATGAACCAATATCGTCCATGTATCATACCATGTATCGGGTTGCATATCGTATCGCTGTTAAAATGCATCGTTACACCCCTACCATACTTCATTGAAGAGTGTCAGGCAATATTAGCTAAACAATTTCCGATTTGCAAGCTCACATTATATACCATAATGAAGTTGGACCCTAGACGGGGACAGTGGGGGCATGCACCGGCCCATGCATTACATTATGTTTCAGTCAACAACTTCCTGAGCAGCAGACTCCGTGGAGGCAGCTTGATGCTTCACTGTGAGTGTGACATCTGTCTGTTTAGACAGACTCGCTCCGATAACGCGGTGTGTCCACCGGTGTCCCGCGGTGAGTTACAGTATGAAACGACACACTCCGTCACACTCCATTGCTGTCCCTCCTTGACGCTGACACGTGGGGACGGATGCTAGTACTACGCTACCATGCTTGAACTGGCCTACGTGGGCCCATTTTTTTTTTCTTCTTCTGCGGTTCAGACTTTGGAATGAATATGTTGTGATATTGAAGCCAGTACATGAAATCCAGTACCACTCGGGAATCGCCAGGGCAGGAAAATGCAGACATCACACTCATACAGAAATATCAGTAGCCTGCTCTTACTGCCAATAAGCTGCTTTTCGTAATGTGGGACAGTTCTGTGTGAAATGTGGGACACTTGGAGGTGGGCGGAATTTATTAAGTTGCTATGAATATTTGAATAGGCCTATATTTGTATCTTTTCTTTTCTTTTTTTTTTAGACATTAAATCCATAGAGCATTGTCTGTGCCTTTCAATATGTAGGCTACATACTGTACAATAACAAAAAAACACCATGTAATTGATTTTGTAAATATCATGTCTGTATAATCATCAGAGGAAATCTGGGATATCCAATGTCAATAAATGGGACACATAATATTGCCTGCAAACCGTTTTTAGTGGTTAGAGCTAAGTGCAATCAGTGTAACAATGGAAATGAATGCCCTAAGTGCAAATTATGTTACCAATAATTGTTAAATAAAGGGCCAAAAACTGATCCCTGCAGAACATGCAGAGGGGGTCCGAAAGGAGGACAAAGCCTGTCCAATTACCACTGATAAACTTACAGTATATGTTCATGAGGTGGGAGTGAGACTATAGTGCAGTGCCAACCCAGTTTCCGTGTCTAACAATGAAAATGGAGTGGTCGACTCGGCAGTATCCAAAGAGATCCGGGAGAAATTGAACTGGGCGGTCACCAGAGTCCGAGCCAAGCAGTAAATCATTAGTGACCTTTAAAAGTGTTGTCTCGTTAATGTGGAGACTGGAGAGTGCGGAAACCAGATTGAAACTCTTTGGAAACACTATTAAAAATTCAAGAATCAATTGATTAGGCACAATCTTTTCTAAAAAAATAATGATATAAAATTGGTTTAAAATGACACCCTAACACCAGGGTGTTCACCCTTACGGGTCCATTTGGTTATATTTGAACACACTCAAGACTTAAATTAACACATTTTTACTCAGCTGAAATCAGGCCATATCACTTTCTCTTGGAACAAGCAATACTATACCATACTCCCACAATGTTTTGACCATTCTCACATGTCCCAGGAATGGGTGGACCTAAAGGAAGTTCCCAGCAACAATACTTTTAAAATAATACCCACATTTTTCACAGATTTTGCTGTGCCAATTGATATATGTTTGGCTGTGCGGGCCCCCATCTGAAAGGGTTTTAATTGTGCCAATTAAGGCCATTTAGGTTCAAAATGATTCAAACATTTCTCTGGTGGTCCCCAACCGGACCCCACTTTGAGAACCACTGCTCCACCAGCCAGATTGGTTACAGTATTCGTTGTATGTTAGAATCTCTGTGACCAACTGGAGGTAAAGCAGGGAAGGGTGTGGTCCCCCCATATTCTCCCAGAAATAAGAAGATGATAATAGATGTGATGAAAGCTACTGTAACAGGAGGCAGAAGCAGCCTTTGATCTGGCTGATAGCTCTCTCTCGCTCTTTCTGTGTCATCCATCACCGGGCTCCGGAGCAGACATCGTGATGTGAGCTGCATGGCAGATGGGCTCATGAAGAAAAAAAAATAAAACCTCCTCAAGTGCCCGGCGTGAGGCCATGCACATAAATATGCATACACACACATACTGTACGCACGCACACAGGTACACACACACACAGCACATCAGGGTAGCTAGGTTTTGTTCAAGTTATAACAAGGCAAACAATGCACTGTGATAAGCTGTTCATTCTTGTGTTTTCCAGCCTAACCAGGTGGATCCAGTTAATAATTTTCTCCTAACAAGCCGGGGTTTGGAGGCATAGTCCCGGTTTTATTATGTCACCTATCAAATTGCCTGTGCACACATGTGTTTATACATCAACAGACACTATGGGCCCTCTTTTGCATGTCAGGGTGGATTTAGACGATGTTATTAGTGTGTGAATGCTGCTGTGTACTGTTCCCCGGAGCCGATCACCATACCGCACCCAGGGCCGTCTGGGGTCTGATTGATGTGTGGGCTTACTCGGATACGGAGCGCTGCAATGTGAAAGCCATCCATACCAAAAGGAGGAAGTGGACTGCTAATTACGGTATATAATTCATATATTTTTACATTTTACCTGGGTTATACCTTCTGATAGTTCCACTTGAATGTTGACAAGAAATGATACTCCTGCTAATGTTGGAGTAGTGCGAGCCACTGCATGGTTGGTTGTGTATCGTCATGTTATTATAACTCAAGACAATGTCAGGAACACAGACAAACTTTATTATTCGCTCCAAACTCTTGACAAGTGACTCTTCTTAGACTGTGACATGACTCTCTCCCAAAGTCCACAGCACCCCTCTGAGGCACAATTAAGTACCATTACAGTTGAATGAACTGTACTCTGTACGGAAGAACCTTGTCTAATGTGAATGCTGGCCAGCAGGGACCAGGAAATTGTTTTTGAGAACGGATCAATCAGACCCAGTCTGAATCCAGGTCTTACGACTTAACTTAAGACCTTGAGGCGTGCCCAATGCCGTTTCGATAGTTGAGTGGCTGGCTGAATAGAATTGGCCTAAGCTAAGGGCATAGTTCAATGTACAGTAAGATTTCCTCAATAAAGAATACAATAAATGTAAGATTTCCTAAAGAATAACATTTTCATTGTGATCCATATAACTGCTAGAATGAATGTTGCCAACATCTTCAATGGTGTTAAACAGCTGGGGTTTTGGGCAGAAATTAGTTTTATGTGAAACACTGCTTGCTTGTGCATCCTTAACTACATCATAAGGTCTTTCACACAAGAATAAAAACACATTTAGTTTAAAAGCTTTTCCATTTAGTTTCCACCTTTCTTCACAGTACAGGGCCTCACGGTCACTGAGCCAGAGAGCCAATTTTACATATGCTTTTTTCCTCCTGCTTGGGCTACAAGGGTGACCTTACAGAGGTAATTACAGTAACAGCCTTCTGTTGAGAGGGAATGGAGAGAGTGGCGGAAGCATGCATGTGAACACATCAGTGTTGGAAAACGTGAGTATAATCTTAAGTAAAAATATCAATACTGCCATGCAGAAACACTGTTACAACTAAAAGTGACAATTTAAAGTTATCACATTACAAAACAAATATTTCTGAAATATATTTTCAAATTGACAAAGTAGCCTATATATATCAGTGAAGTGGGGTAAAAGTACCATAGTTGTCTGAGATGTAGTGGAGTAGAAGTTAAAGTATAGAAAATTGCAAACATTTCTGAGGTGGTGTTGTTACTTGGCTCGAACACCAGGGCCATGCCAAAATAACTCAAAACAAGGCAGATCAAAAGTTTACAAAAAGGTTTATTTAAAATTGAAATCGGGCATAAAAATCATGTACTAAACATCAAACGAGCAATGAATGAGTTAAGGAACGATTAATGAACTTACAATTAAAAAAGGAACACTGAATAACCAAATTAATGAAGTGAATGAACTACTAAATCAGTGAATTAATTAATGCCAAAATCAATAATAAATGTAAACTAAAGACCTAATTAAATATACTAACAAACAAAAGTATGGGCTGGTCACAACTAATACGTTGGGGAGCCTGGGCACTATGTGCGTGTCGGAGTGCCCAGACTCCTCATAAACTATCAAACTAAACTAACCAAACGCCAAATGAATACTTACGACCAGCCCATCTGTAACCAAAGTAAATAACAAAAATTAACAGGGAGGGACCACGCACGACTGTTCTGTTTGGGGAAAGACTGAGCTGCTGGCCACATGCTCCTCTTTATAGCCTACTCCTAATCATGCAACAAGACACAGCTGCCACAGGGTGTGGCACCCAGAGCCCTCAGGTGATTGACAGGTGTCTCTTACACCAGCAGAGGTCAGCGATGTCACAGGTACTACGACAGAACAAAGACATACATTAGTGAACAGATAAATGTTAGACGGATAACACATTATTGACAAATGATAACGTGTGTACAGTGTGCAAGCATATGACACCATGCTTTGTGTGCCATGTGTGTTTATATGCAAGCACATACCGGATTATAGACAAAGTAATAATGTATACGTAGAATGTGAAAACAGATATCACCATGCTTTGCCATGTGTGTCTATATTTGTAAGCACATAACATGAGGACGTATTCTGCGTTACCCGGGCAAGTATTTAGCCGATCTGCCCTTTCTGCCACATGGAGACAGCGTTTTTGGGGACCACCTCCCAGAGTGGCAAACACGTCTCCGTGTGTACAGTGAATGCCACCTATTTGCTGAAACGGTGACGCAATAGTCCCCTCGTCCCCTCCAAACTAACCTCATGTCACCAGACTTATCACAGCTATTTCTTTTATGCACATAATGTCTATAAATCTCTTATGCGAAAATAGCCGATCAGCCGATCAGCCGAGCTTGTAGATGAGCTATTTTCCGAGAACAGATATAAATTATGGTGATTACCAATCTGGAAAGACAAGAAAAAAACGGATGATACATTATTGTTAGCCTACTAATGGTGTAGTGTAGATTAGTATATACGGTAGGCTATGAAGATAGGAAGCATACAGCCACCGTCTGCCCGTGCCTCTCAGGCAATATTCCTCTATAGAGCACCTGAAGTCAGTGAAGTCCTGACGTCACTGTCAGTATAGAGGGCGTCAGTCCCCAGGTTCGTGTACTTTTTATTTGCATTGTAATCTCCATAGGGGGATTTTAGATCGCCTCATATAAGAACTGTGTTTGAAAAATAAACCGATCACCCTGGCCTTTTCACTCATATGGATATGAAGCATCGACTGAAGGTGGTACAAATATACCCAAAGAGTAACAAAATAAGTGTTAGAAACGAGCCAAACAACCCACTACATTTCCGGGTAGGTGGGTGGCTGCATCTGCCCGTCGCACAACAGAAACTGAATGTTAATTACGTTTATTTTTATTTTTATTTTATTGATACTTAATGTTTCGTGGTTAGTACGAGTCGAGTCACCACCAGCTGAGCTTACGTCAACGAGGAATCTCAGGAATGCAATGTGTTGACAGCTGGACGTGACGTATATTAGCAGCGACATTGCCTTCATATGTAGTTTCAAGGCTTTTGCGGCCACATTAATTCCATTTTCTCCAGAAACTGGCTGTATCAAATATGAATGGACATCATTAACGACGCACAGCCACTCCCCTGACAGAAAGGCCGGGGTGGTCGGTTTATTTTTCAAACACAGTTCTTATATGAAGCGACCTAAAATCCCCCTATGGAGATTACAATGCAAATAAAACAATACATGAACCTGTGTATTGACGCCCTCTACTGAAAGTGTCAGACTTCGGTGCTCTATACCTGCCTGTTTTCACTGTTTCTAATTCCTCTTTTTTTATACTTTTGTATAGCCTATGTGCAATTTGATTAGGAAAAATGTTTAGCGCTGTGCAGGCAGCAGGTGGAATCAATCTATTAACGAGCAATTATCTGACATTCAGCGGTGTTGCGCACCGGCGAATATATTCAATCTCCAAAGTCAAACTCATAAATTCACAATGCACATGCCGCCCCTCGTTGTGAGCTTTAAGATCTGCAAACTATGAATCTCATGCTTATGTATAGGCCTACATTACTTTGTAGCCTATTTCTGGCAGAAGAGGGTAGTTATGAGAATATACTGTATAGTCAGGGGCCCCGGGGATTTTTTGGTTCAGATTCTCGCAAATTCGCCAAATTTGGCACAGATGTTGTCCACACCGTACTTAATCATTTTAAGATGGGTGCCAAGATTGGCGCCCCATGGTACTGCCATATTGCGCAATCCAATATGGCTGCCACCCGAAAAAAACGGAAAGTCATAGAATCATAAATGATACCACTTTTTAGGGGGTTTCTGGGTCGTAGAATCTGATTCTGGTGTTGTTTTAATGATTTGAGGTCAAGATTACCCCTCAAGGTCAAGTTTACTCATCAAAGTTAGTATATAAAGGTAATATTGGGGTAAAATCCAATATTTCTGGTGCGCCATGCCAGATGCTACCCCCAAAAAGTTATTTTTTTTCCATTATAAGTTGTAGTTGTATATGTATCAATGTTTCACAACTCAAAACAGTAGATTGTTTATTATAAACAACAAACTAATACAAGTCCAACTTCAACAACAGTAAACAACAGTAGGGGACAATGTAATCAAAATAGTTACTCCGTAAAACTTGCTAAAATCAAAAAGTTAGATCACAATGTTGTCTTTCACATTCTTTGTGTCTCCATCCCTTGCAAGGTGTGGAGTTACTGGCTGTCATCTTCATTATTAAGGCACCCACCTTCGCATTTGCAGAGGATTGTGCATCGGACACCGATACGGTGGCATTTGCACCTTCCCATGCATCCCTTGAGGCAGCCACAGCCACAGCACAAGAAGGTCACATGCTGCTGATGCATCACTAAGAGTGGTCCACAGTGGTTGCCATGTGCCAGTGCCATCTTTGTGCCAGCCCCACTCACTGAAGTCAGGAATTTCCTGCTGGACCGAGGTTGCCTGATTCCAGTAGAAACTTGCCTGCAGTAGCGCTCGCTTGACATGCTGGAACAGTGCAGCTTGGGTAGGTGGGAGGTTTTCCAGTGATCTACTTCCAGTGGTGAAGAGGCAATGTCTGGCCTCATTGACACCAGCTGCACCACACCCCTTGCTGTACATGAGCACGACAAATCGTTCAATGTTCTGCATATGCACAGACTCAAGACTGAAGAGGTCAGGGGTGTTTGTGAGAGCAACTAGTGTGTTGGTGAGGTCTGGTATGCTTCTCCAGGCTGCCCAAGCTGTCTTCTTGCCACATCCAAGAAACTGGGAAGTTGTGTCACACCCTGTTAAGCTGTGGAAGAGGGGTAGTGCCAATGACTTTGATGGACCGAGATCAGAGTAGATGGTATGGACTGGTATGTCACGATATTTTCGACCAGTACCGAAACCCACCCAGAGCTCGGTTAGGCCAAGGGTCTCGAAAAACCGGATTGCCAAAATGACAACATCGCTGTCTACGGTGCGAACAAAGGCTGTTGTATGACCCTGCTCTGCTGCATGTGCCAGATGCAGGAGGATCCTGGTGTCTGCCTCAGAATGGTTGCACTTCTGTAGTTTTGTGACATCACAAGGCATGTTGGAGAGCACAGTCTCAAAGCGGGTAGTCAGAAGGAGCTTTCCACGCATGTCATTCTTTGAGATCTGTGTGCTGATGAATGAGAAGAGCTCCTTTTTGTTGTCCTCGTTTTTTAGGAAGCCACTCCATTCATGCTTAGGGATTGGAGTGCTACCATCACCGACTTTTGTCCGTGAACCATTCCCACGCCGTTTCTGTGTAAGATATTTTAGGTTATTTTCCTCTGGGTAGTTGTCCCATACAGCATCAATGCGTTGGGTACTAGTTGTCATTTGGGCCTCCAGAAATGGTGTAATGTTGAGCAAGACATACTCGCTGAATGTCTTTGCTGTTGTGGGGCGCACCATGTGGATGACTGCTGCCATATCCAACACCACAACGGTAGCTTGTTTGGCAGAAGCTGCATGACCTGTGCTAGCATTGAGGCATTGAAGAATGTCAGACTTTGTCCCAGATCGCAGAGACCCTCTGTCCGCCAGGCTCGGTGGCTCTCTCTGATTTTCGAATTGAAAGAAGTCTGTCATGTCAGCATTGGGACGTGACTGGAGTGAAAGGAACAGTTGTGTGATTAAAACCATGTTTTGCTTCTGTATGCCACTGTCCTTTGTACCTTTTTTCTTGTGGCCAGTTCGGTTGGCGAATGTTAGCATGTTTTTCCGCTTGACGGTATCAGATACTGGTACTGAAGCCATTTCCAATCTTTCCTTGACATATGCTGCGTGAAGGGTCTGGCCGGCTTCATGGATTTGAGATAAAGAAGCAACAACTGCCGGCTCCATGACATTCTGTGTATCGAGTGCAATAAGCTCCTGGCTTGTAGCAAGGAAGGGGTTGCCTAGCTGCTGTACCACATCGATGAACGAGAGTACATCCTTGCGAAACTTTACTTGCAAGTTATGTCCTTCCTCATGATGAGCAGTGGATGACGTTGGTGGGTCATTGATGGCCTCAAACTCCTCAACTATCCGTGTGCAATCAGGTCCAGCCAGCATAAACAATGTAAGGGCTTCAGGATTCTCATAGAGTCCAACGGCTCCGCCATGCGCCTGGAGGCTTTTGTTGGACTGCTCATGTGCTTGGTCCTTGGCCATGAGGCTGAACTTTCTAGCTGATTTCTGCACAACAAAGTTGCCCTTCATGAATTCAGCATGTACTTGAGGGTGTTTATCAGCTATCTGAACCATGTCACGGACATGGACTGGCAGCCAACGTGCGTAGTTTGTGTGGTCCAGGGCGTGAAACCAGCCGCAGAGTTCGTCACATGCTTGCACATATAGTGGAAAGTCCCCTTCCCGCAGGGACCGCACAAAGCGACACATCAGAAGCTCCAGCTTCATTATGGTTGACCAGAACTTGAACTGGGGAACAGTTTGTGAACGTTGATCCCACATATCAAATGACTCAGGTGGGCCCATTATACTCTCACAATACTCTGCGTAGGCGGTCTGTTTGAGCTCATAAAGTGACATGAGAGAAACTTGATGGGCATACCTTGTGCGTTTGATGTGATGCTCATTGAGCGCAGATTGTGCGCGACCGGATGTCAGGACCTCAGCCTTAGCGAGGATGGTGGCCCACCCGGAGTCGAGCAGCAGCTTCCCAATCATTAGGTGCATCTTGTCTTCAATATGCAGCGCACCCATCATGGCAACCAACTTGTCTTCTCCCAAAGTGTTGGGGTATTGCCATTGGAGCAGTTTGATGATAGCAAACAGTGGCTGATCTGCACCGAGTACGCTAGTCTGGCCTGGGTTGAGGAACTCTGTGCCTTGCATCGTCAGCTCCATCGCGTGCTTCATTGAAGATGCGGATGCGGCCTTGTCTGGGAATAGGGGGTAGATGCCGATCTCAGCTGGGGGCTTCACTGATTGCTCGCTTGCTAGCATAGAGTTGTATCCCGACCAAGTGATGATGTCACCCTCTGCTGACGTGCCTTGCTTCAGCACACTGTTAACGTGTGCCATCCATACCTCATCCTTGACCGTGGCACCTTGCACATCAAGCGGTGGTCTGACTTTGCTGTTGCCATATTTTGGTGCAAAGACATCTGTTTGAGTAAGTTGGACTGGGTGCTGGATCACGTAAGAGTCTGGTAGCTTTGGAGTCGACGTGTCAGAGGAGATGAGATGAGAAAAGAAAATGGGGGTAGAATCTGGCATGTTGCACCAGAAATACTGAATTTTACCCCGATATTACCTTTATATACTAACTTTGATGAGTAAACTTGACCTTGAGGGGTAATCTTGACCTCAAATCATTTAAATAACACCAGAATCAGATTTTACGGCCCAGAAAACCCCTAAAAAGTGGTATCTTTAATGATTCTAGGCCTTTTTGTTTTTTTCGGGTGGCAGCCATATTGGATTGCGCAATATGGCAGTACCATGGGGCGCCAATCTTGGCACCCATCTTAAAATGATTAAGTACGGTATGGACAACATCTGTGCCAAATGTGGCGAATTTGCGAGAATCTGAACCAAACGGTCCTTTTTTTCCCCCGGGGCCCCCAACTAGTAGGCCTATCTGTAAAATCACAAAAATTGTAATGATTTGTAATGAAAAGAAAGAAAAACATCAGCTACAGTTGATTATGCCCAGTAGCCTATACTGAATGATTATGCCACAATGCCACACATGCATTTTACATGGCGTGCATAATATAGCCTACACTACACACAGCTTTCTCTGGGTGTCTAGAGCGCCCCGCCGCTCTCCTGTGGACTACATGCATAAGTAACATAACCGCAATGTGGACGATCGAAACTTTAATGCCGTTTTCAAACTTGAACGGGTAACAGCCCGAGCCGCTCGTGTGGAAGGCCTCTCAGTCAAAGGGTTTCTCGAAGATGTTTCCCAAGCAGTGGGTCATGACCCATGTTTGGGTCATGGCCAATCAGCAGCAGCTATCCCGCCTCTAGCTGCTGCTGATTGGCCAGGCCGTTCTCGAGTCTGCCTGAGAGTTCCCAGATGGGAGCAGGAGGGGGGAACCCAGTGTACTCTCTGCTGCCCCATCTGGCGGAGTCAGGTTACAATTTGTATGGGTTGCGAGTAAATATCCTCTTTTCGTCGTTTCCTACATTAAACAATGAGTGCCAACTGGTGGACAAAAGTGGTGGTGCTTGGGTGCCACGTGATGAGAAGCAATTCTCATTAGTATGACGCACGTCCGGCTTGGATGCTATTAGCAATAGCGCCAATGCTAGCGAGGCGAGGTCCATCCTTGCTCCAGAAAATGCGAATATTCCAATCGCAATCACCGGAAAATCAGAAATGACCTCCGAACATCGCCGATCTGATCAACACCACGGACAGTATTTTCAGAAAAAAGAGCGTGGAAAGGCCTGGGTAATACAGGAGCTAATGGAGTTGGTCACGCAGACACAGTGCAAGCGAGACCCTAGCAACCGTGCCTAGCAACCGGAGCGATTCTAGAAATGGAAAATAGCAATCGAGGCATATATATTATACAGTATATTGGCGGCTGTGGCTCAGGAGGTAGAGCAGATCGTCCAATGATCCATGGGTCAGTGGTTCAAATCCCGGCTCCTCCTGTCTACATGTCGAAGTGTCCTTGGGCAAGACACTGAACCCAACATTGCCTCCAGTGGTTGTCACCATTTAATCCAGTACCTTACCTGTAGACCTGCTCGCAATTTGGTGTTAGGGGAATTTCTCACTTGAACTGAGTCAATGGGTCCCTAGACATGAAAAATCAACGAGGTGCTCGTCCGCCATAGTGGCACGAATGGCGCAATGGCCACATCAAATATGGCCGCCATCGGCTATGATGAAAATACAACTTTTTTGTTTCTGCATGTATTTGATGTAATACCTCCAATTCTGACTAATTGAGGTGTGTGGAATTCATTTCTGATACTATTTTAATCATTTTAGGTGATTTTGACCTTGGTCAAGGTAATTTTACTATTCCGAAGACATTGGCCATAACTTGGCCATTGTTAGGAGTAAAAATAAGTGCAATACGTCTATTTCAACTAATTCTGACATTTCTAATTCATTTCTGATATTACTTTGACCATTAAGGATCATATTGTCATTGAGATATCAATATACATCTTTTTATTCAATAACTCCTAATAACTTTGTTTTATTTATTATAACAAAAGACATGAACATACAAATATAACAATTCAAAATGCCCCCCTTTAACCTTTATTTTAATTGGGTGCTTTGTAGAAATAAAAGTAATATACAAACAAAATCACAACACAAAATCAAATAACACTTTTACTCAAAGTGCACCATTGTGTGCATGCCAGTTAGTGTGATGTATGGAACTCCAGCAGCATGGCAGCCACATCAGTCTACATGTGGCTACTGTCAATTACTATGTCAATCTTTGCAGAATGGGACTGCATAAACTACCTGCGTCATGGCTCATGGGATCTTGAACAAATCAAGGTTCTAGAGTTCACACATCAATCCTGAGCTCTACCGGCACTTTTCTATAGGCCAGTGGGTTGTTCAGGATCGCCCAGGATGGTTCTGCGCTGTAAGAGGTGACATGAAGGTCGAGCAGACCATTCAGCGAGTGTCGAAAGGGTCCAGGTGGTCACTATGTAGTTGGACCACCAGTAGGATTTGAGCTCTTGTTCCACGAGATTGGGTCAATCACCAATGCCCTCAACCTTCTCACCAACAACCACACCATGAAACAAACAGAATGCCATCTCCAGCATGCACTGAGTACCACCGCCTTACGCCTTACATCTGGCGAAGCTGCTGGACTTTGTGCTAGAGCGTCAGAATCCATACTCGATGCTGGTCAATGTGCCTGTGCCACTGCATCTGCAATCTGCTCACAAAAGCAGGCTGTTGACGAGGGGTCGCTGCACGCTTGCTCAACTGTCTACAAAATGGGGAGTGTGTCTACTGCTCATACAGACAGGAATGGTTAGTTGAGAAGACCAAGACAATGAGCACAACCATACCAAAGCAGAAGCTACCTCATTTCAACGAGCAACCACAGAAGACATCAACAACCATTCCTCCATTCAAAAGGGGTAGAAGTTAGTTTCGTCCAAAGACATGGCCGAGGAACATAGGAGTATGGACATTGCTGAGGAGCGGAGAGCGGTGCTCTCACCTCCCCTGTTTGATGGTGAACTTCCAGCTCATGTCAACAAGTCAAAACCTGTCAGTGAGATTGAGCCTGAACTTGACCTCACCCAATGGAGTCCAAAGTCTATTCTTGCCACTGCCATGTTGTGGTAGACATCATGTCGAAAATGCAGCAGATGCCACTAGCACAATTCCCTACTTTAGGTGCTGTCTTCAATACCATCATCAGGTCAACATCATCCCTTTGCCAAGAGCCAGAGTTCATCCATATCATACTCGATTCTTACATTGAGATGTCTCTAAAGGAAAGGGAGCACATGCGATGCACAGATTCAAGAACAGGAATCGACATTGTTGGCATGAACAGAGAAACACCTATTCCTCAGCAACTTGACAAATGCTGGGCGTCTGAGGAAAACAAGCGGAATCTTCATCTGCTATCTTCATCTGCCATCAAGTCTGTGGCAATGCTATCATCATTGTCAGCTCTGTTGTCTGTGATGATGAGGTGCTCCTAGCAAAGGCAGCTGGTGGTGAAGAGATCCCAGACCTCTTGAACTTCAAGAGGAGGCTGACACCACATTGGTGATGCATGTGGAGTGGGCTGTTCGTGTGAAGCAGAGCAAGAGAGTTATCATAGTCTCCAATGATACAGACACCTTCGCATTACTGCTACACTACACCCCATACTTCCAATCACTGGGGTTAAAGGAGATCTGACAGCAGTATGGCACTGGCGAGAAGCGGTGCATGCTTCCACTGCATCAAGCAGTTTCTCGTCTTGGAGCACCACTAGCCAAGACAGTGATCATGGCACATATCCTGACTGGAGAAGACTGCAAGAGCAAGGTGGGGACCAAACATGCAGCTATGGCTTCTGTAAAATATTTAACAAACTTTGGAGAAACACCTTCACAGTACAAGACGCAGTGTTGGCAGAGAAGTACTTGGTGCGTGTCTGGGCAGGGGCCAGGTCAAGTACAGCTGCTGAGACATTTGATGACCTCCAAGGTGGAAAGCTATACCAGTGCCAGAGCTGGAATTGATGCTCTCCCTCCCACAAGTAGTGTGATCAGAGGTCACATCCAATGAGGTGCTTTCTGGTGCATAGGGCTTGCCACCTGCTTGAGACAGCAAAGGAACCCAAGGTAAGACTAGAGCCATCCCCCATCCATTGTAGCCAGCCTACAATGGATGGCCAGCCTACAATGGATGGGAGGAGCATTTTGGTACACTCCTGCCATCAAAATGTCTGAAGCCCTTTCCACCCAGTTTGCTCATAGTATTCAAGTGTGCAGGCAAGTGTGACAGTCGGCGATGTGGCTGCCGTGCTGCTGGAATTCCGTGCATCATATTTTGCCACTAACTTGCATGCACACAATGGTGAACTGTGTGTGAAATTGTTATTTGATATTGTTATGATTTTATGGGGGACATTTATAATTGTTATATTTTTAGGTTCATGTCTTGTTATAAATAAAACAAATAATAGTGGAAAAAATACAATAAAAGTGACAGTAAAGACAAAAATTGGAATTGAGTTATTGAATAAAAACATAGTATATCTCAATGATAAGATGATCTTTAATGGTCAAAATAATATCAGAAAATAATTGTAAATGTCACAATTAGTTGCATTAGACTTATTGCACCTGTCTTTACGCCTAACAATGGCCAGGTTATGGCCAAGGGCATCGGAATGGCAAAATGACCTTGACCATGACCTTTCAAGGTCAATAAAACCCAAATTGGTGTGTGTGAATGTGGGAAGTGAGGATGCTGCCGTTGACTGTTCTCGTCTTCTCGTTCTCGTTACTGTATACTCGTCAAGAGCACCTCACATATTTATTTAATTGGACGACGATACTCATCTAAAGTGTCATATATGTCTTAAAATCTATTAATTTCCATGAATTTATACAAGAAAACGTAAACATAAGCTCAGTGTACCAGATCGTAGGCACTACTCCCTCTGGTGTTGTGGCTGTGGGTGACACTTTTGATGCAAATGGTGCATTCGGTACATATAGGCTACTCTCAGAGTAAGTTACACTCAGAGGTTTCCTGTGTAATTGTCAGTGGTGGGAAAAGTACTCACATACTACTTTTTTTCTCATTGCGACACATTGTGAGCTTATAGATTGGCTATTTTCAAATGGCTGAAATGTATATAGGGCTGAAGTGGTTAATGTATGTTTTTTTAGTAAGTAAAAGTACAATATTTGCCTCTGAGATGCAGTGGAGTAGAAGTAAAAGTAGGCTATTGGAAATTGAAAATACTCAAGTAAAGTACAAACACCTCAAAATTATACTTAAGTACAGTACTTAAGTGAAAGTACTTTAGTTACTTTACACCACTGGTAATTGTGCATAGCAGCTAGTGCACTGTGTAACAGTCAAGACAAATGGCAGCCGCTGTGAAGACAGCGTGTGAATTCACTGTCAGGTAGTGCAGGTACTAACAGGAAGACGTGAACTCAGAGGTCCTCGTGTACAACTGTTGGCAGCTGCGTCGGAGTGACATCACCATCACATTGCACTTGTCAGGCGCGTCGCTTTGCATTCCGACGGCCACTCGTAATGAGCGAACGCTATGACCTCCCCTGCTGTCACAGCACATCGATTGGAACTTCGGAACTGGCCAGTGCTGCATGCTGCAGGGCAGTGTGTTTCTCAAACTTTTTCCACTTCAATTAAGGATACCCCAAATTAATATGTATTTGGCCCGTGGACATTTTGTTGATACTGACCATGATACTGATATGATACTGACCATGATACTGACATGATACTGATATGATACTGTCATGATACTGACTATGATTCCGTCCGTCCGTCCGTCCACCTATATCTATTGATCTGTGTGTCTAGCTATCTACTGTTGGCTGATTTATATTAGACATATTTAAAACAACAAATAGTTGTGTGCATCAGAAATGCATTTGTGAGCCTTGTTTCTTATTATGGCGTACATTGAAACCTTATGTTTGTGGAAAGAATAATTTCCGACCTCACTCCATAAAAGAGGAACTGATAACAGTCCATTCCGTTTTAGTTAAACCCTTTGTAACCAACATGGACAATTACTGGTCCATTGTGTACATTGTGTACACTCTCAGAGTTGAATTAACACTCAGTATGTTAGCATGGAGCAGTTTCAGGAGCAGATTGCATGCACACTGGGTAAACTACACGCACGCACGCACGCACGCACGCACGCACGCACATATCCATGTGGCCCAGGCCCAGCTCCATGGATATGTAATTACAACAATTGCCTTTCTGCTGGGAGGAGGCTTCAAAACGGGAAGACAAACGCACGATTCCATAGTTAACTGTGACCTTCGGTCGCTATAAACTATGTTGCTCTATCACCACATGATAATTGCTTTCTGTCAATGGAAGCGCACACAAATGAATTATAGTTTATAATTGCCCATTTCACAATAGTATTTAATATTTTCATTAACACTGAGCTGATGAGACAAAAAGCCAAATGTTTTGGTATAAATAAATAAACGTTACAGTGTCATTTTTGTGTGTTGTATAGAGTCTCATTTTCGATGGTTTCGATGGACTTCTGAGGTCAATCAGGATATTAAGGCAACCTAAGTTGGAGACACTTTGGTTTCTAAGAAAGAAGTAGAAATCGAACCCTGGCATGAGGCCAAGTGTGAACAACATCCTCTGGCCAATGTTTGTCACAAGACAGGCCATTACATATGATAATAAGACAGTGAAGGCCTTTTACAGAACAGTGAGTGAATAAGAAACTAAAAAAGTGTGCTCTAGTCCGGTAGCTTAGCGAAATGATGTGGACGCGGCGGACAAAAGCGCCAAAAATTTTCCACATGCTCTCCATAACCATATGTTTCATTTTGGAAGGGGGGCCACGTCATCAAGATGTCAGAAGGCGGCCATCTTGGCGTTCAAAGATGGCCGCCAAATGAAAAAGGGCGGTTCTGGACAACCGTGGGTCCGACCGACTCGACACCGGGCACTGCACTCCCTGTGGGTGTGTGGAACGTGTGTGTCGAATTTGAAGTCGGTGGGGCAAACGGTTCTCGAGTTACGTGGATTACAGATGTACAGACACACACACAGACTGTGTGCATTATAGTAGGATGTTGCCATCTTGTTGTAGCCCAGGTCTCCCTTCTAAAAGAGATTATTAATTAATATATATGTCAATGGGCAATGCCATGAGTTTCAGAGGGTACAGTAAGTATAGAGGTAAGGCAAAGAGAGATGGTGAGGGAGGGAGAAATTGATTTGTACCAATTGGCTAGACAGGTTAAGGTGAGTATAGAGATGGAAATGTTCTAGCAAGCGAAGCCAGTGTATTGAGAAAATGGGACATATGTTTTCAGAAGTTATTTGTGACAAAAGGCTACCAGTGAGAGGGAAGATGTATAACATGGTAGTGAGACCAGCCATGCTGGTGGCACTGATGAAAAGGAGGCACCGCTGGATGTGGCAAAATTAAGGGTGCTATGGTTCTCATTAGGAGTGAAAAGGAAGGACATTATTAGATATGACTAAATTAGAGGATCAGCCCAGGTTAGAAGGTTTGGGGATAAAGCAAGAGAGGTGATCGAGGTTGAGATGGTTTAGACATGTGAAAAGGAGGGATGAGGGTACATTGGGAGAAGGATGCTGAAGATGTAGCTGCCAGGTAAGAGGATGGCCAAAGACGAGGTTTAAGGATGCTGTGAGAGATGACATGAAGGTGGCAGGTCACAGAGGAAGATGCAGAAAACAACCAAATGGGGTCCATGTGTGGTCCAGCCCTATGGAATGTAAAAGGCATGCATGTGCTAATGAAAAGTATTTAAAATATAGTTTTGAAAGCAATATGCCCGTTTATCCGTCCGACTTCTCCTACCAAATCACTCCGTTAGCACACATCTCTCTATGCACAAAAAAGGATGCATGCCACAGAAATCCATCTGCACTACATTGCATCCATGCAACCTCCATATTTACTGTACAAATATTGCTTTTGTATGACATACTGTTATTGCGCAACATTTCGCTGTGACGCAAATTACAATTTACAATTACAATTTCCACATTCACCGACCCCTCCCCTTTTCACTGCACGCACACACACACTTTTTTCAATGTGTCTGACTGCTAACAGAGTTGAAGATGATGTAAATATGTTGCTAGAATGACCGTATTTATTCAATATTGGCACAAATAAACGTCTACTGATATTCTCAATGACCTTATTGCATTCCTTGACCTAGATAATGTATATTTTGACACCAAGATTGACCTTCTAAGTGGCTTAGAAGCCGAGATAGTGGCACTTATAGATATTACATGGTGGCCATCTTTGAACGCCAAGATGGCCGCCTTCTGACATCTTGATGACGTGGCCCCCCTTCCAAAATGAAACGTATGGTTATGGAGAGCATGTGGAAAACAATTGGCGCTTTTGTCCGCCGCGTCCACATTTTGCTAAAATATGGCCTTAAGCTGCCTCACTACTCCTCTGAGCGCAGATCAGATCCACCAGGCCAGGTTGTCTACCCAGGGCCCGCAAACTTTGGAAGGCAGAGTTGGAATGGAATAATATAAACAAAATAAAAGATCTGAGGTGAGGGATTTTTTTTTGTTTAGTTTTGCTCAGGGACACCTCGACACATTGCCGGGGCCAGGAATTAAACAATTTTCCCATTCAGCTATGGTCGCCCCATGGAAGAAGTGAATTGTTGGGGGGATTCTTATTTGTATTGTATGTTTTTGAACGTTCCAGGAAGCATGTTCTCGGTGTTCTTTATCCTTATGCATGTTCACTCTCTTTATGCATGTCACCCATGCAGCAGTGAGATGTGTGAAGCTGCCGTGGTGATATCATCCAGTGGACTGTCACCGTGCCAACGTTTGTGGTCAGGCTGCCACTCAACCTGGCGGCGCTGTGGATCATACTGCGGTCAGGCTGCCACTCAACCTGGCAGCGTTGTGGATCATACTGCGGTCAGGCTGCCACTCAACCTGGCGGCGCTGTGGATCATACTGCGGTCAGGCTGCCACTCAACCTGGCGGCGCTGTGGATCATACTGCGGTCAGGCTGCCACTCAACCTGGCGGCGCTGTGGATCATATATACTGTTCAGAATCCGTTGCCGGAGCAGCTCCGCTGTTTACCTCACCAGCCTGATCGCCAATGATGTCTGCTCGTCTTCACCTTGCCCACACCTGGGAGCTAAGCAGAGAACTCTCATGCACCTTCTGGAGAGCCTGGTCTTTGTCAACAAAGTTCTCCTTCGAGTACAAGAAGCCGTGCTCCAGGCATGCGGGAAGCCAGCGTGCACGCATTTATTTATTTACAATTTTTTTACAAAGGCGTATCAATTAGTTATTTTGGATGTAGTGCAGCAGCAAGTGCACGCACGCACGCACGCACACACGCACACACGCACACACACACAAACCTCCTGTTGTTTTTTCCCTTTGAATATCCTAATCCGGGCCTGCAGATCCAGTACGGCAGTAGTCCAGTAGTATTTAAGAAAATTTGACAGAGCGACTTTACCTTGTAGTTTACCAGGAGTATCATTCTTATATACTTTAACTCAGGCACCAGAGATGAGTACTTTGTCTGCACCACTGATTGTTTTGCCGCCCTGCCTGCCAGGGCAGATAAAGACGTTTACACACCACTGCAAACAAGTGTTTGACTTTCCTGCGAGTCCTCTGCCCGATATGTACGTGTCTTCCCCCCGGCCGGCGGGCGCATGCAGAACGCAGCGGCCCCCGGGGGTCATGCCTGTCTGTCTGCGTGTGCTGACTGGGCATACCTACCGCTATCGATTGACAATCTCAATCACAGCGCACAGCTCAAGGACATCAGAACACGGCCGGGGCCTTATACTGCATGTCTGCTTAATTACCTGGCTGTTTACGCCACGCACGGATCAATCCGCTTAAAGTAAGCCGGTGTCTGATGGGACTTCCATAGCAGGTATAGAGGAGGCCTGAGTAGAGTTTTAACCAACTGAAACCACATCAACCTTATTCTGGTGGGGGGGGGGGACATAAAAAGAGTCCCTGCCAAAATGGTGTTGTTCAAGTGGTTAATGTTAAAAACACATGGTTAAAAATACATGGTTAGTCATGGTCAGTATCACGTCAGTACCATATAATGTCAGTATCATGATAAGTATCATGGTAAGTATCATGATAGTATCATGGTCAGTATCATGATAAGTATCATGGTAAGTATCATGGTAAGTATCATGGTCAGTATCATGATAAGTATCATGATAAGTATCATGGTCAGTATCATGATAAGTATCATGGTCAGTATCATGGTAAGTATCATGGTCAGTATCATGATAAGTATCATGGTAAGTATCATGGTAAGTATCATGATAAGTATCATGATAAGTATCATGGTAAGTATCATGGTCAGTATCATGGTAAGTATCATGGTCAGTATCATGGTCAGTATCATGGTAAGTATCATGGTCAGTATCATGGTCAGTATCATGGTAAGTATCATGTTATGTTTCATGTTATGTATCATGGTAAGTATCATGTTATGTATCATGGTAAGTATCATGGTCAGTATCATGTTATGTATCATGGTAAGTATCATGATAAGTATCATGGTCAGTATCAAGTCACTATCATGTCAGTAGCATACAGCATGTCAGTAATAGTATACAGTGTCATGGTCACTATCATGTCAGTATCATGTTGGGTATCATGGTAAGTATGGTCAGTATCAAGTCAGTATCATGGTTAGTATAATGTCAGTATCATGGTTAGTAGTATCATGTTTACAAACGTTTACAAAGCTTAGAGCGTGCACACAATAAAAGGTACAAACACCGTGTGTGAGTGTGATCAACCTACCGGTGTCTCAATGATTCATCAGCACAGAATTCGAGAACATAATAAAAAAGTCATTTTGCCATATAGTAAATACAGATCCACAGTCAAATATCCTTCAAAGGTGGTATACAAATGCCCTTCTAATTTGAGGAATTTATTGGTGAAATTAACTATTTTATTGCCAACTACGTATATATTCGTACCCCCCCAGGAACTTCATCTGCCAGCTTTGCTACGTACAGTATATGTTCACTTCGTACCTAAAGCTTTATATCAAATATGGAACGGTTTAGCCGGAAATCTGCTTTTAACATTGCTCCGGTTGCTGTTTGCATGATTTTCTTTATTGCTTTAATATTGTAGACATTTCACCAAAAAGCCATTTTGTCTTTTTGGTGAAAATAATGTAACCATGAATTTGAACATCCGGGTTGTACTATGAGTAATTATTGTAAGTTATTGTGAACACCATTTTAATGGGTCACTTTAGATAATTACAGTAGATTAATCTGAATTTATATCTTAGAATCATTAAGCCATGCCAATCCATCTACAGTACATGTGTCACGTTATAGACGAAAGGCCTGTACCCCACTTTGTGAACCACTGGCACTTATGTTAAATTGACTGTAAATTTGCAATAGCTAGTTTCCCTTTCATATCTTGCTCTACTCAGAGTGGAGCAACCTATCTAGCAGTGTGCCACGGGCACTCTCAACAGACACGGTTTGTAATCATTTGTAGCGGACTTTGATGACGCAACGGATCTGCACTCCTTCGATCCCAATTAAACTCTCGTTCACTGCAGACTCCAGTGTTGCAATCTGTTCTGTTCCGACGTCTTTGAACATGTTTTATTGAGGCAGTAGCACCGTCTGGTGGAAACCTTGTATCTCCACCCCCTGTGCATTAATTATTGCACTATACTTACCAGTTCACAGGATAGAATTTAAAGTGTATCTGTGGGTATTATTATAAATGTTGAACCAATGAAAAGTATTAACAAGACCTTGTGACTAAATAATAACTGCATTGGAACTATCGGGACTAGGGTTGTCCCGATCTGATCGGGTGATCGGAAATCGTGGCCGATCACGTCATTTTCAAATGATCAGAATCAGATCGGGACCCAAAAAACCTGATCGGGACATCCCTAGTATCAACATTATATCCATATCATGATATTTGACTGGAAATTGTCTGTGATTTGGGATGGGATATTGTACTATTGTGATATGGCATAAACGTGTTCTATAAAATATAAATATCGGATCTGGAAAACTCGGTATCGGCAGTTGCTCAAAATCAATCGGAATCGGATTGGGAGCAAAATAACGTGATTGGGACATCCCTATAATCGGGACTTTTGGGCCCTCCTTGTTTCCTGAGAAGTATAGTTATTTTGTACATACAAGTTATAGGTTTCCACTTGACAGCGATGATGCGGTGTGTGCGGTGAAAATGAATTGGCGGCATACTGTACAGTGTACACACCCTGCCCTCCTCTCCTGTGAAGCCATCTGTCCTTGCTGACTCCCCCCCCCCACCCCCCGCTGTGGGCGGGGTCAGTGTTGCAGCTGTGCAGCTGTGCCGTTAAGGCTAATTGTAATTGCTAATGCTCAGTGCACCTTGGAGGGAGTTTTCTTGAAAACACCCTGCGTAGCGACGACATTTCACAGATTTTTGTTTGTGTTTGTTATTGCACGCAACGCACGCACGCGCGCACACGCGCACACACGCACACACGCACACACACACACACACACATTCTGTTGAGGCCTGGATTTGACCGGCCGTTTGGGAATTGGCCCACTTTTCCCAGTGGGCAGCACGTCCCTATATAGTCTCGAGGGTCTCTTCTATCTACTGAGATACTGATAAAATAAAGTTGAAACCGCGACCTTCTGTTCTGTTATGGGTGGTTGAATAAAGCTTGTTTTCTTCTCAGTTGTATTCTTCTCTCAAAGTCATTTGAGATGACGTAAATCTACGTCAGAAGCAGTGAGGCTCTCTTAGGGCAAAATGTTTGCTTTCAAAAGTAAATACTGCATCGTCGATGTAGATCTGCGCCAACCAGTTGAGTTGATGGTTACATACGTTTCTGTCCGGCAGAATGTAGTGAATGAAGACTTTGAAAGATATGGTGAATAAACAGTATAATGAACTGGTGGCGGACTTTGGCCTTGTGTAGGTCACTCTTGCCAGTGTGTGTGTGTGTGTGTGTGTGTGTGTGTGTGTGTGTGTGTGTGTGTGTGTGTGTGTGTGCGCGCGCATGCTTGTGTGCGTGCGTGCGTGCGTGCGTGTGGTACAAATTGATAGCAGGCGTTGCATGTCATATCTAATTAGTCTTCAGGTGGCTTGTCTGTCCTTCTCGCTCGCCCACCCCATACCCATCCTGTCGCTATGTGACTTTGCTTTATCAATGTCAACTCCGGTGTACAATTTATTCCCACCCAAATGACTCGTCAATAGTGGTGCTTTAGTCACGACACGTTCAGCCAGGAATCGGCTAAACCGTCAACCCTTCCTCGTTCTCGAGTCAGCCGGCTTGTGAGCGGTAGACTCCAAGGTGAGCGGAGTAGCGAACGCATCTGTGAGAATATACATGCGTCATCTTGTAGGATTTAATGAGCACCGAAGTTTTACTCGTCGATGGTATCGATTATGCACGCAGTGTTGTAACTCAGCCCTCTTGACAGAATTTCAAGACTTCCGACACAATCGACCACTTACCTAATTAAATCACTTCTTTATTGAAAACTATGGATTAATACATTGCACTAGCACCCCAGCAGCCTCTCTAACATTTGGGGCAACAGGGTAAGCACCTCATATTTTACATTTGTACATGTCCGGAGTTGCATCCACAGGGGGGAAGGGGACTTTTTGCCGACACCGGCATTTGCGCCTAGAGGTGTGGTCAAGAGTTGTGATTCAATGAAAAGAGTGTTCTTGGCTCTGTGTGGGGTGGATGCAGTACAAATGAGACTTCAAGGCAGCAACGCAACACTCTTCCATGGGCTATAGACCGTAAGGCCATGAACCAATATAGCACTGGGCATAACGGGCAACATATATGGGATCTCTTAAAGGCAATGGCATATGTGGCACGGTGATTGGTTTAATTATTGTAACGCCCAAACCACACCTATGCATAATATAACGGGTAACAGAGGTGTTTTAGGGATTCAGACAGGTAACCAAAATACCAACTTTAGTGGGGGAACACCCCTTCCCCACTGCTAAATCCCAAAACAGTGTATTCAGAAAGATCAAACGAAAATGGAGCCCTTACTCTTGTAGATTGAAAATGTCAAAATCGCTAAAATACATCTACGAGAGTCTAAATCTTAGTCTTGGGAGGACGTAGAGCCTCCGTCCTACTCCTCCCATCCAATGCTCCCTGCTGACAGGCGCCGCCTCTTGCCCGACGTCTGTAGGAGTACATACAGTGATATCACCCTTCCCGCCCAGCTTCTTCCCCAGAATAATATTGTGTCCGTATTGAGTAGACGCTCGACAAAGCCGGATGCACCGTGGTGGATACCAACCCACGACGTATGCGGTAATTCACACAAAAAAAAAGGAAATACAAGGTTTCTTTTTCATAATGTACCTACCAACGATTGATGAAGCCCTATTCTTAGTCCAGATTTAGGCGAAGAGGTGGCCTAGTAAAAAGTAGTAAAACAGAGAGAAGTTTTCGGTGATAGCGGTGGTCACCTCATCACCAAAAACTGGACTATGAATAGGCCTTAACATTTCTCAACTAAGTTAGCCTGTCAGCTCGAAGGCCAGTGGGGCTCACTACTCTTAGACTTGCACGGAAGTGTATAATATGTGCTACATCCAGTAGTGGTTCTCAAAGTGGTGTACAATAAGAGATCCTCCAGGGTTCCATGGGCTTCAAATGGACGCTTACAGGTCTGTAATTCTGGACATAATGGGATCCTTCAAATTAAAACGTTTGAGAACTGCTGCATGTGCTACAGTACAGTATGCGCGTTCATAAAAATAAAAAAGTACAAATGTGCCACCAAAGTGAAATAGCACTTTATTATCCGCTGTGGACAGCCATATGATCCACAGGTCCCAGTGACAAACAGCAGCCACCACAGTTCAGACGCAGTAATCTCAGCTGCTTTTTGAAGCGCTCTGGGAGGACCGAAACCTGACATGTCTGTTTTTATATCCAGTATTTATAGCAACCCGACACAATGTTTGTCCCTCTGAAAACGTTGCTCCAACTTTCCCCATATAATTCTGAGATTTACGCTCCCCAACTCTCTCTCGCTCTCTCTCGCTCTCTCTCTGCGTGGTGCGTGTGTGTGTGTGAGTGTGTGTGTGTCCTAGCTTGTACTGTTAGGTGTCCAGCTGTGGGCGCGGGAACGGCTCACGCAGGGCTACAGGGTTGGCTGTCTTGCTCGCTCAACCTGAGCTACCTTAATCCACTCTGGGTCGTCAGCAGCACCTAAATACTGTGTGATTCTGCCAACCTCTGCCCTAATTGTGGGCCAATTAAAAAGGGAAAGGAGGAATGTGTAGAGACGCCAGATCTACTCAAGTAGTACAATTACAATATTGAGGTACTTTTACTTTACTTGAGTATTTACTTTTTTTGTCACAATTCTACTCCACTAGTACATCTCAGAGGCAAATGTTATTTTTTTTACTCCACAATGATGATTTGAAAACTATTGGATTTGGACATTAAAAAAAGATTGACATAATGAACCCATTTACTTTAGGTACTTTACCAAAGTATATTTTGATGCCAATACTTTTAATCACAAAACAAGGGCTGTTCAGAAAACCCATTTCTATAAATTAACAGAATTAAAGACTGCAAGTCCAACATCACAAATGTATCTAGGAATGTTTTGTTTAAGCCAAATCATCCTAATTTCAAGCTAACTAAGCTCCAATAGTTTTGTATACAAAACTGGAAAGATTGAAGTCATCGCAGTGCAAATTATTAGATATGCCATTTGCACCATGAGGGAACCATTTTGACCTTGTCCCTCGATTGCAATCATTATCCTTACACCTTTTTTGATCCAAAAGCTCCTCCTCATCTCTTCGGGACAGCCTACTGATCACCCTTACCTCATTTTATGAAAATCCATCCATGTGTTCTTGACTTTGACCTTTCCTTCTTTGTTACCTTTACCTTTTAAAGCCAAAAGTTAATCATTTCCATTTTTCACCTTAGGCATTAGATGCTCTCATCCAGAACCACTCATGTTCAAAGTGTCAGATCAGGGTAAATGGCATGAACCATCGTAAAGAAAACAATTTAGTGCAATAAAGTAAGGATACCAGGTAAACATCAAACCTAGCACAGTCCTAGTCCTTGTGGTCTTAACACTAATTGTACTAATGACGTGTATTACTGTACATGTCTTTAGAATCAAAACCAAAATAAAAAAGTCCCTTGGATGTGTATAGGCGTCTTTAAGGCCTTTCTATTGATACCAAACCATATATATATATATATATATATATGCGCTCTCCATGGTTTTGACCATGAACTTCATTTCTGACTTCAGCAAGCATTTCATTTGGAATATAAATGCTTCTAGAGAGACTTTAGATGTGACGAGGTAAGAACGGAAGATTATGGGGGGTAATGGAAGGCGGGGCTTTTCAGAGTAAAACCTGTCTCATCTGCTGGCACTCTAGCGCATTTACTATGAAAAATTCCCAGGCAAAAAGTGTTAATTGTTTCCATTCAGGTCCTGGCCTCCTGCATGGGTATTCAATTCATGATCATGACATGAAAAAAAAGACATACAAGTTGGGAAAAACAGGAAGGGAGTTAAAAAGAAGTGGGGGTAGTCAATTGTCTAGGGCAGGGGTTCTCAATGTTTTGCCTGGGGATACTTTGGCCATGTTTTAGCTCCTTTTAGTATTGTGGCTGTAGGCCGTGTCACTCACTTTTTGAGTGGTGTAAACCACTCCTACAACTGGCTTTGTTAGTCTGTCTGTCTGTGCTCAAAAAATGAGCATGGTTGATGCTGATTGGTTGATGCTGATTTCATTACGTCAGACCACAGCTGATCAGGCTATATAATACCTTACACCACTCAGTTCACACGGGTGTGATTTTTTTTAGGTAGGCCTAGTTGTCAGGTAGGCTATGCGTCTGGGTTTAGGTGTGTGGGTACTGAGGGCATATGGTGAATAAACAGTATAATGAACTGGTGGCGGATGTGGCCACATAAAAGCATAATTTGCACTTTCTGTACACTTTTTTTTTAACAATCTTTACCTTTTTTTTGGGGGGGGGGGTCCCTCCTAGTAGCTGTGCTTTTCAGACTACGGCAGAACATGGAGGAGTGAGTCTTCAGTAGGAGTACAGGGATCATTCCTACCCATTTTGCTAATGGACAGACAGACAAACTGACAATTATAAACTCTTTTCAACCGTTTTCAGACCCTAGGACCCTAGGTGAACCTCACTTTGTCCACAGAGTTCTGCCATTTAGAGTCCCAGTGGTACCGCCAGAAGAGTTTTGCTCTGTTAGACAAAATGTGTTTGTAGCAGAGGAATAATGTCAATTCTGTTCTACTCCGAACCTTTGCCTCCCAGGGGTCGCTGGGCTAATTTAGCCGAAGATGGATGAGCTTAGCTGATGAGAGACGGAGGCCGATGTCATTAAACACCCAAACATTCGTCACCGAGCTGCGAGTGATAGCAGTTTCAACGTGATCGTTTCACACTTTGTCAGAATCCTTCTGAGTTTGACCCTGTCCTTGCTACAGCTGTCCGGGGAGAATGCTAATTCATGACATATCTTTCTTACACAGCCTCGGACGCTCACACATTAACGTCTGCCATAAATCTGGTGGCTTGTTCATCTAATGGCTTTAGGGGGGAGCTGTTAGGGCAAAGTGTAATGTAGTAGCCTACGTGCCAAGTGACCAAAGTTCATTGGGAAAATAAAATAAAAAAATCAACCATTCTTTAATTTACATTTTCTTGGCACTCTGAATGTTCGGTTACTTTGTAACCTTTGTTCTCTGAGTGAAGAGACTATCTCTCCACCCAACATATTTCATATGGGGAATGTCCCCACCTCACAAGTGAGGAATGTCCCCACCTCATGAAATATGTTGGGTGGATAGATAGTCTCGATACGATAGAGAACAGCAAGAAAGAAAAACAGACAGACAGACAGACAGACAGACAGACAGACAGACAGACAGACAGACAGACAGACCAGTTCACGATTATAACCAAAAATACTTTAGTTTCATTGAAAAGGTTACACAGTACGACTCCAGAGGACAGACCACGGTGTCCACAGCTTGGCTTGTAACTTATTGCTGGTGATGACCACAGAGAGGTGGGACATGCATGTTATTGTTTCCACAGTCCTTCTGCTGGGTTG
Source organism: Electrona antarctica (assembly GCF_951216825.1). Classification (NCBI taxonomy): domain Eukaryota; kingdom Metazoa; phylum Chordata; class Actinopteri; order Myctophiformes; family Myctophidae; genus Electrona; species Electrona antarctica. The sequence goes on along the minus strand of NC_136795.1, from coordinate 22,923,009 downwards.
GAGCACAGAGATACAGGCAGTGGTGAAAAAAGTACTCACATGTTTAACTTAAGTAAAAGTATCAATACTGCAATGTAGAACTATACTCTGTTACAAGTAAAAGTCCGGTATTCAAAATGTACAAAATGTGTTGTTCTTGCTTACTGTAAATTGCTCTGGATTAAGAGCGTAACACAAGTTGTGTTACTAGTTAAATGTAGCGAGGAGTAAAAGTGCAATATTTGTAATTACTGTATCTGCAGCTTTGTGTTCAATCTGATACAGCTGCTATTGGCAAGGCAAGGCAATGCAATGCAATTTATATAGCACCTTTCATACACAAGGCAATTCAAAGTGCTTTACAGAATTAAAACAAATACAGAGTGCAACAGTGCACTTTAAAATTAATAAAGATTATAATAGATATAATTAAAAACTGTACGATAAAGGAGCATATAAATTAGAACAAATACTCCCACCTTTGCTTAAAAAAACTAAAAACAGCACATTTAAAGCCCAAGGCAAGACCTAGCTGTTATTACACATCATTAGGATAGGCAATGTTAAATAAATATGTTTATAAATTGGACTTAAAAACTGTTGGGTATTTCCTAATGTAACCTGGAATATTATTCCAGGTTTGTGGTGCACAATAGTGAAATTCTGCTTCCACAAGTTTTGTTCCAACTATTAGTAGGCCAGCCCCAGATGACCTAAGGCAGGGGTGCCCACACAGTTTTGACTTGAGAGCTACTTTGAAAATGACCAGTTCAACAAGATCTACAACAAGCAATTCCATTGCTGAAATACTGTAGTTTAAAAATGTACCTGGAGCGGCTTTGGAATAGCGGCGCTATAAGACAAATGCACATGGAATGGTAAATAGAGGGAGAAAATGGAATAGGTAAGGGTTTTGGATTTAATTTGTAATTCTACTGACATGTGTGAGCAGCAACACTCTTGAAAACAAAGTATTGCATTATGGGTTTGAGCTGACAGGCCCTTTTTTATGTCAATCAATCAAGTCAACTTAATTCAAGTGGCAGATGTCAAAAATAGTTTTTTTATATTTAAATTATTATTTAGGGGCATGTCATGTGATCTACCTGCACAGCCTTTGTGATCTACTGGTAGATCGCGATATACCTTTTGGGCACCCCTGACCTAAGGGTTCTAGAGGGTTCATATGGCTTCAGCATGTCTGAGATGTAGCTGGGCCCAGACTCAGAGCCACAAACAAATGTATAGACTGTAGCAACAATTTTAAATAAATTCTCTGGCCAATGTAAGGATTTTTAGGACTGGTGTAATATGGTCATATTTACTACTTTTCTAGCATTCTGAATCAGTTGGAGTTGACAAAAAGTCCTGTGAGCAGACCATTACAGTAATCCAGTCTACTGGAAACAAAAGCATGTATAAGTGTTTCTAGGTCTTGCTTGGACATATTTCCCCTGACTCTTAAAATACTATTTTTAAGGTGATAATAGGCAGATGAAATTACAGTTTTGATATGACTGTTCAAATTTTTATCTGAGTCTAGGACAACACCAAGATCTCTCACCTGACTTAACTAAAGAGAGACCACGATTCAAGGTGAGAAATTTCACTCTGTCTCTTCTGTGGTCCAAAAACAATGATTTCAGTTTTATCTTTATTTAATTGAAGAAAATGTTGCCGCATCCAGTCATTGATTTCCTCAATGTTGCTTGTAGAAGTGATACTAGTGCTGATTACAAACAGAGAAACAGAGCTCCTTGACTCTGGGTAGCGCTGTCAAAGTTAGAAAATGACCAGGCTGGTATACAAAGTGCATGAACTAGCGGGGTTGCATCCAGAAGGAACGGCAGAGACATTAGTAATGATTAGTGTAGGTACTTCTCACTACAGGCGTCCTGTTCCTTCATCTACACGGCCAGCTGGGTGAAGGTCAAACTCCCCTCCCGTTATTTCATTGGACATCAGCCATTCAAACCTGGCTCCACCCCCCACCCCCCTCTGTGAAGTCCAGCTGTGACGACAAGCGAGAGGAATTAACGTAACCTCAGCCTTAAGCCCAAACCACACCAAACGGTCGGGTAGGGACAAAACGTTTTTTAAGGTAGATCACACCAATGCAACTCATTGGAACTCAATCTGAGCGAGAATGCGTGTCTGAGTCCAAATATAGAAATTCTTGTAAGGCTAATGTCTTTCATTTCTTCAGCATATCTTATCTTTTATCTTATTTTTTTATGGTTACTTGCTATGGCAATGTACATGTATGTCTCCCATCGTATATACTGCCTAGAGGGTAGGCAGGGTGCATGGCTGGACGGATAGTGGACGTCACAATTAAAATAAATGTAACATCTGGACATGCAATGCCGAATGCCGATACGTGGACGGTAAACCTCACCCAGTCACCCGTGGCTTCCGCGTGTGGTTAGGATTAGTAATGTCTGATTATTGGGACGTCTGACTAACGCTACGCACCCGTGGATCACAAGTCTGCATGTGCAGACTTGTGATCCACACCATACTTGGCGCAGACACGGTTTAGTCGTCTACCATGATGAGAATCGCCACACCAGGCCCAAAAGGGGCCACAGGCAAACCTAAAATGCACACATAGGGGGCACTACAGCAGTGTTTAACACTGGTCAAATGGCCATAACTCGGGGACCATTGCTCTCATGATCAGCACAATTGAAGGCCAAGGAGTAGTGGCTTGAAAATCTATATAACAGCTAAAGCCGCTTTCAATTGAATTGGATGTGAGAGTGGGGTTGTGGGGGCGAGAGTTCAGTGGGAGTTTACTCTATTTGAAAGTTTCTAAGGGACAGGAATAAATATACATCTTTCCTCAGCTTTGCTCAGTTTTCAGCTAGCGGGGTAAAGCTTGTCAAGAATGCACTGCCACCTTAAAAGGTGGAAAATTGCAACGTAACATCCTGTCATATGTCATGCGCTGTACCATATGAGAGTTTTGGAGCTGTGAGAGAGCAAGTGAGTGAGTTAGCGAGCGAGCATGCGTGTCTGAGTGTGTTTGTGTGTGGGGGGGGGGGGGGGGGGGGGGGGATGGGGGGTTGTTTTCAATTAAAATGGTTCCTATACTTGGATGCATACTTTATTTAGGACATCAATTACTCACCCCTTGAATCCTTGAATCCATCCATCCATCCATCCATCCATCCATCCATCCATCCTTCTTCAACCGCTTATCCGTAGTCGGTTCGTGGGGGCAACAGCTCCACCAGAGTGTTCCTCTCCAGAGCAACATTAGTGACTTCCTCCTGAGCCAATAATACAATATCTATCTATAAATGTGCCAAGTCTCTGTGTGTTTACGTACGCGTGTACATCTGTAATCCAGATATTTGGGCATGCCTGACAAGGAACTCCACACACAAACAAACAAATAAATTCAAGGCTTCCTGGGGTGAGTAATTTATAGGAAAGAAATATCACACCCGTGTGAAATGAGGGGCGCTCTTGTCATCGTACATCAATTTATGTTAGCGGACATTTGACATTGCTATAAGGTACGGTGGTCCCTTATTGGCCAAGCGCTCCCACCAACATGTGATTGGTTAGCCGATTTGCTCGCTTACATATGACATAAGTTTTCCAATCAATGTCAATGGCGTTTAATGTTTTGATGTTTAATTTACGTCACATTTAGCGGAATTATGAGCTCTTATCATCATACATGATGCATCATCTCATACTGGCCAATCAGAATGCCTGTTGCCTGTGATTGGTTAGCTGATTTGCTCGTTTACATATGACGTAAATTATCCCTTCAATGTCAATGGCGTTTAATGTTTCATTGTTTGTAATTTACGTCATATTTAGCGGAATTCTGACGTAATTTCTCCATTCACGGTCAATGGCAAAACTTGAGACGGGTGCACGGGGACAAAGTTTAGCGGACATTTGAACGGAATTCTCTTACCGTGGCCAATGGCAAATCTTGAGTGTGGGGACAAAAGCTGTTTATAGAAGGGCCTAGCTAGGGTGAAGCACTCCTTTAATTAAAATAAATAAATACATAATAATCCATCACTGCTGATTGCCCATAAACATCATTAGTTCTTTCTAGAAGTCATGACTTCCTGAATGACACAAATAAGCTACCAGAACTGTGTTCCACTTCCAACTCTTTCTGCTTCATATCAAACACTCTGCAAACATCTGCACCAGCCTCAAATGACTTCTATACCGTCTACATGTAGCTCAGACAACAATCGGTTGCAGGCTTGCACAATGGCTTCCCATGCAGTCTCCGGCGCGGTCAAGGGGGTCAACAAACAGGCCCTCTTCATCAAAGCCAAAACAATCCTCTCCTCCCAGGCAATTAGTGGCGAGGCTCCCGGAGGACCGTCTGCTTGGAAACCTCCCTCCACAAAGCTTTTAAACTAGCGAAAAATCGCAGAGGCGCAAGCTCACAATGTGTCGTCGGACAAAACGAGTTGTGAGCTTGCACGTCTGCTATTTTTCGACGCGCGGCACTGTCGCGCGAATTGGGAGCACACATGAGGCTTTTAAACTGCTTGCACACATGAAACCTTCAACCTATCTAAGACACATGGGCGTGCACAGAGAGACACGATTGATTCTGGATTAAAAGCGTCTAATATATTATTTATGTGCCAAAATCTATAAATCTCACACACTATTAATGCAGCCGGCGGTTCCACTTGAGCACCTAAAAATGTCACTGCTAAGACAGTAGAGTTAACCGTGAGGATGCGAACGTCCCACTCAGTTGGACCAGACACTACCAGACTGGTGGACAGTAATAAAGTACCTGATTACAGTACTTAAAATTATTGTTTTTAGTATATGTAGGCCTACTTTATTTGAGTATTTGTATTTGTATTTGTATATATATATTATTTTTTAATCTGTAGGCTACTTTTCTTATTTGTACGTTTGGATACTTGTGACTCCTCTACATTTCAAATACAACTATTGTACCTTTGCTACATTTCTAGGAAGGGGAAGAGGTGCATTGAATTAAGTTCAATTTTAAGTTCAAAGTTAAGCGCTTATTTAAAATGTAGTGAATATTGACCATATGCACATGCACCCATCTTGCCATTAAGTAAAATGGCAGGGTAACTAGGTGCCATTTCCCATTGACAGCCCATACATCCAAACATAAAAGTCTTATGATTGTATTAAATAACGTACGTCAAACTCACCCAGCTGTGTACTTTTGCATGTACTTTTGAATAGTAGTCAAGTATATTTAAAAAGCACTTACTCTAATGTTTTACCTTGAGTAAAAGTTTGGCCTACATCTACAGGCTTGCTCATTTCAGGCTTTTCTGTGAGCAGAAGTGTACACAAGTGTACATTGGAGAGTGTATGTGCCACAAGTCTGCAGTACGTAAGTGAACAATATCAGAAATAAAAGACCAATATGAGTCTTTGGGGCTGAGAGCGAGATTCCCAGCGGGGGAAAAAACGTCCTACTTCCATTTGACTGTCACTGTCCTGTTTACTGTCTCTCAAAGAAATTAAAAACGGGGCTCTGGAAAGGGGGAGAAAGACATTTGTATTGCTGGTTATAATATTTATACAGTAGCCTGCAGTTATATATTTCCCTTTCCCCTAGTCAGGTGAAGAGGTAATTCCTCTGCCCACCTTTTTCACACTTACCCTCGCCCTGCTCTTACCATGGATTCATAGCCTCTCCTCCTCTGACCCGTCAAAGAAATCACACTCGGTCGATATTTTGTTATCAGTCTGTCCGTGCTTTTTTAAGGTGGGAAGTGGAGCCTTGCCTCGTATAAAGCCATCCTAATTGTCTGTCTCATTGTGTGGCTTCACTGAGCATGAGACTATACACAGCAATTGGGGTTACAGACTTACAGTTACATTATCACGACTTTGAATCGCACTCTGTTAGACTCATTAGACTTTGACGATGCCAGCCACTGAGTACGTATCACCATGACGATGCCAGGCGTGTATATCCATATATGAGATTTCTACACTAGTCTGATGTCGGCATTGGATATCGCTGTTGTCTCCATACATGGAGCTATAGGTTGTCTCCATATATGGAGCTCTAGGTGAAATAACGAAGGCTTTCACCTCGAGCTCCATATATGGAGACAACCTATAGCTATAGCTGATGCCCCCCATGCCAAAGCGCCAGCACTCGCCCAGCAGTCTGCCATCAGCGAGGCAGACCGCTTCTCGCCTTTACTGGTACACTGTATAATAAGCTATATATAACAACCCAATGTGACATTGCTGTTTTTATTATATTATTTATTATATTTTGTACAACGACTTTGGCAATGTTAATGTTTTCCCATGCCAATAAAGCTCCTTTGAATTGAATCACTTGCGACGTAATGCAACGACATGCGCCGGCATGCAACGGGACATATCATCATAACGCTGCGGCAAATGCTAAAACGGTTCTGTTGCCACTCGAATTATTGGTGTGGTTTGGGCTTTAAACTCTTTGTGTTTATACAAAGACAACCGTTACTCTATTCCATTTTTCAATTAGGCCACGTTGATTATCGTACATTATTTAAACGTGCCTCCACCCACTTGTGTTCGGTCTGTGGGGAGGACCATCTAATTAATCACTCTTAATGAGAATAACTGAACGCCTCCAGGGGAGAAGGTGACACTGAACACTGGCAGCATAGGGAGTAGGTATCCAATCCTTATTATCTAAAGCACTGTTTCCCAAACAGTGGGTCACAGACCAATTTTCCTGTGTCACGAGTAAATACCCCTTTATTTGTTTTTTTTCCTACATTTTGTTTTGAATTATTATTTCAAAAGATTCCCCCCCAAATTCCCCAAAAGCTCACACCTTTCCATCAGTTAAAAAACAAATTCAAACATTTTCTCAAAATAATTCCATAAAAACGTCAATGACCCCCCCCCCCCCCAAAAAAAACAAACAAACAAACAAACAAACAAACAAACAAACAAAAAACTAAAAAAAAAAAGCTTTCAGGAAGAAACCAAAAATACACAGGGGAGACATATTTGAATATTAGAACCACTTAACTGGGGGTCTATTAGAGTACACATACAAAACAGAAAAAAGTACAAAAATCATGGCACAACATGTTGTGAGCTTGTAGATCAGCTGTTTTCAGGGGGGGAACATCACATTTCATTCTCTTTGGTCTCTAGCTAAAAATGTTGGGAACCACTGATCTACAGCAGTGGTTCTCAACATGGAGCCACTGATCTACAGCAGTGGTTCTCAACAGGAAGCACTGATCTACAGCAGTGGTTCTCAACAGGAAGCACTGATCTACAGCAGTGGTTCTCAACAGGAAGCACTGATCTACAGCAGTGGTTCTCAACAGGAGCCACTGATCTACAGCAGTGGTTCTCAACAGGAGCCACTGATCTACAGCAGTGGTTCTCAACAGGAGCCACTGATCTACAGCAGTGGTTCTCAACATGGAGCCACTGATCTACAGCAGTGGTTCTCAACATGGAGCCACTGATCTACAGCAGTGGTTCTCAACATGGAGCCACTGATCTACAGCAGTGGTTCTCAACAGGAGCCACTGATCTACAGCAGTGGTTCTCAACATGGAGCCACTGATCTACAGCAGTGGTTCTCAACAGGAGCCACTGATCTACAGCAGTGGTTCTCAACAGGAGCCACTGATCTACAGCAGTGGTTCTCAACATGGAGCCACTGATCTACAGCAGTGGTTCTCAACAGGAAGCACTGATCTACAGCAGTGGTTCTCAACATGGAGCCACTGATCTACAGCAGTGGTTCTCAACAGGAGCCACTGATCTACAGCAGTGGTTCTCAACATGGAGCCACTGATCTACAGCAGTGGTTCTCAACAGGAGCCACTGATCTACAGAAGTGGTTCTCAACAGGAGCCACTGATCTACAGCAGTGGTTCTCAACAGGAAGCACTGATCTACAGCAGTGGTTCTCAACATGGAGCCACTGATCTACAGCAGTGGTTCTCAAAAGGAGCCACTGATCTACAGCAGTGGTTCTCAACATGGAGCCACTGATCTACAGCAGTGGTTCTCAACAGGAAGCACTGATCTACAGCAGTGGTTCTCAACAGGAAGCACTGATCTACAGCAGTGGTTCTCAACAGGAGCCACTGATCTACAGCAGTGGTTCTCAACAGGAGCCACTGATCTACAGCAGTGGTTCTCAACAGGAGCCACTGATCTACAGCAGTGGTTCTCAACATGGAGCCACTGATCTACAGCAGTGGTTCTCAACAGGAGCCACTGATCTACAGCAGTGGTTCTCAACAGGAGCCACTGATCTACAGCAGTGGTTCTCAACATGGAGCCACTGATCTACAGCAGTGGTTCTCAACAGGAAGCACTGATCTACAGCAGTGGTTCTCAACATGGAGCCACTGATCTACAGCAGTGGTTCTCAACAGGAGCCACTGATCTACAGCAGTGGTTCTCAACATGGAGCCACTGATCTACAGCAGTGGTTCTCAACAGGAGCCACTGATCTACAGCAGTGGTTCTCAACATGGAGCCACTGATCTACAGCAGTGGTTCTCAACAGGAAGCACTGATCTACAGCAGTGGTTCTCAACAGGAAGCACTGATCTACAGCAGTGGTTCTCAACATGGAGCCACTGATCTACAGCAGTGGTTCTCAACAGGAACCACTGATCTACAGCAGTGGTTCTCAACATGGAGCCACTGATCTACAGCAGTGGTTCTCAACATGGAGCCACTGATCTACAGCAGTGGTTCTCAACATGGAGCCACTGATCTACAGCAGTGGTTCTCAACAGGAAGCACTGATCTACAGCAGTGGTTCTCAACAGGAACCACTGATCTACAGCAGTGGTTCTCAACAGGAGCCACTGATCGGTTCTCAACAGGAACCACTGATCTACAGCAGTGGTTCTCAACATGGAGCCACTGATCTACAGCAGTGGTTCTCAACAGGATCCACTGATCTACAGCAGTGGTTCTCAACAGGAAGCACTGATCTACAGCAGTGGTTCTCAACAGGAGCCACTGATCGGTTCTCAACAGGAACCACTGATCTACAGCAGTGCTTCTCAACAGGAGCCACTGATCTACAGCTATGGATTACAACAGTGCATTATGTAATACAACTATGACAATTATAATGCACTGTGATGCAGGCCAAAAGGTGTGAAATAAAATACATCATTTCCCCCCTTTCGCCAAATAAAATGGATCCAGTGAGAACCATATGAGTTACTTTCTTCTGCAGTGGTGTCACGATTCCCACAAGCTCCATGAATACCAACATGCTCATGAATACTTGAAAACAAAATTAAATTAAAACGACTATTACACTAAACCCCAAGCAAATTGTTGTTTCCGTAATTAAGCTCTTCTAATGAATCTAATAAGCAGGCTTACTGCTTGAAATAGTAATCACCTGTTGTATTCAAAACCAGGTGTCCATTGTCTCATTTGATGGCATACAGCAGAAAAAAAGGCTTAATTTATGCTTGAAGGTGTCACTTGCCAAAATCCTTGTATCTCAATTCCCCCCCCCCCCCCTGTAAATTGAAGCCCTTCATCAGTGAGTAAGACTGTAGGTTGAAGTGAATGATACAGCAGAAGGTACAGTAATTGTAGCTGCTGCTAATATGCCATATATTTTATCTGCTTGTAAGATTTGTGTCAGACTGGGCAGGTAGTCTACATTCCGCTTTCAGTTGGTGTTGTATCATAACGTCAACCTTGATGTGCAAAATACGTTAACACTTGTGTCTGTTCTGGGTAAAAATAGTTCCCCCATTTCTGGACTTCATCCCACAACACTGCAGGTAAGACACACTTGTGTCCTGTGTCTTCTGTGTGTCATGGCCGCCTCAATGCATTTCCAATGGGAGTCACATGGTTTCATGACACAACCTTGTTGCATCTGTCTTCTGCCCTCCCCCATGCAACAAGGTTGTGTCTTCAAACCATGTGACTCCCATTGGAAATGCATTGAAATCCATGACACACAGAAGACACAGGACACAAGTGTGTCTTGCATGTGTGAATGAGGCCTAAATTAGATGGAATGAAAGCTGAACTCATACCATCCATCCAGCGGGACATGTCTGCAACACGCTATATCTTCACAACCTCTTACAAGCTTTTACCCAGACTGAGGCATGCACAAGCTGATTCTACTGCCATTGAGCTCTACTTGACCATCAAGTCTCAAAATCTATGTGAATTATGAGCTCCTTTGCCAAGAAGTTTGCATATTAGTAAGTAAGTCAGCACTCATTAGGTTACTTCCCGCACACCATGCCGCACCCAAGCCGTGGTACTCAGATGCCAAGTTGATGGTGCCCAGGATCAGACCCATTATGACAAGACCTTGTGGTCCAAAGGCGAGGGCCCTACTGACTGAGCTACCCAAGTGTACAAGAGACATAGCTGATGTGATTGTAGCCCCCAGCCAAGACCCAGCCCGCAACAGCCCTGCCAATCGGGCTCAGCCCTATTGGCACGACAGGTTGTGCGTTGGCCCGGGTTCAATCCCCGCTTTCCGTGCAATGTTACATAAGCAAAACCTAGTGCGTAGAGTTAAGACAAGATGTAAACCCCCTGTTGGTTTAGGCCAGGGGTTCTCAACGTTTTTGGCTGGGGACCCCCCAAAATATTTGGCAAAACCCCCTCGCGACCCCATGTTGAGAAGGCCTGGTTTAGGCAGTTAACTCTGCTAAGAAGGAAGGAAGAAGTCTCAAACCGGATACAGATCTTCATAAGATCAAAAGGAATTTAAAACATTTTCATCATTAAAATGGAAGTCAATGAGACACTATTTTTGGATTATTTCTTATCAACTGTGCAACGGAGCGATATATGTCACTATAATTGCCTATATGAGAAGGTAAGCACACTACCCAAACCTCTAGCAAACATGTCCTAAACTGTCATAGCGCTACGAGCTTGTAGATCTACTAGAATTTCGCGGGCCTTCGGCCCGCTCATCCCAGAGTTGCGTTGCCCCGCGTTGCGATACAGAAGTCCACAGATACAGAAGTCCACAGTGACACGCGTTGTATGTAGCTATTTTGTGCTGCAGCGCGTGCGCGCGCGCGCGTGCGTGTAGTGTTGTTGTTCTTATCCATATATGCGCCTCGGTTCGTCCTGATTGTACGACGCCAGGTGTCGACGCGGTCGTGTTTGCATTATTGTAACTGTGTATGTAATCGCGGTGCTCTCCGTCCAAGTTAGAATCAGTGTAGAACCTGTGTTGTTGTTCTTCTTCTTCTACGTTTGGTTTCCGGCAGGCTGTACACTGTGTGTGTGTGCACGCGTGTGTGTGTGTGTGTGTGTGTGTACTGTGTAAGTTCCGGTAGTGTTTCCGGAAGTGTGAAAGGTATCACGGCTGGTGACTTTTGTCCTAGAGAGGGCGCTATGAAAATATCAAGAAAACATGCACTATAGGTATCATCACATTCAATGGAAGGCTTTTAAAAATACAAAATAAACATGGCATTGCCAAACATGGCTAATGTCACTGCATTTTCCATGTAGATTGAGGCTACAGTTTTTTTTTTGTCATTGTCTTGTTGTTCCATTATGAAAATGAATTATTATCTTTACCTGGCTCCATGTGGCTCATCATTCATGTATTTCTAGCGTCTGTGTTGACTGTGTGTTAAACTATATGTCAAACTGTGTTGTGATGTTTATGCTGCCCCCAAGTGGTTTGTGGTGTGAATAACATTGATCGCAGACATTTTGCGACCCAGTGGCTTCCTATCGTTTGTATTGAAGACATGTGGACCGCAATGCATTACTCTTCAGTGCTGAGAGTCAAGGGCTACATGAACGCGCAGCAACATGCGACACTCAGTAACCAATCAGAAACGTCACACAACGTAAACAACATGTGACATTTCATGGCAGCATAATACAACGTGGCAGCATAATACAACTTTTAATCACTGCCTTTGGTTAGTGGTTCCTTATATTATATAATATTTACGTTTCTGGATTGCTAATTGTAAATAAATTACAGGCTGCAGATGTCGTTTCTCCGTCATTCTTATTCATGTTTTATTCAGGGGTTGTGCATGGTGGTGCGGCGCACCAGCGCCCCCTATGGACCGGCCGCCACTGGGTCACGTGGTGGGGTTGTGAGCCATTGGGAAGGGGTGATGTAGTGTTGCCAGGTCCACGTATTGTAAGCGAGTGGTAGTGTGTGTAAGTATAGGCTGTAGGCTGTAGGAAATCAGGGTTTGCGGTCTTGTTTACATAGACGTGGCAACAATGTTGGCGGTGCAGCCAATGAAAAGAGGGGAATGACGGGATGCAGTGTTGCCAGGTCCGCGAATTGTAAGCGACTTGTAAGTAGCGTGTTGAATGGCATTGTTTCTGGGCTTGTTTTCATAGACGTGGCAACATGTGAGTTACATAGACGTGGCAACAATGTTGGCGGTGCAGCCAATGGAAAGAGGGGAATCACGGGATGCAGTGTTGCCAGGTCCGCGAATTGTAAGCGAGTTGTAAGTAGCGTGTTGAATGGCATTTTTTCTGGGCTTGTTTTCATAGACCTGGCAACATGTGAGTGTGTGCGTGCGGGGGTGTGGGTGCTTGGGGAGATATTGTTTGTTGTGAAGAGATACAATGCCGGCGTGGGTGTGGAAGGGAGGCAACGTTGGTGTCAGTGCAATGAGTGATGTTCCGCGGGTGATGTTGAGGGTCGGCGTTCGGCGCGATATGAGGAGATAGCGGCCGAGCGACGCGGAGGGTAAGTGTGTGACGTGACTGCCGTGTGAGTGTAGTGTGTTGCAGTGTGTCAGTGACGTGTCAGTGATGTATGCAGTGTGTGACTTTGGGTCACTTTTCCTGGGTTGGGTACAACTTCTCACTTGTATATATAGATTACGTGTGCAAATCTTTGAATATTATCCTTTTAAAGCTAACATATTATTTACTCAAATCTTTGCTTCTTGGGGTCCCTAGCTTGAACAAAATGTTGAGGTCGGGGGTCGGCGGCCAAATACAGTACATATCATTTGTGGGGTCCTTGACATACTGTAAAAAGGTTTGAGCACCACTGATCTATTTTTTCCAAAGAAAACGGATTAGGATTTAGAAGTCTAAAAGGGTTCAAGTGCGTACTGTACTTGAGTAACTATGCTTATTTACTTGTACAGTACCTCTGGTTTCACCCAGACAGTTTTGCACACCAGTGCACACCAACAACAAAGAACCCAGAGCCTCCTCAATCACGTCATGCTTTACCTTCCCCAATTTGAAGAACTATTAAAGTTCCATTTAAATAGCAGTCTGTAATGAATCACTAGTGTGGTGCATTGACAATGCAATTCATGCAGGAATACATCAATATGTATTCATCACCACAATTATACTATGAGGAGCTTACATTGCTTGAAGAAAACAAAAGTAATTGTTTAACACACGCATTCTCAGTTTGTAATCTACTGAAATTACAATTACATTCCAAACTGAGTAAATGCAGGAATGGGACAAATTGTGCAAATTGCGTGGGGATCAAATGTACCTCTAGGAAGTTTGTCATGAGTGTCTTGCTCACATCGTCCATTAGCAGTAGATGGAAGAAGTACCCAGAGTTCTTATATAGCCATATACTATACTTACAGAAGAAGAGTCCTTCCTCTATAATTATAGTGATTTCCCGAAATGGATTAGTTGACCCGCTACAGCAAGTGAGAGTGGCTTTGATCACTGGAACTGATGTAACGTCCTGGTGTACAGGAAAGGACCACGTCGATTCCTGTTAACTGCTAATAGGTGACGAGGAAAAATCAAACACAACATTGAGATTCTCATTGGGGCACAAATTAAAATTTGCGGCGGTAGAATGAGCAACAGACCAATTTCCTGTCGATTAGCACTCATCTGAATGGAGGACGGTCTGGTCTGTGTGTTTGTAGGGGCCATCTTGATCTCACACACATATATCCTGATTTCTTTGGCTTCCTACATTTTGTTTTTAGTTGTTATTGTATCAAAACATTAAACAAAAAACGCTGAACATTTCTTGAATTAAAAAGAAATAAAATAAAAATCCTAAGAAATTCCATGAATTAGAAAACTAATGTTTAAGAAGTCGTTACAATAGCTGATCTACAACCTCACAAAGGCGCAAAGCGTCGCTTTGTGAGCTTGTAGATCTGATATTTTCACTAGTTTGGGTCCTGGGGAGACATCAAATTTCTCTTTTGGGTCACAGGCTAACATGTTTGGGAACCACTGCACGACACTGTGCTCATACTGTTCAACAACCCCCTACTGCATGCAAATAACTACATCGTTGATTTGCCCGGGGGGCGAACCCGGGTTGCACAGTTGCAAGTACATTATCCAGTCAGCTAAATAGCTATGCAGGCTCTGGTGAATGGCAATGCAGCACAGTACAAGCCTAATAACGCCTTTTGCAAAATATATGTCACCAATTCCTTACGGCATCCAAACAACATGTCTCCACTGACTCCTATATAATGCCACTAACTTCTTCTGAACACCATGCCACTAACTCCTGCGTAATATGCATTGCTAGTACTAATTCCTGAATATCATGCCACTAACTCCTCCCGCAGGATAGGCTGTACCACTATCTCCTTCTGCACAATATACCGTGGGAACAGGACTGTCCTTGTTCGTACTGGGGCGCTAGCTGTCTAATCAGTACCACGTTGTGAAGCAGGATTATTGGGTAAGCGAGCCAACTTTGGGCTTAACCCTGGCTTCAGTCCGACGAGTCGACAACTGCGGCTCACTTTAAACTAGGCTACGTTGCCACAGACTTAACCTGCTCCTGAGCAGGTGTTGTTGCAGGTTTACAGATCCAAACATAAGAGGACGGCTTCACACACTAATGAGCTCTCTGGAAAATGACATCGCCATCCACACGCACATGTGTGCACGCCTACGCAGGAGCAGATGGGCGTTTGGGTGCCTTACTCCAGGGAACTTCAGCAGTGTCGGGCGTTGGTCATTCACTTGGCCACACAGGATGTTTTCTGTAGGCCCGGGGATCGAACCGGTTGTGTGACATATCTGATTTTGCAGGGTGTCAAATCCATAGTGCAAACAAGCAAACAGGGAATAAACCAAAAAATAAACCAAACAAAAAAGTTATGAGAGAATGTGTGATAGTGAAAGCTATCAGGATGATAGTGTGATAGTGAATGTGACATTATGTGACCTGGTCAATCAGAACCATCCTTCAATTTGTTCTCATATATAAATTAGGTCAGTATCAGAAGAGCATCCCTGAGGTCATGCGACATGCACAGTCTGTTATATTGTATACATATACCCTGTGTGAGCCGGCTTCCTCAGTATACACCTGGGGAAACGGCATATATGTTCCTAGAGAATCCCTTGGATTTAGGGGCACGGATTGTGAGAAGTGCACTTTGCAGGGGAATGGCTTTTTAGAGAGAGAGAGAGAAATAAATCCCCAGGCTTTTTCCTCCCGGTAATTTCTTGTACCAGAGATAGAGATTTAATACAGAGGCAATATTGTGTCTGTTCGTAACGCCCTGGTGACTGGAGCCGTACATCACAAATCCCAAGCCATGTGAACACTGGCCCATAGTGTGTAATGTAATGTATGGGATGTGCACACTGCACACACAGTCAAATACACATGTGTTAATTTAACACTGGAGAGTGTTGTGCAAATGGACCCGTACTCGCATACTGGGCCATTTGCATCCATTTGTACAGACAACATATGAATGTGTATGTTTGTGGTGCTATCTTGAAGGATATACAGTATCTATAGTATGTAGGCTCTAAAGACACAATGCATGTTATATGAAAATAGTGGACCCCCACCTCCTGCCAAGGCAAACAGATTTGCAATAGGTGCCGAGTGGGCAATTTCCAAATGATTGTAAAATGTTTGATTTTTGTCAGTCAGTCGTTTTAGGAAGTCAGCAACATTTAGTTAGAATTTATAAGGCATTATGAGTAACACATATACCAGTAAGACGACCAGCGACCTCACTCTAAAGGGCGTGCATGCATCCGCCTGAGTGACGGCAGACTGTCGGGCGGGGGGTCAGATCAACATATGGAATGTCAGAACAGGTCAGCTCCATATATGGAGATCTAAGGGTGGCAGCGGGGGCAGTGTCTTGAGTGTACAGGGTTTGATGAGGTCTGGCCATATATGGAGCGTGTCTTGAGTGTACAGGGTTTGATGAGGTCAGATCAACATATGGAATGTCAGAACAGGCCAGCTCCATATATGGAGATCTAAGGGTTTGAGGTCAGATGTAGAGTTGCTGGCCGGCTTGCTGGCCAGTCTCCTCATATCCAGGGTTTGATGAGGTCAGTATCATGATCTTCATATATGGAGACGGCCATATATGGTGGCATGATGTGTCACAAGGCGTGATGTCACGTGGCGTGACCATATATGGAGGTGTGACCGACCGACCGACAGCTGATGCAAGTTTTCATAGTAAACTGTGACCTACCGTCGCAACAAGCATGACATACCGGTATTACAAAATAAGTTATTATTAAAGGTTCCATATCAGTTTCACCAGCTACGTAACTACAGTGCAAATGGAGAGTGGCTAGGGGCAGGGGGCAAAATAAATTTGGCAGACAATGGGTTAACAGTACTATCCCTGCAGGCGGGTGTTGGTAATTTGCTATAACATACAGTATCCACGGAGGACATGTTTTGTGAAGCTGAAAATCACAAAGGAAGTCTGCTTTTATTTGCTTTGAAAGAACATCTCCCTGGTCAGCCTTCCTCATAAACACATGAGGACTGTCTCTTGTTTGGGCACATTTGGCCCTTAATTGGTTCTGTCAAACCCACAGACTGCGAGAGGTGTTGGAAAGGCCTTACTCAGGGGCAAGATGGCAGCCCGCATTCGGCTTTTAATCAAAGCAACAGATGTGATTAGTCTGCGATGGGGTGGCGCAGTCTGGCCGACCCCTGGGTAATCAATTTGCAATGGCAGATGCTCACAGGAGTACTAACTTCCATGGCTTGGAACAGCTGTTCCCAAATACATAAAGGCATTTTCTGTCTTATTTTCCACTCTTGGACTGATAACTTACTTACCTTAAAAGCCACTTCTGTAGCTGGTGAACTATGTTCCACAATGGATGGCTGTACTGAAGTACAATGTTGAGGTACTTTTACTTTACTATACGTCCATTTTTCAATAACATTATATTTCTTCTCAACTAAATCTCGGTGTACATTTTTATTAGATTACAATATTTGAAAACAAAAGAAAGAGAGAAGGAAGAAATTTGTCTTAGACAAAGGGCCCGCATGCAAGCGTAGACCTTATGCCCATGTCGCTGCAGAGCAGCGCCAAATAAGAGAATATAACACAAAACAACAAAAATGTAATACTAGAGCCCACTATTTTAGACATATATGTATATATACAAGCTCAAAGGAGTTACATTTTGAATACTGGACTTTAATGTATTTCTTCATTGTTGTATTGCTACTTTTACTTAAAGGACAACTTCACCCACTTTCAACCTATCTTCATATAAATGGTCCTCACCAATGCTGATATTCACTCTCTCACTCTCTCAGTGAGGGTTGTGGAAACCCACCTACCAGTGACATGATCGACAGGCAGGCGTTGTCATTTAAAACAGGAGTTCATAACATGCCAACTTTCCAGGAATAGAACGCCTGCAGATAACCAAACTATGATGGCGGGTTTCTGAATTCTCCTCTGAGGCACCGTCACAGAGTGAATAGACAAAAATTGTACCATAATGAATATTAGTGATGACCGATTATACAAAGATAGGTTGAAAATGCGTGAAGTCGTCCCTTTAAGTAAAATACCATATGAGTACTTCTTCCACCACTGTTCGGTGTTCTGACGTCTCTCTCTCTCTCTCTCTCTCTCTCTCCTTGGCAGTGGGACATGGTGAGATCGATACCTCACGCACCACAGCCAGCAGAGGACAGGTGGAGACAGATGGCACACCGTTGGCAGCCGCTCTGCAAAGTTCCCCAAAACATGGACACAGATGAATGGAGATTAAACCATTAGCAAGTAATTGGGCAAGACCTGTGACTTCACACCCAGAAACAAATGCGAAGAAACTTCAAGCGAGCAAAAAGTCTGGGGGTTTGTTCAGCAGTCGAGACCTTTGAAGTCGATCAAAGCCCAGATGGACGCCCGTCTGTACATCCAGGGTGACCATATTTATTTCAAACCCAAACCGGGACCCTTAATAACTTGAACCCCAGCGTCCATATTCTGGGGGGGGAAATTAGCTAAAGATAGCGGATCTACAAGCTCACATCGGCTACTTTAGGTAAAGATATTTGGTTTAGACGAGGTTATTAAACTTATTTTTTTCCAGATGGGAGTCCGTGGCCGAATATCAATCTGCGCGGGGGAGGATGTCCTTGACATGAAAACGTTTGAGAAGCACTGGCCTAGGTGTGTCGTCATTGACAGACAAAGCAATTATTTCCAGTGTGTGTGTCACACACCTGGGGAGGCTTGACAGATGACAGAACGCCACTCGCCAGTCGTGTCCATCTATTCTAATTAAGTGTCTGTGTTGTGTGGTGGTGGTGGTGGCGGAGTTTTAGCGAGGGGGCGGGGTCAGGGACTTGGGAGGTGTGTACTGTGTGTGTGGGGGGGGGGGCGGGGGGGCTGCAAGCTGGAGGTGGCAGATTGGTGGCCCAGCTGGTAGTCCTGCTGTTGTCATATACGGAAGTTGGCGTTGTTCCGTGTACGTTGCATTCCCGCATAGCAACCTGCAGGCGAGCTGTATCCACTCTGGATTGTAGATGTATCTGCTTTTCTATACTTTTTTTTTTTTTTTTGTGAGCTGTCCTAAGCCCTCTTCTGAGACACAGAGCTAGTACACTACTGGTGCCATCTTGTAGCTGAATGGGTGAAGTGGTCCTTTAGTTGTGAGCTTGTAGATCAGCTACTTCTGGAAAAGAAAAAGTACTAGTGGACCAATATCGCCAGATATTTTTTGAGTGGTGCAAACCACTCCAACAACCAGCTTTGTCTGTATCTATGTTTGTGTACCTGTATACGTGTCCGTGCACAGGTGAGCATGGTTACCATGGTCACTGACATTACGTCAGACCACAGCTGATCAGGCTATATAAGACCTTGCACCACTCAGTTCACACGTGCACGGGTGTGATTTTTTAGTTTTAGTCTAGCATTTTCATTTATGCATCTCAGATTTATATAGCACTTTTCAAAGTAGTCAAAGTCGTTTTACATGGGGGAATGAAAAATAACTTTATTAGGAAAATCCAAACAAGATTATTATGTGTAAGAGTAAAACAGGACTACGGCTACTGCGTCACTGAAACACAACCCACTATTCTTTCTGACAGTTATTGGTGTGATGCTGTCAGGCGGAGGCCATAACCGACGAATCAATGACTTATGAAAATATTCCATACACTGTACAGGAAAAAAGAAAAAGCTGAGTCATTGTACGGGGGAGTAGAACGAAGAGAGTCGAGAAGAGGGACGGGGTAGGGAAGAGTACTCATGCCCCAGTACTTGCCCCAGTACTTCAGGATCGATACTCCTGGTCAAATATTACTCCGCTCCGCTACAAGTGAAAGTAGCTACATTTAGAAAATACTCAAGTATTCAGAAGTGCACATTTCAAAGTACTCATTATGCAAAATGTGACATTTCACAAGTTTTTAAAGGTATAAAAAGGTTTTGAAAATAGCAGGCTCTATACAAGCTCACGTGTCACATTGCGACACGTTGTGAGCTTATACCGTAGGCCTATATCTGATATTTTCAAATAGCTGAAGTTGTTAATGAATGTTATTTGAAATCTACAAACTAGTAACTAACGTTTTTGAATAACTGTAGTGGAGTAAAAGTACAATATTTTCCTCTGAGATGTAGTAGTGGAGTATAAGTTAAAGTATTGGAAATTGGAAATACTCAGTAAAGTAAAAAACACCTCAATGTTGTACTTACAGTAAGTACAGTAGACTACTTGAGTACATGTACTTAGTTACTTTCCAACGCTGGCCAATTCAGCCCACACAGACCACTGCAATGGGCTCTATGCACACATGCCATTTTGGAAAGAACTTGGGCCCCTTCCCTACTTCATTCACAGGTGTTACTGATGATACCAATGAAGGCTCTGTTCCATTCTGGTCAAACAGAGTCAGGATGCTGCTGGTGTGCATGTTGGCTCACTGAAAACACTCTGCTACACCAGTGGGTCTCAAATTGAGGCCACTTTTAGACGGAAACGGGCTCCAGAGAAAACGGCAAAGACCCGCTGCGTTCTCGTTTTTTATTCAGCCTTTACACAGAGACACTGTAATGACTGAAAACGCTGTAATGTGCGTGTCAGGTGGCTAGGTGGTGGTGACAGACTGCCAGATAGACCTGGCACCATGCCGCCTGGCATGTACAAGAACCACTTCCGTTCTGCTTCCTATCACAAGGCTGTTTGTCATCATGGTTTACATTCACCATCGCTAGTCGCTACATTTGTACTTGTAGGATGAACAGGGCGAGGGAGTGCTTGCTCATCCTAGGAACTCCAAATATCGCCTACGGCTCTGCATCAATGTAATAAACATAAGCGTTGTGAGCCAATGTGAGCCATGATGACGTTTTGCCCGTTTACATGGAGACGGGAGGAGACAGCATTCTCAAAGATTTCCACTCTGGAAGGTGTTTTCACTTTGTTGCATTTTCAACCCCCGGAAACGCTGTTGTCATCTAAAGGGACCCCAGCAAACAATACTTTATTTTGCCGTTTCCTATGGACACCGTTCTTGTGTAAAGGGGGCCTGAGTGGGTTCTAAATGGCCCTGTATGACTCTGAGAGTTATGGGGGTCCGTGACATTAAAAAGTTTGAGAACCATTGTCACTCCCAACAGACTCAGAACGAGGCAAGGTAGTTCTTCTCACTGGTAGATTTATTGTCTCACACAATTAGTCCACAACGTCAAACTGTTGTAAAATAAAGCATAAAAAACGAACATTCAGATTAGAACCAAACAAATACAGAATCATAACAAGAAACAATAACAAATGCAGAAAGGAAAACAAACACCTCACTGGCGCTGCTGCATAAACCGAAGGGAATGAACAAGTTCTTTGCCCTCTGAAGTGCCCATAATCACAGCGACACTGAAATACAATTCATTCCATCAATAAGACAATTCGAAACACACATGTCAATAAGTCTTGATGTAAAGGTTTACTTAAGTCACGAACCTGTTGTCACCCACACGCTACAAACAAGTCTCCCGACCGGCGTCTGCACCAACTGAAGCAAACACTACGTGTGAACCATTGTCAACTCTTACCATATATGGGCATAGCACCGGAAATGACGGAACTAAACTCCAAAATCTAACTTTTACCCATCTATTCTATTCTAACCCATCTATCTATCTAACTTATAAAACTAACAAATTGCATAATAATTACAACATGACAGCAGTAACAACCATTGTACACTAAATGGAACAGAGCCTTAAAAAAATATCGGTAACACTAACTGAAGAGTTATTCTGTGTGCATTCAGGGCCCATTCTCTCTCCACTGTGATTCCTCAGTGCAAACCACCATGGTGCATCCATATTATTAAGGCCAGTCCACAACAATGAGTTGCAAATTGCAACAGAATCCCCCAAACTACACCGACTTGCCCAAAGGGGAAATCCAGACAGATGCAATTTCTCCCCACAAGGCCGCAACACAACATATCGCAATGGTTTTGTTGCATGGTGAATCACTGGGTGTGGACTGTATGGACTTTAGTTGTGAGCAGTGGAAGGTGGGTGGCACGGGATGTCACCGTGTCAGAGGGGAAAGGAACACGCTCGCCTCATGTTGTTATCACAGAGCGGACCCCCTTCGAGAGTTGTTCTGCCCACTCCTCTCTGTCCCGCTATTTGAAATGAGAGATCTATCAAAGGTGTCCGACTCACAAGATGGAGATTAAATGCCCTTACTCTGCTCCCTAACAAAACGACCGTATCACATCTCTCTCTCTCTCTCTCTTCTGTAGAGGGAAATGGGTGTTGAACTCAGAGCAAATTGCTCATTGAGCTTCCTGCAATGTTCTGTATATCTATGAGGCAATCACTATGGACAAAATTAAACTGTGACTGCGATCTTGTATGTTGACTCTCTCTCAATCACAAGAGAAGAGAACCACAAGGAAACATGCATGTTGTCAATGTTGACACATTGATTGAATAAAAGTACAAAAGTACTGGAACCAAAAATATACTGAAAGTACCAACAATAAGTTTGTCAGATTTGTTAGCAAATAGCGGATCTACAAGCTCACACAGTAAATGGTGTTGGCACTCAACTTGGCAGCTTTCCACCACTGCTAAACCCCTGCAGCCTATATATCTGTCCTGTGTTCCTGCAGCTTGAGGTTTGCAGGGTTCCATGCGGTGGGTAGGCTTTGGCTCAGTGTATGAGCGTTGAATTACTGTACCTGCGGGACGCTCTCAGTGGGGTCCCTCCCGGTGAGGAGCCCAAGCAGTTAATCCACTGGGTAATGATTGAATGGCTGTCTAATTATTATGACGTTGCTGTCGGGCAGAAACCTCTTATCTCCATATGTAGACTTTTTGTGTTTTGATCATACTACAGCATCGCAAGTAGCAGATCCGCAAGCTCGAAATGCGGTTCGCACAGCGTTTCGAGCTTGCTAATTTATCTTCTCCCAGACGTACAGTATAGGCGGGAGGGGACATTTCTGTATTTGTGTGTACGATTAACACCTCCTGAACTCCTCATCAGAATAGATAGATAGAATATAGTAAAAGTACTCACTTTCCATTAGCTAGAGGGGTGAATGTAAAAAAATGTATCAAAGGACCTGTAACATAAAACATAACACTAAAAGCGCAACTGGCTAGTTGAGTTTGCGTGTGGCTCTTACGAGTCCGACCTACTGTTGGACGGCACTCGTCAGTCACCAGTGACCACTGGGACACGGTTCCATGTTTCACCCACACTGCAATTGGCAATGGCACTGTAATTCGCCGATGGGTTTGTAAATATTATGTATATTATTATAATTTTATTATGGGTGAAAAAAAACTGGTGTATTTGTCTTTTTTTAATGGGTAAAATATTTTTTGCATTTGCGGCGCCCCCTATGGATGAAGATGGAATTGCTTTTGGCTTTTGGTTGATTAAACCACCCGCTACATTTGATTCAAATTTGGAGTGGATTGGACGTTTGGTTCGTGATTTGTGGCGTTTTGTGTCAAATAGGCCCATCTCACTAACTTCGAAAGCCGATTACGGCCGAACGATACGCACTATCAAAATTCCGCCTGTGGTGATTTCATTGGAA
Organism: Electrona antarctica; assembly: GCF_951216825.1. Classification (NCBI taxonomy): domain Eukaryota; kingdom Metazoa; phylum Chordata; class Actinopteri; order Myctophiformes; family Myctophidae; genus Electrona; species Electrona antarctica. Next base: position 22,899,704 of record NC_136795.1, on the reverse strand, counting down.
AGGTCCAGAGATCATGTGTACCGATTTTTGTGAGATTAGGACAAAATCAGTAGGAGGAGGAGCAAAAAGTGTGTTTTGGAGAAAATTCTAAATGGCGGAATATCTATCATGGCGGAAACGGGCGTTGCCTATATGACCCAAGGAATCCAGGGAAAAAACTATTTTGATTTTACGACCTACGGTTCAAGAGTTATAAGCCAAAACTAAAGTGGGCTGTTATAGCGCCACCATGAGTTTTGTAACTATATCTCTTACCGTCTCGAGGAAAAAATACTTGAATGTGAGTTTTCGCATTTTCCCATTCATGTCAATGTGGAAATTTAATGCACAAATAAATTAATATCAATTAAATTATACAACATTTCTCTTAACAAAATACAAGCACAACATTCCCGATTTTTCGGTCGATTTGACGTATGGCTCAAGTGCGTACAGTCAAAACTGTGGGAGGAGTAGCGAATAAAAAAAAAGGTTACTCTAGAAGAAGAATAACAGTTTCTACAGTTCCTGTAGAAACTGCGTGGGCTCGCCAAAAAACGCAATGTATAAAGTTATAGCTGTGTCTGTGGGACCACCCACCAAGTTTGAAACCTGGTCTAAGTCCATAAACAAAATTTCGGGACTGTATCATGCTGCAAACAAAAGTTATAGCTGTGTAAAGGCCAGCCAATAGGAAGACAGAGGGGCGGGACTTAAGCAATTAAGCAAGTACAGCTTGTTCCTATAGGTTGTCTAAATCCATAATCGAGATTCCGGGACTTGTAGCATGCTGCAAACAAGAGTTATAACTGTGTAAAGGCCAGCCAATAGGAAGACAGAGGTGGCTTAAGCAATTAAGCAATTACAGCGTGCTCATATTGGTGGTCTAAGTCCATGGAGCAAAGTTCAAGACTGTAGCATGCTGCAAACAAAAGTTATAGCTGTGTAAAGGCCAGCCAATAGGAAGACAGAGGTGCGGGGCATCTTGATGGTCTACGTCCATGTACCAAACGTTAGAGCTGTGATATTGTCTTGTAAGACATTTTAAATGGAGGTTAATAGGCATGATTGACGGTATTGATGTCACTTAAAGGGCCGTAGTTCACATTCTGTATGTCTCTGTGCTTTTGGACAAGTGTGGCTACAAAATGACCAAAGAACATGCGTGTAAAGTGAATATTTTGGCCGGGAGGACAATTTGTTTGGTAAATTTCCATAGAAAGAATTTCAGTTTCCACCCTCTAGTCTACAAGGCCCCGTACTCTAAGGGGGCACTGATTAGGCCAAACGGCCTGCGATTGAACTGCGATTTCGGAAAAAACGTGTAACGTATCCGAATCCGGTTTGAACAAGTCCAAAGTAGTGTGAGCTTGCTAAAGTAAAGTAAATAAAAAAAAGTTAAAAAGTATAAAACTTAAATACATAAATACAAGCGCACATCACTGCTAAAAGCTGAAAATGTTGAACTTTGAACAAAATGTCTAGGAGCATAAAGTATGTAGAAGTAGTAGGGTGCCAAAAAAAGGGCGGAAATTGGAATAATAAATAAATATAAACTGGCAATAACTATTGTGTGCTCGCTGGGGCGAGCCCACAATAAAGTGTTACAATTACAATAGTCTGCAACCGTTACCACACTAATAAAGTGTTTATATGGTGATCTATACCGATTCAAACGGTATATACCACCCCTCCAGACCGGAATGAAAATTCATTCGGAATGGGATATTCTATTCCAATTGAGGTGTTTACATGAGCATTTTTATTCTGATGACTGGAATGAATCTATTCATTCCGAATGTAATGCATGTAAATGGAGCCAGTTTGTCGCATTGTGAGCTTGTACATCAGCTTATGTTTTGTAATTGTGTCTTCTTCTTCTTCGTAGTTGTGTTACTCTTATGGGGGTCCCTGGCTTTAACCCCTGGTTTAAAGTGGCACATAGGGAGCCCTACACGTCCCTTTAAAGGACAAACATTAATCTCCTCTCCCCCGGTCGGAACGTAGGCGGAAGTGCAAATCTCATTATTTGTGTTGGAGGATCAGCACCCACTCCCCCCTCCCCCCAATCCGTTCAATCAGAAGCCAAGAATGAGACAGTAAAATGCGTTATGAAGGAGAGAGGATGAGAGGGGATGCGGAGGAGAGAGAGAGAGAGAGAGAGATGACGAGAACAGGCATCCAGTGAACAGGACAACGTAGTTCCCAGCCATCACCATTTCCCAGCATCAATGTGTGACGACAATAAGGAAGCACTGTGTCGATAATATAAAAATCACACCCGTGTGAAGTGAGGGGCGCTAATATATAAAAGTCTAACTCATGTTGCTATGATTAGTTGATGTAATGATGATGTAAAACAAACGGTGTCAAAACAAACATTAAATTCTCTTTATTGTTAATGGGATTTAATGTTTGTGTTTATAGGGACAAGATGACATAAATTTTCCCTTCATTTTCAATGGCATTTTTTAAACAAACATTGAACTAAAAACAAACATTAATTTCTCTTCATTGTCAATGGCGTTTTTAAAACAAACATTGAACTAAAAACAAACATTAAACTTGTATATAGGAGGTGCTAGCACCCCTCAACAATACGATGATGCTACCATCCCTCGACTATACCGTCAAAATAAAACATAAAAACGTATTCATATTGCGGGACATTTATGTATCTCTCAAAATATCAATCCTGGAGTCAGTCTAGAACGCTCTGGTCCGTCAGACAGACAGACAAGAGTCCCCTCAGCCACCGTGTCAACTTTTCTCAGGCTACCGCAAATTTCCCATGCAAAGTGCTAGTCAGTAGCCAGTACCACTACTAGCCACTTAGCTGTGGCTCTGCTCTGTGACTGAGGCTATAATTTGGATTGTGTGCTGTGTCAAGCTTGTTTAAGTAGAGAGCCCACTGATGTTTGTGAATGTTGTTGAAGGTTATGTTATTTTGTCAGCTGACCCCCAAGCCATACAACGTATATTTGATATCTCCGACTCCGACATAACTGTAATTTATTTACTGAGGCGGGAACTCACGTACGTTTGCCCAGAGGTGGACTACTCGACCCCAGTACTTGAGTAAGATTAAAGATACTCCTGGTCAAATTTACTACATTTTTTCTGAATACATTGAGCCCTGCCTACGCACCCGTCTCAGAGCCTATCAGGTGTAGCCTGGATCCAGCCCAAAGATCCCGCCCACTCTCTGAGTGGACTGAGTCTAAGCTACAGTCTGATAATCAGGCTATATCAGGTGTGCATAAGACTTTGTTGCCTACTCCACTACAAGTAAAAAATAGCTCAGTCAAAATGTTACTCAAGTAAGACTAAAAAAGTAGGCTATTTCTTTTAAATGTACAGAAGTGTTCAAGAGTAGCGTAGCCTACATGCTTTAAAATACTTAATAAATAGTACAAGTACATTTCTTATTTTTTCCACATCAACAAATTGCTGTAATTGTTCCACAATTAATTCATAGGACCTTTACTTGTAACTCTTGTTTCAGAAAAGTAACTCTGAAACCACCTGCACTGATGTGCTTGCTCGTAGAACAACTACACAAAGCCTGCAGAAACTTGAAACTTGAAGGCCGAACCATGAGGGCATGGGTGTTTCTCAGCCTCATTCAGCTGCTGATCATCATCAGAATCAGACTCAGTAGTCAGTGAGTTCTTCTACTGCTGCCATTGCTAGTCTTGTTTTGAGTTGATAAACAAGCGAGCGTGGTTATCTGTGTTATCCTTATGGATATAGCTTTGCACGCCTGGATGACGTATTTCTGCTTTTAATGTACGTATATGTCCCATGGAGAACGCGTACTTATAGGTTTCCTAACAGCGTGTGGCCAATTGCATTTTAGGGGGGGAAAGAAAAACAGCCAACCTAAAAGTAACTAGTACTATACAGCCTTCCTAGAAATTTACCCGAGTAAAAGTAAAATATTTGTCTTGGAAATGTACTTGAGTATCAAAGACATCTAATACTCAAGTAAAGTATACAGATCCTCAGAATATACTTAAGTACAGTACTCAAGTAAATTTACAGTTTCTGACCACCTCTGCGTTTGACTGTTCATTGTCTATTCACTCTAGTGATGTTTCTACCTCTTTCTCTGGTTCCATTAGAATATGTCCACATTTCTTCTCATCAAGTTGTAAACAAAACTGTGTTGACATGAAGGAAGGGAAGCGGAGCTCTCCGCACCTATCGTAGGACTCGATCAGACCACCCACAATGTTTCTAAATGCGTTTTTGTGAAGATTTACAAACCTAACTCAGTTTAATGTCATCCACGGTCCTTTTCTATTGCAAGAAGGGACAATGAGGGGGAAAATGTGAAGGCTGAATTAATAAATAAAGACGTTACTAGCATTGGTTACTACGCCTCAAACTAGTCCGGCTGAAAAATCGATGGGTCGAAAGTGGGTAGCCCTGGTCCAGTGTGTTAGCGAGTTCTCGCTAACGCCTTGCCAGGAAAACCTCTCCTGCATACGGGTAAAAATTCCACTGCTGTGCGAGGGGTCCAACTTTACCAAAAATAAACGAAACCACTTCGCTAATCACTGAAACATTATAAACATATAGCCTGTTTTGTGTTGGTGAAAGTCTATTATCCAGGCTGGGAATCAGGACCCCAGCTTCTCTGAATGATATACTTTTTGGGCATAAAATACAAAATATTTTATTTAGAGTGCCCTCTACAGATCTGGTCAACATAAATGACCCATTGACCAGATCTGTAGAGGGCGCTCTAAATACAATATTTTTGTTTTATTTTATGCCCAACACAAAACTGGGTTTGTTTCGGTGATTTGCAAAGTGGTTTAGTTTATTTTTGGTAAAGTTGGACCCCCCGCACAGCAGTGGAATTTTTATTTGCGTGCTTAACTGTAGTTAGATACGCCCGTTACTTAATGTACCCAAAGTAAAAGTGGAAAATGTATCAAACCTTTTCGAAAATAGCCGATCTACAAGCTTAAAACATTGTGAGTGAGTGTGTATATCTGCTATTCTCAAAGAGCCAAAGTATAGCTGCATCCATTGGGTTTAATTGGTTGTTTAGTATGAATAATAATTCAAAAGAAATAATAATTGTAGCGGCGTAACAATTACAATGTTTGTCTCCGAGGTGTAGTGCAGAAGAATCAAAATAAATTAAATATTCAAGAAGCTACGTTTACTTTACACCAGTGGTTCTCAAACGTTTCAGGCTACGACCCCCAACATAATCATATTGGAACTGGGGACCCCCCGCACCGCCACCCTGAAGCACGTGGAATTGTAGGAGTTGAGGCATTACATTTTTTTGACTCGATTACTGTGAAAATAGTCGATCTACATGGAGTTAGCATGTTGATTGGCTATTTTCACAATGTTGCACACAAAGATAGTCACCTGCTCCCCTGGGCATGGGTGTGAAAGAGAGAGAGAGTAGGCTACTGGGCTGTCTGTGAGTCTCTCACAGCCAGCCTCGCAGCATTATGTCATGGCCAAGAGATGGGGGGGTTACAGGGTTGCTGTAGACTTACAGTGCCCTGGACGCTCCTATAGAATCGCGTGGAAGTTTCCCCAGAGGAAATCAGCGAGGAAGTGGATCAGTCCTCCTAGGAAATGATCTGGCCCTCCTCCTCGCGTCTTGCAGGGAGACGGGTGCCACTGCTGCCTCGACCGTGACCGCAATTTAGCCGCGTTGTAAAAAGGAGTCTGGTCCCGCTTTCTGCCTGGGCTCCTTTTTATGCTTCATAAAAGGGAGGACATGCCACAATGAGCCACCTGTATGCTGTCATCACACTGAACACCAACAGATACAAAGCGACAGTCAAATAATGGAATCTTCTTAATACAGTGGCCTCTCAAGAAAAGAAAAGAAAAGAAAACTCCAAAAGAGAACTTTTTTTATTCCCCTTTTATCTTTCAAGATTATCCCCACAATGTTTCAAAAATATCGGATCCAAAAAATGGTTCTTTGTACCTCAAATTGCCCTGGAGAACTTTCTGGACAACTGAAGGTTCTGGTGATGCATGGTTCTTTGTGGAACCATATAGCCTTTTAACACAGTGTTCCCAAACGTTTTCATGTCAAGGACCCCCAAATTGACACTAATTAGCCCGCGGACCCCCATTAGAAAATATATGTAAGGGACCTCCATAAGAGAAGATTCTTTACTATACGGCTCTAGCAGTGATTCTCGACCATTTTAATTTCAAGGACCGCCAGTTTGACATGCATTAGGCTACGGACCCCCATTTAATGGCATATCTCTGAGACCCCAATTTATCTTGTAAAATCAATATTAATTTAACTCTGAGAGTGTACACTCTGAGTTACATAACCATTTGGTTTCAAACTATCATTTAGCTGGGGACCCCCTGGAACTCCCTCAAGGACCCCTAGGGGTCCCCGGACCCCACTTTGGGAACCACTGTTGTAACGAACCACTTTCTGTGCGTCGGCACACAGCAGGGTTTAAGAATCTTGCCTTATCAGCACTCCTGCGTCCATCTTGGAGGCAGGGCACTGTGCAGAGGCACTGCAGAGTCTTTGACAAAGGTTAGGCCACACTGGCGTCCGTCCACGTCCTTCAACCAGCTTTATACCTCTCTCTCTCTTCCACCGCAGCGACAATTACATTAGCCTACGCGTGACGAAAGCTCCCCAGCATACCACACCGGTCCCGCTTCTGACACCGCAGGGGTCAAAGAAAATAAGTGAATATGCTGTGATGCACCGCCTGTCTAATGCACGCACGCACGCACGCACGCACGCACGCACGCACGCACGCACGCACGCACGCACGCACTCACGCACGCACTATTTAACAAACAGAGGCCGCTGTTTTTCCTTTTTTTGCCAATAGGTTCCCATATTGGGTCTTTATAAATACACTTACCCCGACCCACTCCACCCTTTGAAACAAACTGTCGAGACAGACCATAACGTCCGAAAATCCCTCAGAAGCGACTCAAGTTTTGTCGAGTGGAACCTCCCGTGTGCCGTAACATGTCACCGCCGATTTATGTGGCCATTCCTCAGGCGTTGTCACCAGGGGCTGGCGTTTTGGCCTTGTGTGGAAAATCAATAACAAAAATGATCAGGAGTCAACCATCTGTAATGTCTGTGATGGTGAGGAATCCATAGCAGCATGTATGAGGACCAGTCGATGCCTCGTACGCCAGACTACAGGCTCACGTACCAAAGCTGGAGCTGATGGATAGTTTTGTCTGGAAAGAACTGTGGTGGAAAGTGGAATGTACTCTATTGTACTGTACTTAAGTGCAATGTTGATGTACTTTTACTTTACTTTACAATTGTTTTCACTTTAATACATCTTCTACTCCACTACACCTCAAATATTGTACTTTTTACTCAAAAGATATATATATAATATAAAACACATATTTGATAGCTTTAATTACTTTAGGTACTTTTCATATTGAGATCATTTTTTCAAAATATACATTTAAGCCCTATTTTATAATACAGCCAGCTCACAACACAATGAACACATCATGATGCAACATGTAAGCTTGTAGATCCCCCCCTTTTTTGTACTTTTATGGTACTGTAATAATATTTTCATGCCAATACGTTTGCACTGTTACTCAAGTCACATTCTTTTTTTTCTTTTTTTTATATATATTTTTATTTGGTTTTTAACATTTTAAAGAACAAAACATTTCATTTCCCCACACCTTCCCCCCCCAGCATAAATACAAGTACATCATTGTCCTCTTTCTCTGTCACGTCTGTGCACTGCATACTCTGTTTCCTCACATGAAAGGTATTGGATATTAACAACAATAATTACTGCAACAACAACAAATTACGAGTACATATATAAATATACACAACAGCAAAAGGAGATTAAGAATAAAGAGAAAGACAGCTTCAGGATAGACTTCGAGTATACTCTTATACATCTTTTTCCTTCCCACCTGTACACCAGTTTTAGTCCTGGGTCACAAGAGGATCATCAGAGGAGATCGACACCCTCTACCTAGAGGATCATATTTAATTATTTGATTAATGAGTTTATCAGTTCATCAATCTACAAGTTCATCAGTCAGTTTGTTATGGTAGTCTCCCCTCAATATTTCTTATATTATTAATAATGTTCCCCCATATTCTATCAAATTCCATTGGTTTCCTTTAACGTTGTACATAATTTTTTCTGATGTGCTGTATGATAACAATTCTCTCCACCATTGTTTGAGTGTGGGCGGTTGTGTTGCTTTCCAGTTGGTTAATATAATTTTTTTTGCTGAGTATCGATCTCCTCTCATCAGTCACATTCTGAATACAGGGCTTTTGCTTGTAGCATCGCTACTTTTACTTAAGTTAAAACATAATAAACAAATCACACCTCTGTGAAGTGAGCGGTGCAACTGTACTGTGTGGGGGAGTATGGGGGATTCGGAGTCCCTATGATTGGTACTGATGCGCTTGATCAGAGTACCCTAAAAAGCAGATCCAATTCATCGCCAAACCATAATAAATATTGCTCATTTTATATATATATATATATATATATATATATATATATATATATATATATATATATATATTCCATTCATGAGTTGTCCTAACTGAACTGTTTGGAATGAGAGAAAGAGGGGCAGGCTGGAAACAAGAAAGCGGGGCTAATGCTTTATGACAGCAACGCTGTAACTACATTCCCCTGGCCTTGGACACGTTCCGGGGTATTAAAAGTACTTGATGTTGATATACAACACAGACAATGCTAGATGCTTGGGTTTGAAATGTCTAGTAGCCAGCCCATAGAGCCCCTTTGTGAACCCGGACATGTTGAGTACACCAACGTTTTATGTTAGAAATGTTGAGTATGGGTCCCCAGCATGTGGAAACTGCTGGATGCTAACTTGCATATGTTGATCAATTTTCATAATTGGCATAATCTGTGACCATACCATTAACAACCTAGGCAAAATATTCAAAATTCAAACTATTGTGGACCCATACTAAACATTTATAACATAAAACGGTGTACTCAACATGTCCCGGTTCACATTCTGGCTACTAGACTAATATGGCAATGGGGTTCTTGACCTTTTCTGGATCAGACAGGGCCCACTTAAAAATCTTGTAAGCGTCCGTGACACACCCATTTGATCACTAACAACGGCAGACATTATGCGACTGCTGTGGTTGCTGTGGACTGCTGTGGTTGCCGGCGACTGGCTAGCTGCACGTCCATAGTTACTGCCTCCGATTGGCCGATCAGGTACATGCAGGATGTTTATAATGCTGTTGTGTCGTGGGAGGCGGGACATGGGAAGTGAGGAAGAGAGAATTTCAGCGAAGCAAAACTTTAAAAAATATATATACACTTAACTTAACGGCAACGGCGGTTAACGCCGCTTCGCACACGTTGCGGCAGTCTCCTAAAGCTGTTGTATGCATCTTTGAAACATCTCACCAACACTCAAGCGACTGACCAGGTCTCCGTGAACAGAGAGTATGAAAATATGCGTCCTATAGAGAGGGTGGAATTAGCTACGAGGGACCCTAGGGTAGCGACGTCCAAAATTCAGAAAAGCTAACCGAGGGTTCCGAAAGGGGCTAGGGGTTTTCATGATTCTGAATCCATTTCAAGCATTAGTTTTGCACAAGAAACACTCCTTGGGCTAAAAACGGCCATAACCACTGATAACAATCAGAACCATGAAGTTATATGTCTGAGTTACATTAAATAAAATAAATAAATAATGGTCCTGTACCTGCGACATTGATTGATTGATTGAAATATTTATTAACAGTTTGCAGAATTACAGTACATTTCAAGAACAAACTCAATACAAAGACTGTTAACTGTGAGTGGACGACCCAATTAAGCATTACACTTGTTTACAAGAGGGTCCACCTTGTTCAATTCATCAAAACATTTAGAGACGTACAAATAGACACTTCTATATAGTCAAAGAACAGAACAGGAATTTATCATAAAGGAGGTAAAAAGGGAAAAGAGACATATACAGTGAGGGGAAAAAGGGGTGTGGGGGGGATTCAGATTTTACGGGGGCCAGTTTCGAATTGCAGCCCTTTGAGAGCGGTTTTGACAGTAAGTCTAAACACTGGAAACGAACTGTATTGTAGAGCAAAAGAAAACACAACACTTTAATGTCACTGTTCTTTATCTCAATTAAGGTAGATCAAACAAAACAATAATACAATTGAGCAATCAATCCCTTCAAAATGTAAATTAAATGTTCACTTCACTCCAGTTTGCCCCCACAATGTCCGTTTAAAGTAAAGTATCCCCAAAGTAATCCCGAAAAAGGTAATCCAAGTAATTTGAGTGTTCCGAATGCTGTTGATCCTTTATTTATTAAATAAAGCAGTCCAAAAAGTTATAAAACAAAAAGGCAATGCATTGCTCACTGGAAAAAAAATAAGTATGTCCTGCTCACCCAACCTTTAAGTCAGGAGTCCTCCGCTGGTTCCTTTGTTCACAAGCTCTGATTGTTTGTTCAGAGCTCAAAGCCTCATAAAATGTCCGACCAAACTTTCTCTCCTTCCCTAAACAAAGTTCTTCGGTCAAACTGTGCATTTGTTTGAGTTCAGTTCTGATTCGGCTTAGTATTGGCTTGAAAAGAGTGTGTTTGGCAAATGAGTAACAACCCCACCAAACACTATTCTAACTGCCCAAAATGGAACCCCCGGCTCGGCGCCTCACTTCCTGCTCTTTTATAGCTTCCTGGCAGTTCACTTCCTGGAATAGGAACTATTCCTGGAACTATTGCTCACATACATTTCCCCACAGCTCACCCTGTGATCAAACCTTGTCATTTTGACCATGGTTCAACTACACAAAACACATTATATTATATTCTCCGTAGGCCTACACTACATTTTAGTGTTAAATATTCAACCATAGTTTAACCAACATATTCCCTTGTTATTCCCCAGTATGTTTCATTTTCTTTCAATACTCATACCAGGACAGGAAATACATTATTTCACACATTTTATGTAGCAGTGTCACACACTTGCCCAAATGTGCCCAAATTCCCCAAAATGTGCTGACCTCATCACATTTGTGATGATTGCAATGGCCGTTTTTAGCCCAAGGAGTGTTTTTTGTGCAAAACTAATGCTTGGAATGGAGTCAGAATCATGAAACCCCCTAGTTTGACATTCCACATGCTACTTAAAGCATTTTTGACATTTGTGCCGTATATATGATGTCAATGGTATGGTCACATACTGTATAAACCCCTGTTTATACATTTTTAAGCCAATACAAAAATATATATACCACATTTCCCACCCCACAACCCCGCGGCTGCCGGACTATTAAGAACACCGCTGCTACCCAGCCTCATGGCAACAGGTTATGCCACACACATATGACGCTAATGTTTCTAAAATAACATGTACACAACTGCTTATGATACTACAAGAAGACGTACCTATACCTGCATATGAAGCTAATGTTTCTAAAAGAACATGTAGACTACACACCTACATCATAATTCATAAATGGTAAATGGTGCATTTACATAGTTTATATTTATATTTATATATATTTATATAGTTTATATTTATATTTATATGTATATCCAAGGCGCTTTACATAGATTGTGCATTACATTCACCCATTCACACACACATTCATACATCGATGGCGGCGGAAACCATGCAAGGCACCAACCAGCACATCAGGAGCAATTAGGGGTTCAGTGTATAGCTCAAGGACAAATCGACACTAACTATGGGGGAGCCCGGGTTCAAACTGGCAACCTTGCGTTTACCATCCAGCCAGCTCTACCCCTGAGCCACCGCCGCCCCATCATGTATAGATCTGTATAGTAGGCTGTATATCTTTGTTTTGTTTAACCTCTTTTTATGTCTGCTCTATAACTCTACCTCTATCCCCTCTGTTATCACAGAATACTACATGGAGCACGCATGAAAAAAGCCCAATGCTTTATGCCTGTAAACCTGTGATGTCATAAATAAAGCAGATTCTGAGCTATTCTAAGCGTTCTCCCCAGAATAGGCATGATAGGTTTCACGTGGTTATGCTCATCATTCTCTTAAAGCCATAGCCTACTGTGAAATGTTTTGAATTAAACAAAAGATATTTTTGTTTTGATAAGGTTTTGATTGATTGCTTAGATATAGTGTCTGACAGATCAACAGATAGGCAAAGCACCAGTGACAGGGTGGACAAGCATGTTGACATTGGAATTGTACTTGGGGGTGGGGCAGGGTGCATTAAGGAAACCATCGATTCTGCCTTCATAACCAGCACACTTCCCTGCCAGTAATACATTCACCATACTTTCACCAAAAGTAAAAGTACTCATCATGCAGAATGTCAAATTTCTCCCGGCTTATTTCTTTCAGGGTAGGATCACAACACGTCACGAGGCAATTGTCTTAATTGTTTTAATTTTTTAATAGAGTTACAGAAGTATAAAATAGGGCTTCATTGTTTGTGATGATAATCAAAATCTACCAGTAACTTGTAACTGCAGTAAAGCTGTCAAATAACTGTAGTGTATCTGTAAAACAAAATTATACTACATTGTTATTGTTCTTGATACAATATTTGCCTCCGAGATGTAGCGGAGCAGAAGTATAAAAGTGAAAACTCAAGTGTACCTTAAATATTGCACTTAATTACAGTACTTGAATAAATGTTACTCTCCATGGGACAAAGTGATGCAGGGACACTTGCTCTCTTGTTTCACTTAACCTTGGCTAAGGCACACTCACATTATTAGAAAAAGGAATGGCTGTCCTTAATTATCCAACCCATCCACCCTATCCACCCCCCCCCCCCCCCCTCTCTCTCCCTCTCTCCATCTCTCTCTCCATCTCTCTCTCTCCATCTCTCTCTCTCCCTCTATCCATTCCATCTCTCTCTCTCTCTCTCTCTCTCTCTCTCTCTCTCTCTCTCTCTCTCTCTCTCTCTGTGGACGTGTTGGAATTAAAATGGAGGGGGAAGGGAGGACCTCATTAGTGCTCCTCCATTGCCCTTGCACCGGCCACAGGCAAAGACGTGCAACTCAAGGGGATCGGGGCCCGCAGGGAGGAGGAAGGAGGAAGGCATGGCCGCTGCAGAGGTCACACCGTGGGTGCATCTCAATGCACATCAGGCTTACAGGAGCTTTTATAAGGGCCTCCCGAGGATCCAGAGGCCTCACGAGGACCCAGGGGCCTCTTGGGACATGTGAGTTCAGCACTCCAGGGAAGACTAAACCAGTGGTTCTCAACCTTTTCAGGGTGTGACCCACACCCAAAATAATACCCCCCACCCTGACAAGCACTTGGAATTGCAGGAGTTGAGGCATTACATTTGGTTTGATTTTATATTTTATTTTACATATTATAATGGTTACTAATGGTATTTTTTCTATGTTTTGTGGAGGTATTAAAACGTTCTTAAAAGTCATCCCCCTGGGTGTCCCGACCCACAGGTTGAGAACCACTAGACCAACCATCTGCAATGGGGATCCTAAAATAAACAAACAATGAGATTCAACCACTTGAACCCTCTAGACTTAGTATATTGGACGTGAATAGGCTATAATATGCACACACACCATTTTGGAACGAACTTCCCTAGCTACTTCCTTCACAGGTGTTACCACTGATAATGATGAAGGCTCTGTTCCATTCTGGTCAAACACAGTCAGGGTGCCGCTATTGTGCATGTGGGGTCATTCCTATGTTCCCCAGGTTCTATGTTCCCCGCTATCCCCAACCCCGCCCCCTAATTGCCAAATCTCTTCACCAACGATAAAAGACTACAAGATCACACCGTGGCACTTTGCGTGACGTTGTGAACTTTGTGCACACATTGTGAGCTTGTAGATCTGCTTTTTTTTGGGCTAATATTGCCCCTAGAATTATGGATGCTGCTACATGGCGGTTCAAGTGGTTAATATACATACCATGTGAAAAGTATTCAGGGATTCACGTCCTTGGCCTCCTGATCGGTCCAGTGGTCCTTGGCCTACTGATCGGTCCAGTGGTTCACGTCCTTGGCCTACTGATCGGTCCAGTGGTTCACGTCCTTGGCCTACTGATCGGTCCAGTGGTTCACGTCCTTGGCCTACTGATCGGTCCAGTGGTTCACGTCCTTGGCCTACTGATCGGTCCAGTGGTTTGCAAGAATTGGCCCTGGACACACAGATGGACGGATGGACAGACAGACAGATATTAGATGATGATGTAATCTCAAGCACAACTCCATCTCACACTAACATGCAGTTTCTGGTCTCATGAACTTGCGAGAATGTTTATTCCCCAAGTTAACTTGACACATATTGAACATAATGATATACTGTGTGTACAAGTCCATTCGTCATCTCTGCTTTGGAGCTATTATCTGCCATGATACAGAGACTACTGACATTTCAAGGACGCCCAATTTGGTATGCATTAGAGTGTACATCTGTACACTCTTGAAGTTACAGACCTATACGACATTAAAAAGCCTGAGCCAATGAAGCCACAATGTAATAGTAAAAAAAAAAAACATCAATACTGTAATGGTTTCTTCTCTCATGAGTTTCATGGGTTCACACATTAGAGTTTAATGGATTCTACTGAGAATCGATCACGGGGTCTTGAATTATTTGATACCCTGGAGAATGGAGAGCTCTGTGGTGACCTGTGTGCATACATCATGGACTCTTGGAGCTGTGAAGACATAATGGAGGCCTTGTGGTGACCTGTGTGCATACATCATGGACTCTTGGAGCTGTGAAGACATAATGGAGGCCTTGTGGTGACCTGTGTGCATACATCATGGACTCTTGGAGCTGTGAAGACATAATGGAGGCCTTGTGGTGACCTGTGCATATACGAGACGAGTGGCAATAGACCTTTACAGTGACGTCTTTATTTTTGTTTTATTTTTTACAAATGGATGGAGTTATCGTGATTGTAACCTTACTCATTTGCCTCTACCACCTAACTCCCTGGGGAATTGGTAGAGGCTTTTAACTCAATGTACGATGAGTATGTTGAGCTGACAAATACTTTTACCCTTTTACAATAAAAGTGACATAAAAAAGTTACTTGAAGGACATTTTCAACCTATGACATCCTACCCATAATCGACTAGAATTCACTGGGAATAAGGGAATGCACAACTAAATTGGGAGAGTATAAAGAAACATAAAAAATAATGCAGTGGTGGTTTTATTTGTTTGAGTGATGATAGTAATTACTGTGAAGACAGGCAATGGTTACAGTTAGAGATGATGGCTTCGTCTAAGGAACGCCATGCTCCTATAATCACAGCAAATACAACTACAATACAACTCAGATAGTTTCCAACATCACATAATGCAATAGCTTCCAAATATCAGCTAAAAAGGCATGATAATGATAAAATATAATGATAAATACAAACCATACAATGTGTTAATGTATCATTATCAAGTAATGTATACTACTAGGATGGTCATTCATTATCATCAATGAGCTGCTGCTCAAGCAGTGCGATAGCCATTTAGTGATGGATAATTAACCATCAATGGGTGAATTTAATGTGAAAATATGTCTTCTTCATCTTTTCCTATGATATGTCATGAGAGTATTAGGCTACTGTATGTATATGTACAGTACAGGTAGATATGTTAATAGAGTTTTCCACCACTGCAGCCTGCATCTTCCTTCCCTGTTCTTGGCACTCTGGTTTAATATAGCCCTGTGATTATCACACTTTCTTTTGTTGATACAGATAATATTCATGGAACCACAACCACTGTGAAATTGTCGGCAGTGTGGCCAGTATGAGATGATGCATGATGATGTACGATGACTCTTACTTCACACGGGTGTGATTTTTTTATATCTGTGTGTATGTGTAAATATTTTTCAAACAGTGCAGCAGGTGGTCTTTTCAAAAGATAACTGGTGGATTGTGCCTCTGTGTGATGTTGCCTTTACTGTGCAGCTCTCACACCTACCACCACCATACTCTCAGCTGATAGGGAAGCAAGACCGCTGTCCGTATGTTTCTCAAGGTGACTCGGAGCATCTGGGAGAATTTATGGAGTGTGAGGTGATTTATTCAAGGGGTGGACGTTCCCAGAATGCTGTTATGGGGCCGTTCAATGGGCGGCATGTGATGCGGGGTGTGTGTGTGTGTGGGGGGGGGGGCTTGGAAGTGTACCCCCCTTACACACACACACACACACACACACACGCGCACACACACACACACACACACACACACACACACACACACACACACACACACACACACACACACACACACACACACACACACACACACACACAGTAGCCTATTGGAGTGTGCATAATGCATATGCTTGTAAATCGCACATGTAAAGTCATATTCAGTGCCCCGTTTTCACCATCCGAGTTAAATGAGCACACTGGATTTATTTTTTTACTGTGGGCAGCTGCCTGCTTATTGGCCTACTGTTCAGCCTCATCATGCCATAAATGCAATGAACATGCGAGTGAACACGCAAGGTTTTCTTTGCAGGACGGCAATGACACTGCACATGTCGTGTTGAATGTACAGAGTGTGCCAGTGACACTACGCATGTCGTGTTGAATGTGCAGGGTGTGTAGCTACTGTATAGCCAGTGACACTAAGCATTTACTGTGTTGAATGTACAGGGTGTAGAGCTACTGCAGTGACACTATGCATGTCGTGTTGAATGTACAGGGTGTAGAGCTACTGCAGTGACACTACGCATGTCGTGTTGAATGTACAGGGTGTAGAGCTACTGCAGTGACACTATGCATGTCGTGTTGAATGTACAGGGTGTAGAGCTACTGCAGTGACACTACGCATGTCATGTTGAATGTACAGGGTGTAGAGCTACTGCAGTGACACTATGCATGTCATGTTGAATGTACAGGGTGTAGAGCTACTGCAGTGACACTACGCATGTCATGTTGAATGTACAGGGTGTAGAGCTACTGCAGTGACACTACGCATGTCATGTTGAATGTACAGGGTGTAGAGCTACTGCAGTGACACTATGCATGTCATGTTGAATGTACAGGGTGTAGAGCTACTGCAGTGACACTACGCATGTTGTGTTGAATGTACAGGGTGTAGAGCTACTGCAGTGACACTATGCATGTCATGTTGAATGTACAGAGCTACTGCAGTGACACTATGCATGTCATGTTGAATATACAGGGTGTAGAGCTACTGCAGTGACACTATGCATGTCATGTTGAATGTACAGGGTGTAGAGCTACTGCAGTGACACTAAGCATGTCGTGTTGAATGTACAGGGTGTAGAGCTACTGCAGTGACACTAAGCATGTCGTGTTGAATGTACAGGGTGTAGAGCTACTGCAGTGACACTATGCATGTCGTGTTGAATGTATACAGTGTGTTTAGTGTTCCACGTCACGGAGCAGAGGGACACCGGAGACACGGTGAGTGAGACGGAGTGAGGATTTAAGGCTAGGTCACAAAATCAATCGTGTTTCCAAACGCTGCGTCCCGGACTAATTGATCAACCCCAGCTGTAATTAATGGCCATGGCACTTTAAAGAGGAAATACATGAATGGGCTTCATGTGACAAGGTCAATGAGCCGATACCGTGCCTTAAAAAAACGGAAAGAAAAACATGTCCATGTGACTTGACTGCTTCAAACGAGGTTGCATGTTGTCAACCACTTACGGTTAATTTATACTTCATGGAACAGCGGTGTCGTGTGCCGAACACAGCCAATCTACAAGCTCCCAGTAATCGACGAAGCTTAAAATAAAGCATTAAGCAGTTGAACCCCTGCGTCCATATTCAGGAGGGAACATTAGCCAGCAATAACCAATTTGGATCAAATCAATCTGTAATAGCCAATTGTAGATCATCAGATATCTTTTGAGAAGAAAATAATTTAAAACTCAATTTAGGAAACAAAAGATAAAGGGACCCATGCACAAATGGGTCCCGACCCAGTGTTTGGGAACCAATGCTTTACAACACTGCAGGGAGCTACAGTGCCTAAAAACCCCAGGGTCCAGATGTAAACAATAAACTGACAGGTGATAGCATGGCAACAAGGGCGATCAAAAGTGTAAATCAAAGGACAAGATTCTTGGGCAGAATCTCCTCCTTTGTTAACAAAAGGGCCCTCAGGACCTTAGCTTTTTTTTTGATTGATTGATTTGTTTATTGACAATGTTTTCATGTACAGAAAAATGCACATAGTTATACATCACTATCAAAAGGATAAATGCAAGAAAGCCAACGGCTTATTTCCATTGCAGTCCTTTAGTTAAAAATGAAACACAACAACAACAGCTGGAGCCCTCATACTGCCCATGTTTGACTATGCTTGTACGTCCTGGTTCTCTAACATCTCAATGGCACAAAAAAACAAGCTTCAAACTTCCCAAAACAAACTAATCCGACTTCTTGCAAGACAGAGTCTTCCACCCTGTCAATTGCTTGACTCTGTCAATTGCAAGCAATTGAAGATGGGCCTGACATTCAGAATTGTAAATGCAACTTTACCCTCCATGCCCTCAGTACCCACTTACTGGACTAATTACTTTAAAAAAGTGAGCAACACCCACAGCCATAATACTAGAGGGAGCGTGAACAACGATCTGGTGCCACCCATTTATAAAACAAATGTGGGCAAATTCACCTTCCAAAGCACTGCTACCCAGGCGTGGAATGCCCTCCCCCCATCGCTCAAAACAAACAAATCACTGGCTTCCTTCAAGACAGGCCTAAAAATGCACCTGTCAGCAGGTCAAAGGGAGAGGAGGTGATCGCCCCAGCCTCTTTATGCTAATAATCCCCTTCCGATTAACTTCGGCCCAACCTGTGCATACTGTATAAGTGTATATTTCATGTTTAGAGGAAATTCATATGTTGTTTTAAATTATTATTGTTATATCAATTGTTGTTACTGTGTTAAATTATTATTCATGTCATGTGTGAGTGGATGGGACCCGAATGGAAACAAGGCCGCAAGGTCTTTCTTCGGTGAAATCCTTTTTGGACAAAAATGCCTGACTGTACATTGTGCTGTTTGCATTTATATGTTGCCTAATACAATATTCAATCAATCAATGTCAGGGCATCTGCACACCAAATCCAGAACTATGCTGATGCATTGTGGTCCAGGGGGAGGATGGCCTGACTAGCCCCAGACTGCAGACACCCTGGGCCAGTCTCTGTCTGGCTGATGGCTGCCATCCTGGCTCATGGTCAGTGGTGGAACGAGTACTTGTGTGTTTTACTTAAGTAAAAGTATCAATACTGCAATATAGAATACTTATTAGAATGTCTCATTTCACAAGTTTTCAAATGTATAAACATCATTTGAAAATAGCAGATTTACATTTATATTGTGAGCTTGTAGAATGGCTATTATTAAATGGCCGAAATGTATAGGGCTGTATGTTTTGTAATCCAAATTACAAAAAGTTTTCAAATAATCGTAGTGGAGTAAAAGTTCAATAATTGCCTCTGAGATGTAGTGGAGAAGAAGTAAAAGGAAATTGGAAATACTCCACCACTGCAGCCTGCATCTTCCTTCCCTGTTCTTGGCACTCTGTGCCAAGCCCTGTGATTTTCACACTTTTTTTTGTTGATACAGATAATATTCATGGGACCACAACCTACACTGTGAAATTGTCGGTAACAATAGACCTGTAATGGGGCCATGGTTCAACCATTCAAGATGTGGCTCTCAATTGGTCAATTTATCGATTGATGGATCCATAGAGCAGTGCCCTGGAGGCCAGGTGTAGGCAATCCATATTGAGGCGTCAAGCTGCACTTAATGATACACCTCAGCTATTGCTGCACCCATGACACCCCTCTATGGATTTGTCGATATTACCCCATTATTATTCATCTGTCCTTCCAATACTGACATTCACAAAATAAACACATCATCTATAAACTTTGATAAGTAGTTCAAGCAGGTTAATTTAATTCAGCTTCAAGCCAAGGGGTGAACTGTATAGGTTCTTATTTGTACGGCTACCTTGTTCCACCTTTCCCCAGGCGGATAGACCAACACCGTTGGCTGTGTTTCAGATCCCATGCCCCCTAAAGCCTCTTTACACCATACAAAGCCTTGGTATCGCGCTATAATGCAGGGTGCCCTTCTGACTGTGGCTATAGCCCGCTGCCAGTGCCAATCAACACAATAAAAAACACCTGTCAGTATCAACCTTGCCGACTGGGAGCCAGAAAGCCAACAGAAGACCGAGCACTATATCAAAACCTAACCGGTTAAATGAATAGCTATTAAAAGACTCACAGGCTCAGATGGTCCTGAGCTGTCAGCCATGCATCATGTAAAAGGTGAATGTTGTCGAACATAATTATTGTACAGCCTTTTACCGCGATATATTGCACGTTGTTTATTTATGTCCAGTCAGTCCAAGTGCAGACAGCCAGGTCAGTCCCCAGGTCTTCAAGTCTATCCATGTGTTAAACTGCACGTACGCCACGCCAAGTGACAGTGGAGATGACGTCTTGCACATGCAGCAGAGAACTGGACTGGTGTTGAAGGTGAATGTTGGCTTTGTCAGGAGTACACTCACCATTTTACATCTGTGTGGGACGCAACCGACTGTCTGGGACTGTTGTTTATAATGTACAGTAATGTATTTGATTGCCAATAGTATGATAACACATGGTATGCTTAGTGCTACTACAGATGAATGACACCGTTTCAAGATTCAAGAACAGTTAACAAGATAAACCAGATGCAATACAATGAATGTATTGTGTTTTTTTCCTTTCAGATTGGTAATCGCCACATTATATCTGAAGAGATTTATAATAATAATAGTAATAATAATAATAATAATAATAATAATAATAATAATAATAATAATAATAATAATAATAATAATAATAATAATAATAATAATGCATTTTATTTATGAAGCGCTTTACATTCTCACGAATCTCAAAGTGCTACAAGGTTAAAAGCATTGCAAAAAAAATACAATATAAGAAGCGTAAGCAACATCATAAGCAGTAAAACATGTTTAGGGAAATGCTTTCTTAAAAAGGTGGGACTTAAGTCCATTCTTAAAAGAGTCGGTGGACTGTGATGCTCTTAGGTGTATAGGGAGAGAGTTCCACAGACATGGGGCTGTGTGGCAGAAGGCCCGGTCGCCCATGGTGCGGTGGTGTGGCCGTGTGGGAGAAGATGGGTGTTGGAGGAACGGAGGCTTCGAGTGGCGGGTTTAGGGGCAATGAGTTCTTTGAGGTAGGGGGGGGGGGGGGGGGGGGGGTTGGGTTTGATGATGGAGGAGAAGCAGCAGAGAGGCTGAGAGATCCCGGGTGGGGAGTCAGGGGAAGTTGGAGATGTGGAGGGTCTGGAGAGCTGGGATTGGATGGTGTCTACTTTTGTGCTGAAGAAAGTGATGAAGTTATTGCACTGTTCCTCTGTGAAATCTGTGTGAGTGGGAGATTGCGGTTTGAGAAACTGGTTTATGGTGGAAAAGAGCTGCTTGGAGTTGCCAGGGGTATTGTTTATGATGTTGGAATAACACTGTGCTCGTAGAAGAGATTTATAGACATTATAAATGCGCAAATATAAAATAGCTGTGGTGCTTATGTAAGTGCAGTGTTATGGTGAAATAAACACGTAAGGCTTCCCTTTACAGGTCAAACAACACCATTCATTCACATATAATTTTGTACACATAATAAACCATTACGCAATTTCTACCAGTGAGCTCGTGCAGGTTATGAAAGGATCGTCATAAACCTGCACCATTTTAAGTAAAAAAAGAACGTAGCAGCATGTTGCTGTAAAAAGCCGGCTGATGGGCGCCACCATCTTTGTTGTTTGGAGTAGGTGTTCTGACCTAGATAGTTACTTATTTGTTCTTGATTCTAATGGTTATGTATTCTTCTGCTATTCTAGTACATTCACGATGTAATTATTTTATCATGTTCTTATACTATGTCTTTATACTTTGTCTACTGTGAAGCACTTTGGTCAATTTCGGTTGTGTAAATGTGCTATATAAATAAAGGTTGATTGATTGATTGATTTATTGATTAATCTGTCATAGCGTGGTCGGATTGAGGTAGCCATGGTTCACATGATGCTCATGTTCCAGGGCTAGGTTGGAGGTAAATAATGTCAACCTCATTTATTTTGTATAATTAATTCTCAAACTGCTGTTACCACACCAATCTGAGAACACATCGTCAAAAAAATATAGGAAAAAGATTGTCCTATGTCTGTCTTGAGAGACTACCTCCACACAGAACGTAAAATGTAACGTGTTTTCTCATTTTCCCCACCAAGGTCTATTTCGGAGTTCCACAGAGATGCGTAGTCAACGTACTCAACAACAACAATAATAATAATAATAATAGTAATAGTAACAATAACAATAACAATAACAATAACAATAATAATTATTATTATAATAAAACAAAACGTTTACTCATGTGTTCTTATTTGTGGGAACATAATGTTTCACTATCATTTCCACTTTCCAGTAATATTCTTTGGACTAAACTTAATAACTTATAGAAAACATTAACATTAGGGTATGGAAAGCATTACTTTGAATGACAATGATGCAATTATTGTCTCCACCAGGCCGAAGGCATGGGGAGAGAGTGGGGAGAGAGTATGTTTTGCACTCCGTCCGTCCGTCCGTCCGTGTGTCCGTCCGTCCGTCCGTCCGTCCGTCCGTCCGTGTGTCCGTCTGTGAACAGCTAATCTCTGGCACCATTAACCCGGTCGCTGCCACATTTCTCACACACACTCCCTGGATGCCAACGATGAACCTCTGCCCCCAAATTTCCAGACCGGCCTGTTATAGCACCACCAGGAGGCCGCTTTGTGCAAAACAAGTTTTTGGACAGTACACCTACAGATTTTGTCCAAACATCACGCAAATTGGTACACAGTCTCTCTAGAGCCATTCAACGAAACGGGTCTTTCAGATTTCTCAGACTCCATCCTGATTGGCTAAGATTGGCTTCCAAAGTTTGCAGGAGTGCTCAGTTTCAAAAAATGCTGCAAATCATGAACACATCGTGTGATTTCCGTTAAATTGCGCACGCACATTCCCACCAGGCCGAGGAAGAAATGCCATGTGAACATTTTCAATTCTCAGCCTCATGGTGGCGCTATAACTGGCCGAAAAGGATTTTTGTGGATAACTTTGTATGCCAACTCCCTAGGTCTGGTGGAGACCTGTGCCCAGAAGGGCACTTTTTCTAGTTATATTATGTCATTATACATACAGGCATGCTTTGTTTTGTTCAACTGAGAGAGTTTCATGCTTTCAATTGTATGGACAATATTGTTTTACTGCATTGTAAGACCAGTACACTTTAATACAAACTAGAAAAAGTGCCCTTCTGGGCACAGGTCTCCACCAGGAGGATTGGGAGATTTGGATGAAATCTGTGCGACTAATAAACAATGTGTTTTGCAGAAATCAGCCTCATGGTGGCGCTATAGAGCACCGAAGTCACTTTCAGTAGAGGGCACCAACACACAGGTTTGTGTATTTTTTTATTTGTATTGAAATCTCCATAGGGCGATTTTATGTCGCTTCATATAAGAACTGTGTTTGAAAAATAAACCGACCACCCCGGCGTTTCTGTGTGGCTGTGTGTCGTTAATGATGTCCATTCATATTTGATACAGCCAGTTTCTAGATAAAATGTGACCGCAAAAGCCTTGAAACTACATATGAATGCAATGTCGCTGAGCATATACGTCACGCCCAGCTGTCAACATATTGCGTTCCTGAGATTCCTCGTTGACGTAAGCTCAGCTGGTGGTGACTCGACTCGTACTAACCACGATACATTATATATCAATAAAATTAAAATTAAAATAAATGTAATTAACGTTCAGTTTCTGTTGTGCGACGGGCTGCGGGCAGAAGCAGCCTACCCGGATATGTAGTCTCTGGGTTGTTTGGCTCATTTCTAACGCTTATTTTGTTACTCTTTGGGTATATTTGTACATTTCCACCTTCAGTCGATGCTTCATATCCATATGAGTGAAAAGGCCAGGGTGATCGGTTTATTTTTCAAACACAGTTCTTATATGAGGCGATCTAAAATCCCCCTATGGAGATTATAATGCTTATAAAAAAATACACGAACCATGGGACTGGCGCCTTCTACTGATAGTAGAGGGCAGTGACGTCAGGACTTCGGTGCTCTACAAACGGTAGATGTGGAGGGATGCAGGGAAAATGTTTTTCCATGGCCTCTAGGGAGTGTGCATATACATAAGTTGTATACAGATCGATGCAGTTATAGGTAAAAACAGGAAATGGCCTGGTATAGCGCCACCGTGAGGCTGATTTGGGAAATAAATAGTGGCATGTCGTCCTCGGCCTAGTGGAAATGTGCGTGTATAATTTCATGTAAATTGGACACTGTGTTTGTGATTTGTTGCATTTTGTTCAATCATGTGAGCTTTGGAAGGCAATCTTAGCCAATCAGGATGGAAGATGGGAAATTGTGCAGATCTGTGTTGATCACATGACTATGGAGATAGTGTATACCAAATTGTGTGATGTATGGAAAAAATGTGTACGAGTTATCTACAGAAATGTGTTTTGCCTAAATCGGCCTCATGGTGGCACTATAACAGGCCGTTGAGGAATATTTGGGGCAGAGGTTCGTCGTTGGCATCCAGGGAGTGTGTTTGCAAAGTTTGGCATGGATCGGGCCAACGGTGCCGGAGATTAGCTGATAACGGACGGACGGAAGGACGGACGGAAGGAAGGAAGGACACACGGACGGAGTGCAAAACATACTCTCTCCCCATGCCTTCGGCCTGGTGAAGACAATAATGATTACATGTTGAAGTAAATGCTAGACCACCTCCACCTCGGAGGAATACTATAGATAGAGTACAAGAGTTTCACTGTTGTGTTATCTCATCTGTAGGCTAGTACTTTGCAACAGTTATGTAATTATGTTCCATTAATTCTGCCACATTAAACGGTTAAAATGAACCCTTATAGATGGTAATCCATATATTTTGTCATTGTGAATTCTTAATATGCCTACAATATACCATGATCAATGAGTAGCAGCAAGCTAAGCAAGGTGTCAATGTAAAAGTCTGTCCCAGGTCTTCATGCAAGCAGCAGAAACAACACGGTATGTCTGAAAATAACAGATTAGATGAGAATCCAAGCTATCCGTACAATATCTGTGCAATATTCGTGAGATTATCGCCGGCTAATACAATCAGATAATTGGAGGGTATTGAAAACTAGAAGCAAATTTATTATACGCGCTTTGATTACGGCTAGGTTTAATGACGCTATTTGGTGCATTTCTGCAGTAAGACCCACCCCACAGACCACCCCCCCTCACTCTTGATGTTTCGAGCCAGAATAAAAACCCACGAAGAAGAAGCTAAAGTCGCACTCCTGTTCTGGTCCCATTCATCCTGGGTGTCTCTGGGTCCGGATATAGAAAAATGACATTTTCACGGTCTATGGAACAAACACTAGTAGCTGCAAGACCTTTATAAAATACTCAGCTGCAGGAAAATAAAAGCCGTCAGAATTACGCGTGGTTCCCTGTGTTCAGAGCATCCTTTCCTTAAAAAAGAAATTCCTTGGAAATTGTATAGCTGTTCCTGGTACCTCACTTCCTGGAACTGTTCTACCAGTTATCTCTTCCTTGAACTTTTACTACACTAGACCTGTACGTGCCCGTCGCAGTCGGCCACCGGCCTACTACGATGCAACTTGGGAACCTAATGATATATGTTGCCATAGCACCCATTTTTACTGTCAGCCGGTGTCCCACATGGAGATCTGTGTATGTGCCTGTGTGTGTGAAGACTGCAAACTGAAAAGTGTACTTGGCAATCAATTGGGCCCACTGGCAGAGCCTGATTGGTTGAGCCTCAATTGGCTGAGGGATAGGCTGGAAATGAGAGGAGTTGGCCTCATTAGGCCCACTGGCAGAGCCTGGCCCAGGTGAAAGGAGTTGGCCTCATTAGGCCCACTGGCAGAGCCTGGCCCAGGTGAAAGGAGTTGGCCTTATTAGGCCCACTGGCAGAGCCTGAGCAGAGCCTTTTGTGGTGGTTCTGGAGAACCGTGGGTCCGACCGACTCGATACCTGGCACTGCACTCCCGGTGGGGGTGTGGAACACGCATGTCGAATGTGAAGTCGGTGGGTGAAACGGTTCTCGAGTTACGTGCATTACAACCGTACACACACACACAAATATGCAACTACGCACGCAGAGACGTGGCGCATTTATAGTAGGACTAGACCTGTACGTGCCCGTCGCAGTCGGCGACCGGCCTACTTGGGAACGATGCAACTTGGGAACCTAATGATATACATTGCCATAGCACCCGTTTTAACTGTCAGCCGGTGTCCCACATGGAGATCTGTGTATGTGCCTGTGTGTGTGTGAAGATTGCAAACTGAAAAGTGTACTTGGCAATCAATTGGGCCCACTGGCAGAGCCTGATTGTTTGAGCCTCAATTGGCTGAGGCAGAGGCTGGAAATTGCACAGGTGAAAGGAGTTGGCCTCATTAGGCCCACTGGCAGAGCCTGGCCAAGGCGAAAGGATTTGGCCTCATTAGGCCCACTGGCAGAGCCTGACCAGAGCCTTTTGTGGTGGTTCTGGAGAACCGTGAGTCTGACCGACTCGATACATGGCACTGGAACGCGTGTGTCCAATGTGAAGTCGGTGGGTCAAACGGTTCTCGAGTTACGTGCATTACAACCGTACACACACGCATACACGTACGTACGTACGTACGCACGCACACAGAGACGTGGCGCATTTATAGTAGGATGTGCTGCTTTTCCCCTACAGCACCCTTATGAAATGAAACCTGACAATAGAGAATGAATGGATATTGTCATCAAAATAAAACAACACAACTTTCTGTAGACCTACACTACATTTAGATGTTAAATATTCCCTTTGTTATAAAAAATCCCTTGTGTGTTTTTCAATACCCACATGGCCAAGAAATATACCCTGGCATTCATTCATTTGGCAGTGTCACAATGAAAATATATTTATAATAAATCTTTTCATTTCCATTACTGGGTGTAGACTAATTGTTTCCAGTAGCCTAGGAGTTATGTATGCGACCGCAAAGGAAACGGAAGTGTTTTTATAGTACACAGGAACACGAAGCATTTAACACATTGTAGGAGCCAACACATCTGTCCTGAGAGACTAATTAAAATAAATTCTGGGATTGCGGCATTAAAATCGACCCCATCCGCAGTCTGATGAAATCCGTTCAAAATATGACTGCTTCAGTGCTGCACGCACGCACGCACGCACGCCATACGAAGCTGCACTATGAAACTCTCCTGTTCTACCCCGGATTTGAACCCTGGTCTCCTGAATGATTTTACCACTGAGCCAACAGAGCCTGCCTGCTTGTTCTGGGGATTGTCAGACCAGAAACAGGTTCGTTTCAATAGTCGTGTCCAACCTAGACACAGGATCTATATAAATGTCTCAATAGAAGAGCAGGGAGACCAAATCAGTAATTTATATTAAGTAATATTGTTTTAACACACTCTTCCATACAGAATGGACAAAATACATATTCACAAAAACAAACAAAAAAACAAAATAGATCTTTACATGAAGGGACGACTCACGAGTATAGCCTACTGTACATAGCAGTGGTCTACTATAGACACGGTTTCTCAACATCGGGTCCGGGGACCACCAGGGGTCCATTATGGGCCCTTATAGGTCTGTAATTCTGAGAGACCTGACCTGAACCGGACATGAACCTAAGAGTATTTGTACAGTCTCAGAGTTACGTTTGTGAATTAGCACTGAAAAGGAGATGGAGATGTTCCAGTTCCGAAGCAACTAGGGTTCTGAACCAATTCATTTTCAGTGGAAACACTCTGTACTGGTTCAAATGTAGGCGGGTTAAAATAACTGAACTGTGGTGGGAAAGGGGCCTCAATTACACACACGTAACAGACCACCCCAAACCCATAATTAAGAACCAGTGATTTAGACTCTAGACTGACTGTCTTATGTCTCTTTGTTATGTATGCCACTTTTATTTAAGTTTAATCACAGGCCTTTTAAAAATGTATACTATCTATAACAGTGATGTAAATAGACATTTTATGAGTCCCGCTTCAACGACGTTAGGAGTCATATTGTGTCATTTTTTACAAATTGCAGCATTTAACTCCTATGTCATCTAGTACGGTTATAAAATTGTTATATTCATGTATAAATATAAATATAATTATCAATAATCTGCACTTTGGGATGCAATATGCACCCTATTAGCGTCACTACTATAATGATGTGTTTTCACGTGGGAACTAGATTCCCTTTTGTTTTTTAGTTCCTGTCTCAGAGAAATTCCTCCTTGAGAGGCTACTATAAATCTTGTCAAGTTGCAATCTAATGGTGCGGTGTGTCTAGCAATTAAAAAGTACTTAGGAAAAAGTAATTTCATAGATGCAATTCCTCTGTGCTGCAATTTGATGTCTGTGTTTAGGCCTACATGTTGGCATTCTGTAGGCCTTAACATTGTTTCACAGAGAGGGGGCGCTGGTGCTTCCTGCAGCATTGAATTTGGTTAAGTTCCAATTTAATGGAAGGAACGTCCTTATTTATCTTCTGTCTCCCTCTGGTATCCGGAGAACTCGCCAGTTTACCAACTCGCTGCAATTTAGTGCATTTTTGTTTTACTTCACCTTCATTTACATTGCATTGAATTGAGAGAGTATAGTTGTTTAGAGTTAACACTAGAGAAAGTAGGAATGCTAAAAGTTTAAACATCAGTACCGAAACAATGTAATTCATTAGTAAACAATTCCTAAAATGGTAGGCCTACTTATCATTGGTATTCACATACTCACCTTTTTATCATCATCTAGCTGACCATTTAATTGCACAAAATAATTTGATCACTTTGGAAATTAACTATAACATCTGTGGGTTACACTGATGAAGACAGCATCTTAGCCTAACGATGAAGACATTGATGAAGAATTTTCGCCGTGGCGACTTGGTAAACTGGCGAGTTCTCCGGTATTCCTCCCTCTGAGTCTCTCTCCTACACTGTCTCCCTCTCAGCTTCGGTCCAATACATTCGATTTTGGGGGTCCTTGACATGAAAGTTTGAGTACAACATAATGTTTATCATAAAACGCTTAGGATTTAGAATACATTTTTTAGAATCGGCCTCAGGTCTTAATGGGTTAAGTTAAAAAAAAATCACACCCGTGTGAAGTGAGTGGTGCAACTCCGTGTGGGGGTCCCCGGAAGTTCCCGACCCACAGGACCACAGCCAGGGTGACGGCCCGGTTCCGGCGAGCCGCCCCACGTCCGAAACGGTAGAGAAATGAGTTACCATGTGGGGGTCCCCGGGGAGTCCCCGGAAAATCCAGACCCCCAGAAACGCGCCCAGGGGGCCAGGCCGATTCCGGCGAGTCGGCCCACATCCGAAACGGTTGAGAAATGACAGAGGTACCGTGTGGGGGTCCCTCTGTACCCTCTACTGTACTGTACTGTCACTGTACTGTACTGGCACACCTGAAATCATTATATATACAGTTAATATGTGCGTGTGTGTTTGTGTGTGTGTTAGGTTGCGCACAGGTGGTGAAAAACAACCATGCTATTTCCGTGCTCAGACCCACACAGGCACCCAGCCAGCCAGCCAGCCACACACATACGGTAGCTCCGTAAGGGAGTGGTTGCACTACTCAAAAATATTTAATAATTTCTTCAATCAGTGCTGTGCACGTGGCTGTGAGAACAGTAGGAGATGAATGGGGTTGAAGGATTTGTCAGCGGGTCTTGCTCTGTATTGCATCTCTGCTCTGGTGGATATCCTACATCCAGCTATCATATAGAAGAGCTAATGAGAGAGCCTTGCACAGGACAGTGTGTGCGTGAGTGTGTTTGTGCGCGTGTGTGCAATGCATGCGTGTGTGATGCTTGGCTCTTGGCCAAACACAGCCGCCATCCAGGTGGGTTGATTAAAAGGCGTTGCTAACACACAGTCTCAAGGTTAAGTCCGTCCACCTCTGTCTGAATCCACAGGCTGAGAGCAGAGGCTTCTGGGGCCCATGGACACAGTTTTCTATGTCAAGGACCCCCCTCTCTCCAAATTAATGTGGATTTGGCCGCAAACCCCCATCTCAAAAATATATTTTTGCCAGGGACCTCTAGAAGTATAAAATATGGCTAAAGTGGTTAAAATTATTGTGACGCTTTATTAACTAATAACAGAGCACTGCTTCTCAACATTGGGTCCGGGCAAAGGGGACCCAAATAGACTGTTCCATTAATCCATTCATTAATGGAACAATATGGAGATACACGATTTAGCCTACGATATGAAAGTTTACGATATGAAAGTTTTGATGTTCAGCTCTAGGGGGAGAGAGAATTACAGAATAATCTGTAATTCAAACCTTTTCGCCACAGCAATGGAAAACTATAGTGAAAGTTCATTTATGAGCTGCTGTACAGGGCAATATTTGAATGCCCTCTAAAGTGTCTGCAGGCATATTTTCCTCCCCCGACTACAGCCGTGCAGTGCAAGTTCACACGTACTTTTGGTGTAATCACTTTCTTTTTTGCTGTATATGTTAGAAGGAAGGGTAAAATATATGGACGCTGTGCTGAGGGTATCAAGAGTGAAATTGTGTTCATAAATTTTCTTTCCCTGAGGTTGGATATAATCTCGTCCGGTATTTATGTGCCAATACACGGCAATGAATTGTTCCACATGACGTGCCTTTGAGCGCCCTCCTAGGGAATTCCAGTGGTGGAGGTAGGCTACAATACAGCAAAGGGAAATTAAAGTAGAAAAATATATAGACAGTCAAATTTGAATTAAAGCAGCACTATGTAACTTTCCTCTTAATTCTACCCCAGGTTTGAACCTGGTTTCCTTCTCAAGTGCTGAATTGTTTTTACCATAGAGGGCAGTGACGTAGAGTCTGTGGGGGCCGGGGGGCCAGGGCCCCCATGAGGAATTGGACCAGGGATCTCGGCCCCCATGAGGAATTGGACCTGAATATATATTCGCCTCGGTTCGTCCCGTTTGTGCCGCATCAGGTTGCGCCTGTTCGCGAAGAATATAGTATAAGATAGGACATACACGACTATGGTATATGTATAATAACAAAAGAAACTAGTAACACATTCCCCATGTTAGTGGAGCAGAAGAAATGAAACATTGACTATGAAACATTGAATACTCAAGAAAGTAAAGTTGGAGTAAATGTACTTCCTGTGAATCCCAGCCATGCAAGGGGGAGAATTTGTCACGTTACAAAGCACGCGGATCGCGGAATTAGTCTTTAATTACTGTGTGAAATTAAATAGACTGGTCTGGGACAGCGAGCACGGTGAAGTTTATATATTTGGCCCAAAAAGAAAACGGTTAATTTTAGAGGACTGGAATTGAGTTGATTCAGTTGAGAGGCAGTTCTCACGCCAAGGAGCTTGAGACATTAATCTCTCTTTGTTCAATTAGGGATCATGTCTCAATGATGTTTGGTACAGTACAGCCCAAAAAGCACTCATTACTCCGATAGTGAGGAGGGCTAACAGGCAATCACTGCCACTGAGATAGAGCTGTGCATGTGACCTTAAAAGACCTTCAGAAATGCAGGGAATATACTGGGCAAACAGAATTGTTCCCATTTTTAACCATAATATTCTACAGGAACAGCGACTCTCAAGCTTTATAATATCAAGGAACACCCATTTGATATACGTTTAGGCATCAGACTCCCATTTGTAATGATGTTTCATCTCTGCATGGGTCCCCAATCTATGCTGTATTATGTTTATGTCAGGAGATTATGTTTTCAGTCCTGTGAGTTTGTCCATTTGTGATCCTGTCGGTGTCCAGCTAATCTTGGGCACCACTGGACAGAGTGTGTGTGAAACGTTTCAACCCCTTATGGGCATAGGCGGATCTAGAAATGATGGGCCCCCGGGCCACCGTCATGCAAAAGGGCCCCCCACCCCTTCAGAGCTTTTTTTTTTTTCTTCCCGACGTGGCGCATACTGTCTGTACACGTGTATGCATAACAATTATGACATATAGGCCTGCGATATTCAGATTTACAGCAAGGGATTGCTTAAAAATAATAAACAGCCAAAAATTAAGCCAAATAAATGCAAACTGAGGGTTTAAACAGTAATGTACCGTATCATGATGGTTTATGACTTTTGGGGTTATTTTATTGACACAAATGAATAAGCCCATTGTTAATAACAGTGACAAGGACCGTGTGTGTCACTGTTATTCACTGTTACCCCTTTTTTGGGGGGCCCCTGAGCTTGAGCCTCTTCGCGGTCACATGGACGCTCAAGCTCAAGGGCCCCCCTAGCTCAGGGGCCCCTGGGCCTGGGCCCAACAGACCCGTTGGATAATCCTCCCCTGCTTATGGGTCTTGGTCAGGTACCTGACCAAGACCCATAAGGGGTCGAAACGTTGTCATCCTTCTAAATAAATAATACATTTATTTATACTACTACTACTTCTCCATCTCCATATATGGGAAAGTGTTTCAACATGCCATATATGCCTCAATCCCTCCCACTCTCCCATAAATAACTGATGTCATAAGGACCATTCACACTGAGCACTATAACGATAACTATAACCACATCATTCACCACTGTTTTTGTTATAGCTGTGGAACGTATTTTACGATATTTTGTATAGCTATAGTTATAGTGTTCAGTGTGAACAGCCTTATAGACCGGCCGCCACCGATTACGCTACTGCACTAGCACTGAATGAAGAGTGCTGTTTACCGCCCACTAGTGGCAGACACATCTCTGTGAAGGTATTGCACTCTTGTGTGATGTCAGTGTGACATCACTGTAATATGGTGTGGAAGTGACAGCCCACACGGCACAGCAGCAGCAGCAGCAGAGAATCAAGATGGCAGATCTGTCTTTATACTCTGGAGATGGCCATGGCGGTTTGGATGACTTTGGTTTCGAGGACTTTGATTTTGAGGACTTTGAATCAGAGTGTGAGGAAACCTGCATCACAGACTTCCTGGACACCGGGCAGGACAACCTCACTCCTCTAGAGAGGCTAGAGAAGTACGCCTTCAGTGAGAACGTTTCCAGTAGGCAAATGGTGGCACATGGTCTGCTCGATGTGCTTCAAGAGTTCATTGACAATGAGAACGACGCCATCAACGTGATGGAGACAGCTGCCAGGATGTCCGAAGATGGAGAGCCCACAGTGCGAGCTGAACTCGTGGAGCAGGTCCCCAACATCGCTGTGTTCTTACATGAAAGGCGGACCGACTTCCCAGCTGCTTTCTCAACATACCTGCTTCCGATCGTGGTGCGGTATCTCACGGACCCAATTAACCAGGTGCGGAAAACCAGCCAGGCGGCCTTACTTGTGCTGCTGGAGGAGGGCCTCATCGCCAAGGCCGACACAGAGACCAAAGTCTGTCCTGTTCTACTGGACCTCACAGAACCCAGCAGTGAAGATGACTACAAAATAGAAGCTGTTGCCATCATGTGTAAACTGGTAACCATGCTGAACAAAGACACTGTGGAGCACCTGCTGCTGCCACGCTTCTGTGAGCTATGCAGTGATGCCAGCCTCTTCCAAGTTCGCAAGGCCTGCGCAGCTAACTTTGGTGCGTTATGTTCCATTGTTGGCCAGGATGCCACTGAGAAACTGCTGATGTCCAAGTTCGCTGATCTGTGCTCAGACAGCATGTGGGGCATCAGGAAAGCCTGTGCAGAATGTTTCACAATAGTCTCTAATTCAACCTCCCCAGAGGTGCGACGCACTACATTGTCCCCGCTCTTCATCAGCCTGATCAGTGACCAGTCCCGTTGGGTGCGCCAAGCTGCCTTCCAGTCTCTGGGAGGTTTCATCTCCACTTTTGCCAACACCTCCAGCACAGGCTCTCTTTTCAGGGAGTATGTCCCCAAATGTACCTCAGAAAGCAACTCCTCTCTCAATTCTCTAAACTGCTCTGGGTGCTACACAGAGGCAACCATCACAGACACAGCCCCCAAGCAGGACAGTTGTGCCACACCTTCCCCAGAGCACGTGTCGATGGTTGACAATGTGGATCTACACTGCTCCGACGACACTCCTGCAAAAACCCCAGCAGTAGAGCATGAAGGCCACCTTAATACTACACCCAGCAGCAGCAACAACATCCCCATGGTCTTAGAGAACAATAGAAACCTTAACAAAATGGAGCAGGTGGACGAGAACTTGAACTCTTTCGACAATAGTAGGCCTTCTTTACCCAGCGGCGAACTGACAATGCTAAATAGCCAAATGACTGAGAAAATGACAGAAAAGGAGGACAAGAAAGACGAAGAGGGGGTGAAAGAGGAGGAATGTCCTACCCCAAGGTCCAGTTCTGGTAAAGCCACCAGTGACCAGCTAGGTAAACCGACTGATGCCAGCCCCTCTGAACCTGGGGCATCCAGCCAACACCAGATCCACATCGATAGCCAATTGGCAGAGAGCAAATCCTCTGAGGTCCAATCGCAGATTGTCTCGAGTCCGACAGAAGAGGAAGCGACGGCACAGCCTTCCCTGGCATCGGATTCCCCCCCTGCTCCTGAGACCCAGACAGAGACCAGAGAGGGTCAGGAGGAATATCCTCCAGACTTGCCTGTCCTGGTACGAGACGACTTGGACCATAGCAGCGTGGAGTCTGAACCGATCAACAGCATGGAGGAAGAGGGTAAGGATGATTCTCTCCCCAGTCTAGCCTCCAATAATCCCAGGTTCCAGAATGTAATCCCCCAGCAGCTGTTGGATCAGTACCTGTCCATGGTGGACCCAGCACATGCCCAGACAATAGACATAGAGATAGCCAAGCACTGTGCTTTCAGCCTGCCTGGCGTGGCCCTCACCTTGGGACGGGAGAACTGGCACTGCCTCAAGGACATGTATGAGACCCTGGCTACTGATGTGCAATGGACGGTTCGCCGTACGCTGGCCTTCTCCATCCATGAGCTGGCAGTAATCCTGGGCGACCAGCTGACGGTCGCTGACCTGGTGCCCATCTTCAATGTCTTCCTCAAAGACCTGGACGAAGTCCGTAACGGTGTGCTCAAACACCTCTACGACTTCCTCAAGGTGCTCCATGCAGACAAGCGGAGGGAGTATCTGCACCAGCTACAGGAGTTCATGGTGACCGACAACAGCCGCAACTGGAGGTTCAGATACGAGCTTGCAGAGCAGCTGATCCTGATCGTAGAGCTGTACAGTCACTATGATGTCTACGACTACCTCAGGCAGATAGCACTCACTCTCTGCTCAGACAACGTCTCAGAAGTCAGGAGGATCTCCTACAAACTGGTGGTGGCAATCCTCCAAAAGCTGCATGCATGCAGAGCTCGTGACCTCTGTCTTAACTTCACCAACGAGCTCATTGTAAGGTTCTGCCACTGTCCCAAGTGGGTGGGGAGGCAGGCCTTTGCCTTCATCTGCCAGGCTATAGTGGAGAAGGACTGCATGCCCATGGACCAGTTTGTCCAGCACCTCCTGCCCAGCTTGCTCAGCCTCTCCTCGGACCCCGTGGCCAACGTCCGTGTGCTGGTGGCTAAGGCACTACGACAGAGTATCACAGTGAAAGCGTACTTCAAGCAACCGGGATGTGCCTATTCAGATGAGCTGGAGGAGACAGTGATGACTCTGCAAGCTGACAAGGACTGTGATGTTCGCTTCTTTGCCACCTTGGACCCCAACAAAGCCCCAATGGACACGGCTCCTATAACCACCAAAACCCTCCAGACGTATTAAACTGGACCTCCGTTGGCTCTGTCTGGACCAAATCTCATTGTGACGTAGCGGGAAATTGTAAATCTGCCATATTTTTGGTGAATGTTTCCCCCAGAATATGGATGCTGGGGTGGTTAATGACAGAGAAAGGTTAATAAGATACTACATTTTGTCTTTCCTTATGAACATGTTGGGAATGATTGGGTTGTAACGATTGAGTCCAATATTTAGTCCAGTGGGATAAATGTTTCAGATGCTGTGTTCACGTTCACTCCACCATTGCTTCCGATCTCCTAAAAAGGCGGCCAACTACGCAGATAAAGGAAGTAAACCGGAGATGGCATTTCTTTCTTTCTTTTTTGTATTGGATAGAACTATAGACCTATAATATTGGTCATCACTAATGGCAAATTATAAGATGATGATGAGGCCATTTCCGTCTACTCACTCTGTCTCAGAGTATAGGGACATCTCAGAAATGTGCCTACGAATGAAAGCTAATACAAGAAGATACACTGAACACTACAGTGTGGATCTTGGACTTCATGTGAATTTGACATATCTGTGAATTGGGGCATTCAGCCCAATCAGAGCCCCCTTGTCTTCCATTATAAAATATTTCCAAAAGGTTTAAAACAATAATTATGTGAGGGAATTTGTGGAGGAAGTGCATACAAATGTATGCTCCAGTATGTATGCACAGATGACTGAACTGATGTGATGATATTCACATGCCTTGGCCCAAATTTGAATCATTGCAGGGTCAACTCAATTTTCGCCGATGTGCGCCACAAATTATTTTTTTCTTCCCCTTTCTTTTTTTTTAACCAATCTTCATCAGGTTTACATTATCTTGTGACAATGTCATGTGACAATGAACATTAAGCAGGGTTTTGATTTCATACTGTTTGACCGTAACTGCAGGCTTCCTTTACAAAAATAAAGAAAAATAAAGAAAGAAAAGAGAAACAAGCACCAACCCCAAATGATGCATGTTGAGGGGCCTCTAATGAGTGCACCTCCAAAACAATAGTAAGTTCTGTCATTGGGTGTCACGCAAAAAAGTCTAATGCTGTAGAAACACTAGGCCACGTATTTAAAGACCTCCATGTAAGTTATGTGAAGTCCACAACACATGGTCACATATTTCGGCAGGTCGCTATTTTCATCATAACACCGCCATGTGACTGAGTGAGCGAGTGGCCGGGATTTTCGGTAATGAGATTTCATTGGCTCTATAGTCTTTCGTAGCCTTCTGATATATCTGGTGAGATGTGATTGGTTTTCAAAGCAATGGGTGTCACATCACCGCCCCAATATAAGGACCGAAGTCTTTGCATTGGTTCGGCAATGCTTTTATTCATTTATTTAAACTTCCAAACGTTTCTACATACTGACAGGATACTATACTGACCACAGTGTTCATGATACCGACATGGACAGTTTTAGCCCAATTCCGATCTTACCACACATAATCAGTAGGCATAATGTAGTTTATTAACCCCCCCCCCCATTTACAAACAGAAAGCTACCAAAATCACACTCTAATATATGTATGCAACAAAGGAGCCCGTCTCTTCACACATCTAATGCTGCAGTGTCTGCTGCCCAACTCATCACCACATTATGACCTAAGAGTGACACAATTGTGTGTCTTTTATCATTATGCATACACTATAGTATTGTGTATTGCTTTATTGCTCTGTAAAGCACTTTGAGCTGCATTTCATGTCATGAAAGGCGCTATACAAATAAAGTTTATTATTGTAGCAGCAGTAGGAACATTTTAAGATCTGATAAATAGGTAGGAGAAGGGCGCACACCAATATTAATGAGGTGCTAAAGGCCTAAGGCGATGAACAATGAAAAAGAAGAAAAAGGCTGCACACTCATAGCCACGATACTGGAAGTTTATTAATAGAAACCAACATTTCGACATGTAAGGTCTTCTTCAGGGAATGACTGTTCCCTGAAGAAGACCTTACAGGTCGAAACGTTGGTTTCTGTTAATAAACTTCCAGCATCGTGGCTATGAGTGTGCGACATTTTAAGATCTGACAATAATTTTGTTTAACACAAATCTTCTCGGGGATCATTTTCAGGTAGGGGTCCGTGGCCAATTACATATTAATTTCAATTTGGGGGTCCTTGATATGAAATAGTTTGACTACCATGGTCTGTGTTAATGCAGAGTATAGCCCCTAGTCTACTATGCGTGTGTGTGTGCGTGCGCGACGCGCGTGTGTGTGTTTCTATGGTTGAAAATGTGTTTCTAATCCTAACCATAACCCCAGCAGCATGAAGATTGTACATTTTACAATCTTCATGCTGGGGTTATGGTTAGGATTAGACATTTAGAGCTTAGGTTTATTGGTTAGGGTTGGAGTTGTGCCTGATTTATTCTTATTGTGTGCGGTGTATAAATCAGAATTCTAATCTTCACTCCCAAAGGCACTAAATGACATGTGATCTTGAATATTGGCCATTTTGCATTTACAGTACGTAGTTAGCGTTCAAAATGACTTATGTTGATGCCTTCAACAAATAATACAAACGTGATTATTTTGTGTGTGTGTGTGTGTGTGTGTGTGTGTGTGTGTGTGTGTGTGTGTGTGTGTGTGTGTGTGTGTGTGTGTGTGTGTGTGTGTGTGTGTGTGTTTTCATCGCCAGTGATATTTTATCTGCATGTGTTGAATCATTTATCATCTACGCAGCAATCAGCCAGCCATCATTTCTCCTCAACTCGGGGGGTGTGGGTACGTGCCTCAATCTTTAATGCACCATGATATTATGGAGGCGTGTCTGTGTCCCAGTGTGGCCAACCTGACAAGCTAACATGAGGGTTTTTCACCATGTAGGCAATTAGCACATCACCGCACGCACGCACGCACACACGCACAAATCTAGAGTTGCAATACTCATCCAAATTGCGTTTGCGATCTGCTTGTATTAAATTCACCAACATTGCAGCTGTAGAGAAAGCTTGGATTATTCTCTTTCAATCTGCCAAGCGTTTGTTTCATAATAATCCACCGTAGACATGTTATGAGCTACTTTCTGTCAAGAAATTCTGTGCAGGTGATTCTATCTCTAAGTGTTGGAGTTTGGAAGCACTCGTTTGTATTAACGGGTATAATTCAAGCTTTCTCTACAGCTGCAATGTTGGTGAGTTTAACGTTGTTTAATACAAGCAGATCGCAAACACAATTTGGATGAGTGGGGAGTCTATGGAGGGTATTGCAACTCTAGATTCATCCCATTATAAAACAATCTAGAGTTGCAAATTGCGGCTAACACACACACGAGCAGCGTGTTTTTGAGCCAGCTTTTAGTATCTGTGCAAACACAAACTTTGTCCTAACACAAACATTAAATGCCATTGACAATGAATGGACAATTTTGAGTGTTTGTATAAACTCAAACATTGAAGACGAAGGTGAGGACGCAAATTCTGATTGGCCGGAATGAGATGATGATGTATGATCTACGATGATAACCTCACTTCACATGGGTGTGATTTTTACTATTCACAATAGTAATTTAGCAATACTGTCAGAACTTCACAGAACTGCATGTAAACGTAAACATAGTACATAAAACAAACAAATAATAGGAATAGCTTCTGCTGCCTGCACTTTAACCATATTCATCTATAGCACATAAGCACACCGGCCTCTGGCATTAAACTGCTACAAATACTCTTTACAAATAACACCAACAGCACAACAATATAGTTCCCAACAATAATATTTGTCAATAAAACATAGATGGATAATTTCATTTATATCATGGATTAATCAGAGAGGGTGGATATTTTACTCCTGCGTACCTTGCAGAGAAACAATAACATTGTGACCTAAAATGGCCACCCCAACCAATAGAGAGTATGCGCATGCTTAAAGTGAATGGCACATCGAGTGGCAAATCGAGTGGCAAAGCAACAGGCAATGTGAGTTTAACATCGTTTAATGTTGTTTAATGCAATCAGATATGACTTTTCTGTGTGGATGTATGGGCTGTCAAGGCCAGAAAGTAGTTTTTTGCCACTCAGTGGGCGTTCCTGCATAACTTCCTGGTTTGATGATGATGTCACGCGCATACCCTCTATAAGATCAAGATGAACAGAACAGACACTCTGGGAAATAACACAGCACCCTCTGGAGGCACCACCAGATACTACTATAAATGGATGCATGGACGGACGGACGGATGGACGGACGGACACAGGATTTCACTGTGTAGAAAGGCATCCTTTGGTGTCCAGCCTGCATCACTGGCTTATGGCGGGAGACCATGGATTCTGTTATCCTGTCTGTGGCAAACTAAATACTGCAATTTTCAGGAATTGGCCATATGGCATATATGAGCAGTGTGTAGGCCTACATATTGGTACTTTTACTCAAGTCAATTTTTAATGTGGCCATTTACTTGTAACGGAGTATTTCTACATTGCAGTATTTTTCCACCACTGCTTTACTCACCGTTTACAAACCAGTGCTTCTCAAACTTTAACTTCAAAGATCCCATAACGGCGAACCCTGAGCCACACTTGTAGAACCACTTCTTACCTATAACGATGTAACAGTTTATTTTTGTGGATGTACAATTTTGTTGCTGCTGTTGTTGTGAGGATGATCAAATAAACGAAACTAAACTAAACGTTATGCTTTGGTGGGTTGTTGGACATCATTGACCCCTTGGTGGGTTGTTGGACATCATTGACCCCTTGGTGGGTTGTTGGACATCATTGACCCCTTGGTGGGTTGTTGGACATCATTGAGCCCTTGGTGGGTTGTTGGACATCATTGACCCCTTGGTGGGTTGTTGGACATCATTGACCCCTTGCACACAACACAGAACCTTGGTGGGTTGTTGGACATCATTGACCCCTTGCACACAACACAGAACCTTTGGTGGGTTGTTGGACATCATTGACCCCTTGCACACAACACAGAACCTTGGTGGGTTGTTGGACATCATTGACCCCTTGCACACAACACAGAACCTTGGTGGGTTGTTGGACATCATTGACCCCTTGGTGGGTTGTTGGACATCATTGACCCCTTGCACACAACACAGAACCTTTGGTGGGTTGTTGGACATCATTGACCCCTTGCACACAACACAGAACCTTTGGTGGGTTGTTGGACATCATTGACCCCTTGCACACAACACAGAACCTTTGGTGGGTTGTTGGACATCATTGACCCCTTGCACACAACACAGAACCGTTGGTGGGTTGTTGGACATCATTGACCCCTTGCACACAACACAGAACCCTTTGGTGGGTTGTTGGACATCATTGACCCCTTGCACACAACACAGAACCGGTGGGTTGTTGGACATCATTGACCCCTTGCACACAACACAGAACCGGTGGGTTGTTGGACATCATTGACCCCTTGCACACAACACAGAACCGGTGGGTTGTTGGACATCATTGACCCCTTGCACACAACACAGAACCTTGGTGGGTTGTTGGACATCATTGACCCCTTGCACACAACACAGAACCTTGGTGGGTTGTTGGACATCATTGACCCCTTGCACACAACACAGAACCGGTAGGTTGTTGGACATCATTGACCCCTTGCACACAACACAGAACCGGTATTTTGATAAATAAAACGGAGAACAGCAAGCCAGCTTACTGTTGTTGAGGTATATACTAGCGTGTATATCTATTAGTGCTTGTATAACACATGCATGACAATGATCATAGTCTTCTATAAATAGCTGTGTATTTGGAAATGCATTGTTTCTCCGTGTCTGGCGTTAATTGAAAATTGGCCTTTTTGGGGCAGTGAAAATTCAGAGCTTTTCTTTTATGGAATTATGGAAAACTACTTCAATTATGATGTGATTTATTTATGTAGAGTTCAAATTACATAGGAGACCAGGGAAATAAGAAAAACAAAACAAAGAAACGAAGCACCTTAAGCTTGAATGGTTTCAGACATTCGGGTTGATGAATAAATGCATGGCCAGGAAATTCAGCCTTTTGAGTTAACTGAAAAGGCTGCTCCAAAAGGACAATTTGCAATTTATGCCAAGCATGGAGAGACAATACGTTTCAAAGCGCACAGCTATTCATAGAAGACTGGTCGTTGTCATTCAATTGTTATGTAAGCCAGGGGTCTTCAACAGGGGGTTCGGGACCCCTAGGGGTCCTCCGATTTACTATTTTTTTTTTACCAATAACCAAGATTTAACCCTCGCATCCCTATGAGGAGAACCAAAAATAGCAGATCTACAAGCTCACAGCACCTTGCACTGTGAGGCGTTGTGAGCTTGCACATCTTCTATTTTCGGCAAAGAGGTTTGTTGTAGAGGGAAAAAAGAGCAGACTAAGTATTGAGGGTTTGAGTTATTAAATGGCTGAAAATACAAATTTAACACACTGACAATGCTGTCAAACAAGTATGTGAAGCCATATGAAATGTATGAAAGCGTTTGATCTACGAGTGAGGGATCCTTGCTTCATCTCTCTCTCTGAAGACCCCTGATAATTGACACATTGTCGCATACATACTGTATGGGCTCTGCGGTAGCTCGTTGAACGATCACACAGCCACTGTAGTGTTCAAGAATCGAGTCCATCAATTTTGTTTATTTTACCAAGGTAGCGTGCGTGTGTGTGTGTGTGTGTGTGTGTGTGTGTGTGTGTGTGTGTGTGTGTGTGTGTGAGCCCATGCAGCTACTGTACCTTGTGACTGTCAAAGCATAAGAAATGAGCTTGGCTACGCTGGCTCACTTGGGAATGGGCGTAATATGTTTTCTTATAAAAACCATGACAGAAAGATGCATGCATTTCATCAGCCATTCTCCTCGTCACAGGTTAAAAAAAGAAAGAAAAGAATAATGAA
Organism: Electrona antarctica; assembly: GCF_951216825.1. Lineage (NCBI taxonomy): Eukaryota > Metazoa > Chordata > Actinopteri > Myctophiformes > Myctophidae > Electrona > Electrona antarctica. The sequence continues at coordinate 22,857,110 of NC_136795.1, read as the reverse complement.
TAAAAACAATAAAACAAACCCCTGAAGAATTGATTGATTGAATGCATACAACTGAATTACTGTATATGTCGCTTTATGGAATACATTGACATGCAGTCAGACAATATTGGTTTTGCATACACAGTGAAATCCAAAGTGCTGATTTAACCCTCTCTGTGTCAAAATGCACCCACTTTTAGAAGAAGTTAACCCATTAAATCCAGGAAAGTATAGTGTCCTTTTTCGATTGTTAGCGTTGGCTATTCAAAAATAGCAGATGTGCAGCTCGCAGCACCTGACTCCGTGCCACGATGCAAGCTTATGCATCTGCATTTTTCTTATCGTGAGATTTTGAAAACTCTTGTTTGACATTTTTGAAATTATGATTTTTTTTGTTTTGTTTTTTACATAAATCTCTTCTGTGGGGGGTCCATGGCACATACAAGTGTGAGAACTAACTGATGTAGAAGGCATTATTTGTAAATTGACCTCAGTCTTAATGGGTTACAATTCAGTGGTTGCCAAATTGTGGTGCGTGCACCCCTTGTTGTGCGCGGACGCCTAGGGGGTGCGCGACATGAAAAATCTAACGGTGGTGCTATGGTTTTATTTAAATATATTAACATATTACGCCAATATATGACAAGAATATGCAGAATATAGCCTATGCTGCATATGCCATATTCAGGTTGTGCATATATGTGGATAAATAGGAAATATATGTCTCTATAGCTTATGGGGGGGGGGGGGGGGGGGGGTCAGCTAGGTCGGGAGGTAACAGGGGGTGCATGGCCAAAAAGGTTTGGGAACCACGCTGGGTTACATGAACACTCCAGATTTTCCAGTGCACATCTCTAAAATAGAGGACAAATGCGACTCCAAACGGCCCTGGAGGCGGCCTTATTCTTTATTAAAGAGTAGAGTATTAACAATGGAAATACACATGACAACTTTATTATTAGCATTTTCCTTTTCCCTTTTTAAAATCCAAGTCAAATGACCTCAGTGGCGATGGAAAGCAGAGAGCCGCCTCGGGCCTCTGGTCCTTATACAAAAAGGTCCTGGAAGACATTTCTGTTGTTTTGTTTTTTTTAATCGCAAAATTGAGGTCCTTACACACCTGGAGCGTGATGATGAAAAAACGATCCGAAAATGCATGGGAGCGAATATCTTGAGTGAAAACTATTAATTTGTCCCCATTTAAGTATGTTTAAGTAAATTGTATGTTACGATTATTGTGATTAACGATGTTATCGCGATAATCATATATGATTAATACTCTTAGACTGCCACTCTTGTTATCAACTTGCACCCCAGCATCAATATTCTGGAGGGAACATAAGCCAAAAGTAGCTGTTGTGTGCATGTGGATCAGCTATTTTTGGCAAAGAGATCTGGAATAGACGGAGGAATGTGGTGTAAGCAACTCAGGTCCAGTCTATGACGAACAGTTTCCTGATTTCTGCGTTATGCTTATCGCGCTAAACGATCATAACGGATCTGCGGATATTTCACATGAAACTGTTAATTTCACAATGCTCGTTTCATGTAGCCTGGCTTTGGCCAGACACATAGTGTCGCGGCTCCTCCCCGGTATGAGTCTGGACTTCGGAAGCTGGAAAAATCTGAAAATGACCGGTTTAAAACAGTGGTTATTTCAGATATAGACTCACGCACATATTTGAAACTATACTGGCCTTGTTTTTTTTAGCACGGTATCTTTCAAGCACTAGCACTAACGCTAGCACTGTGATGACGTCAGCTTTTTGCTACACTGATTGGCTATTTACGCCCACTTTTCAATCTGCCTTATTGGACGAAGTCCAGACTGATACCGGGGAGAAAGCGTGAGTGAATACATGTATGTTATCTGTCTGGCTACCATTCATGCAGCTTGACCTGTTTAAAATCAGTTTCAGAAATAACATTATGCAATTTATACACCACGTTATTTTGACCTTCTGGGTGAATGTAGCCTGGGATCAACTCTTTTTGGGGGTTTCTGATCTGGTCTAGATTGGATATATAACTAACGGCGGAACCCACTGCGGGCGGAACCCACAGCACCGGTGGACCTCCAAAATCATTTATAAATGTTTTGTATCATCGTTTAATTTAGTATAATGTTTTATTCTATCTCGTACAGCGACTAACGAGACTAAACTAATTAATTAATTAATTATGTGGGGGCACAAAAACAATGCCAACTGGAACCTAAAAGCGCAAATAATATTTTCCCCACATTTTTCTAGCCCGGATCACACGGCTACGTTTTAGAATGATAACCAATTGAAATTAACATGAATTAATTGCACAAGAATAAACGCTCCTGGTGTGTACGGAACCTTTATTCTCATAATCCCTCAGGTAATTTAATCTCTAAATTGAAATGGAAGGTACAGAAATGTTTCATGTTTTTAAACAAAAACAACAAAAAAAGCAAAAACAAAAATGTCATAAATTCAATGACAGGCTACAGTATATTGTCTCCCAGAAGTCATTCTGTCTCACATTACAGCAAGACAGTTTTTAAAAATTCCTTTAAATAACAATTTATAGGTTAATTTGAAGGTATTAAATACTATTCAATGTTGGCTTGTTCTCTTTTCTTAGCGTATTCATGTTTGACAAAGTCAGTATCCTGTCCATTCACATCACATCATGCTGCTGCCAAAGACATTATTGCACTCATTACTCTCAAGTCCACTGTTGGTATTGAGTTTATTTATTTATTTTTAATTTTTTTGCATCGTGTCGCGAGGGGTCCTCCCCGCGTCATCGCCCTCCTCATAGTAGATCAAGGCTGCAGCATACTCCAACCGAACACCAACATTCTCTCAGCTTCGGCAGGTCAATTAAGAGCAAAATGACATCATGAGAACTAAGGCAGTGCTTTGCCGTCGTTCGGTTCACCGAGATTTCGTAACTAGCCACACACCTCTGCTAGCTGAACATCATTTGTGCGATTGGTCAGAAGAAGTTTCAAGATGGGCATTTTGTATGTTTTGTTGTTAATCTCTGCATTCTGCCCAAGGCTTGATTCTGCCGACTGAGGAGGTTAGTACAAGCACCTCTAAAATCCCTCTCTGAGTGACCATAAACACAACCTGTCAAAAAAGGAAATAACCTGTGACAAACTTGCCAAAGCAGGCCAGAGGGTGATGCAGAAAACGAGAGTAGATCCAGGTGGTAAAAGCACTGTTACAGCTCTGTACACAGTGGCTGGAACAGTGGCCACTGTGGCTGTTGCTAAGCACACTACTTTAGTGGGAGCTGAGTATAAAACAGTTTTGTCTACAAACAACTTTTCTCCGATCGACGAGCCCTGCCGAAGCCAAAACCGGAAAAAACATGAGCCCGAGCTTCGTTTGGAGTATGCTGCGGCCTTTAGTCTGACCCGGCTGTCAGAGGTCCGGTGAGGTTGTGTGTGGGGAATCTCAAACCTCAGATTCCAGGCTGGATACCCTGCCCCAGGGCTTTGGCACATAGGGACTGTTGACTCTGCGTGCCACCAACACCTGCCTCCGCTCCCGGCCCCCGGAGCCACCCGGGTCGTCCCGCACACTGCCACCGCCCGCCCCCTCGTACGCCCCGAACATTCTGTTCTGATACCCCACCGGACTGTCGCCCATGCGGGGCACCACCATGGTGCTGCTCGGGCAGTGGCTGGTGCAGGGGTGCAGCAGGTGGCACACGTCCTTGGAGCCGTCATAGTACTGGCCGTGGGGCCCCTGAGCCGCCAGGGGCCCCACGTACACAGGCAGGTCCGTGTAGGAGTTCAGGTAGGCGGAGTAGTGTCTGTGCACCACCGTGGAGGAGGAGCGGCGCAGCGCGGCCGCGTTCTGCAAGATGGCTTCGCGGTAGGAGGGCAGCCGCGTGGACTCGGAGTACTTGAGCTTCTGCTTGTAGGGGTAGGAGCCCATGTGGGCGGGGTCCAGGTAGGCCGGCTCGGCAGCCGCCATCGGGTAGCACGACAGGTCGTTGCCCAGGCTGCCGTAGTGCTTGTGCGGGTGGTGCCGGACAGGGCCGCCGGCGGGCGCCGCCACCACGCGAGGGAACAGGTCGGGCATGTCCACGGCGCGGGCCGACGGCGAGGCCGAGGCGGGTGGCTTGGTCTCGTCCACCTGCCGGATCCGGTCGCCGCCCCATGTGGCCTTGAGGAAGGACGGCCGGCGGTTGAGTTTGTCCTTCCCCAGGAGGGGCACGTCGTCCATCTCGGGCTCCAGGTAGGGCTTCATGCAGGAGTTGCAGCTGGCGCCGGCGCCGGGGTAGTGGCTCGACACGCATGCGGCAGCGGTGGGGGCGTGGTTGGCCAAGAGGTGGTTGGCCCGCAGCTCGGCGAGGCAGGCCGTGGGCTCGTCGTACTCCGTCCGCACCCTGGCGTCCAGGGGATCGAACACGTAGCTGTGGGACCTCTTCTTGCGGCTCACGCAGTCGGGCGGGTAGCTGAACTTCCTCCGCAGGGGTCCCCGGTGCTCCATGTAGACGTCGGGCACCTGGAACTCCCGGTAGGGCACGAAGGAGGAGGCGGCGTGCCGGCCGTGGCTGTCCACATACAGCCTGCTGCCGTGGTGGGGGTTGGAGGAGCCGCCAGGCGTGGCCGGCTCCCGCATGGCGATGTGAGGGCTGCTGAGGCTGGAGATGGGCAGAGTCCTCTCGAACACGTGCTGGTTGCTGCGGACCGGCAGGGTGTAGCGGAGCGGCGCGGTGATGGAGCGGTTCGCTGCCCCGCGGGACTTGTCCAGCAGCGGCTGGGTGCAGGTGTCGTAGTGGACGGGAAAGGTGGGCGTGAGAGCCCGCTGTGGGTACGGGGAGTGGTTGTCCGTGATGCTGGAGATGTACGGCAGGCGGCCGTGGGCCACGTGGCCAATGTCCGCACGGGGCGGCAGGCCCACACGCATGTTGTCGCACGGCCCTCGGCCCCCCCGGCTCCAGTTCTCGATGGTCTTGGTGGCATTGTCCAGCGAGTTCTCTACGCGGGCGGAGGACACAATGTCCTTGGCGGTCTTCAGCATCTTCAGCATGTTGGCCTGGGTGTAGTTGGTGGTGACGTCGGGGTCCTGCAGGCTGCTGCTGCGGTCCGTCTCCTCCACCCCGTTGAAGCAGCTGTAGATGCCCTGCAGAGACAAGACGTCAGAGTTAACCACATGGACCATAGTGTCCTCCCCGTTGTAGGCATATCACAGTGATAGGCAAACATTTAGGGACAACAGGCGGACAATAGGCGGACATTCGGCAGATCCACAGGTAAATGGTGCATTTTATATATTATGTATACAGGCTCGCAAGACGTTGTGTTGTGCATGTAGATCAAAGAGATTTTCTATAGCATAAAAATAGAAGGGGGCCCCAAACTGACCCCTGGGGGACCCCGAACAACAAAGTACAGTATATAGGTATGTAGTTGGTTCCATTTGTACACTCTCAGACTTACATGTAATGGTCCATTTGGAACCCCCTCAAGTAACCCAGAGGAACCCTGTGCCTGACTTTGAGAACCACTACAATAATATGTATGCTATTACATTTGTGTTCATCAAAAAATATAGTCCAGCTTTGAGGGTTTGTGCACACACAAACATTGTGTAAACACAAACCTTGAAGACGAAGGTGAAGACACAAATTGTGATTGGCCGGAATGAGATGATGTACGATGACGTATGACGATAAGAGCGCTCACTTCACATGGGTGTGATCTTTTTGAGGGGCGCTATCCCCTCCTATGTCTAGCTTTGAGCGTTTGTGTAAACACAAACATTGAAGACAAAAGTGTGTAAACACAAACATTGTGTAAACACAAACATTGAAGACAAAGGGGCGTAAACACAAACGTAGGAGGGGCGCTGGCCCCTCCTCTAACCAGCTTTGAGTGTTTGTGTAAACACTAACATTGTGTAAACACAAACATTGAAGACAAAAGTGTGTACTAAACACAAACATTGAAGACAAAAAAAAGACACTTTTAAAAAATATATAGGAATCAAAAGGGAACCGTTAAGGAATCGTTAAGAGGGAATCCTTAAGGTAACCAGAATGGTTAAAATCCTAACGGATCACAGCTCTACTCATGACACTTTAAACCTGGAATAACCCGTAGCTCTGAAGTTCTGTGGTGATTGGCTTGACACGTGGAGCCAACAGGCTCAGTGGTAAACCGCACAACGTTTTGGTATTCTCCAAAACAGACTCGTAACGGTTTCATCTCGCCACTTCGTCGACATATACACATTACTCTCTGAAGCCCTGGTTTGATAAATCCACTGTCTCGAAAAAGGTCCTTGCCACCGAAACGTCGACCTTTATCAATAAATCAATTCTGAGGTGATTAGTGTGTGCGGAAATTCACTTTTTTCCTCCCCCCTTTAGAAATTGGATCTTTGGGGGGATTTGATTGCCTGTACCACAGAGGAGACAGGTGGTGTGCGTGTTGCCTTGTACTTATCTTGATAAATCCACTGGCTGCTCATGAGGTGCACAATGAGACGACTGAAGGAGAGGGCAACAGTGGGTGTGTGTTTACGCCAGTGGTGGAAAAAGTACTCAAATATTGTACTCTTTACCACCAACACCCCCATCTGCTGTCTGAATTGTGTACTCCAGGACTGCCAGCCAGTCATTTTCTATGGCGAACCATCTTATTCTGAAAGCCATTTCACTCGGAAGAGAGTCAGGAAGTGAATATTCGCTATGTAACAGGTCCTGCAAATGTTACTTAATTAACCCAAAACATACATTTTGTAAACGGGATCATATCGTTTCGAGAAATGAGGCGTAAATCAAGCTTGTTTTGACTCAAAAAGAAGAATCTGAGATATTACGATTCTAAAATCTGCGTTCCCATAGACAGCATAAGCCAGCAGAATTTTCATTTCAGCTCGGGACTCGAACCCATGATGCTCTGTCAGGCTACTGAGCCCAGGTGCCTGGACCGCTAAGTGCTTTTAATGTGTCTCTGTATGCTCATCTTGGTGTGGGCTCTAGATAAACTAAATTCTTTCAAGCATGCATGCAAGCTTATAAAAACAGGATTAAAAGCAATTATTTCATAAGCATGGGAAGATTATACAAACAGGATTAATTCTTCCTTGACCACTGAAATCCCCTAGTCCTGGTGCTGAACACTACATCAGTAATGCTCAACCATTTCTGCATCAGGGCCCACTTGAGAATTTCAAAAGCGTCCACAATCCACCCATCTGATTAGCATGCATTTTCAGAGCTCGTTTGTTTATTTTAATGACCAGCCAATCGATTATGTTCCAGATGGAATTCAACTAATGTAGCATACTGTGTTCCATTTATTATTATGATACAAAATAAGGTATTGAAGAACCAAATACCATGACATGTTATTATTGTTGTTGATGATAGTATACATTAATGTTATATTATAATTAGTAGTGTATTTATTTTCCAATTATTTGGGGAACCATTTCCAAAACCGACTGCTAAATGATTCTTTGATGAAATGTGCAGATTGTTTTAAGCCTGTTTCTTTCATATGGACTTTTTTATGTTGACATTTCTTTTATGTGAACATTTTTATGCTGCTCTCTTGGCCAGGACCCAAACCTTGTAAAGTACATTATTAGAAATGGTAATATTCCTGGTAAAAATAAAAGAAAGGTGAAATCAAATCAAATTAAAAAGATGGTAATTTGGACGGGCGAGGCTGCAGTTGGATTTAGTAATAATTGATGTGGTTCAACTATGTTATATGAGGGCGATGTCGTGTGCACACATCCGCCTGGGTGACGGCAGAGGACAGACTCTGGGCGAGCACTGGCGCTTTGGGATTGGGGGTCAGAACAACATGGAATGAATTCTGTACTGGCCATAATATGCTTCTTTGGGAATGTTTTTTGAAAAAAGGTTTTGAAATAATAATAATCGAAAACAAAACGTAGGAAACAAAAATAAAGGAACGCATAAAAATGTGTCCACAACGACCCACATTATTATGGGTCCCGTCGACCCACTGTTTGGGAAAACAGTGCTGTAGTGTAGAACGCCAAACAGGAGCGGATCGAGCGACACTTACTCTACTGAGGGCCAGCAGGAAGTCCATGCGTTCAGACTTCTGGACGGAGTGCCTGAGCTTCCAGTAGAGCAGGTGCTCCCACGAGAACACCAGCAGGCTGAGGCCCATGGCCACCAGCAGCATGTAGAACACCCCCGCCATGTTGTCGATGTCCAGCTTGCTGCTCATCACCTCCTTCTTCTCGTTGCGGCAGATACCGGTCAGCCACACCGTCTGCAGCTTCTGCGTGTCACCTGGCAATGGCAATGCACACGGCGGCACCGCAACTCGTGAGTAGTAAGTATAGCTTTACTGGTTCACACAGAGGTGTAAAGTAACTAAGTACTCAAGTACTGTACTTAAATACAATTTTCGAGCTATTTCTTTTTTACATTTCTGGCATGTTTGCCATTTTCAATACTTTTACTTCTACTTACTCCACTTTACTTTACTCCACTTCAATTATTTGAAAACAAGCTAAAGCTGTCAAAAACATTTAGTGGGTTAAAAATAACAATAAATAACAAAATAAATAAAAACGTGCAATATTTGCCTCTGAGATGTAGTGGAGAATAACATATAGAACAATGGAAATATTGAAATGCTAGAATATTGTCTTGTTTCTTTGTGACTAAATACCGCTTTATGGGTATGTGGTGAACTCATTACTATCTGGGAATTCATCCTAGCCCAAGGTTATCAAGTTGAAGGCCATGCATATCAGCCTGAACGGCCATATTTATCTCAATATATTTATCTTGATCTATTATTTATCTCAATAATCTCCTGTGCTATTAATGTCGGCGTGGCTTAATTATGATTAAGGTCCAGGGGTGGAAAGTAACTAAGTACATTTACTTAAGTACTGTACTTAAGTACAATTTTGAGGTACTTTTACTTTACTAAAGTACTTCCGTTTTACTTCTATTCCATTACATCTCAGAGGCAAATATTTTACTCCACTACAATTATTTTAAAACTTTAGTTAATAGTAGTTACTTTGTAGATTGTACACATAGGCTACATTAACCACTCAAGATTTTTAGACATTTAATTTGAAAACTTGTTAAACTGGACATTCTTCATAATGAGTACTTTCTACTTTTGGTACTTTTGATACCAATACTTCTGTACTTTTACTCAAGTAAATGTTTGAATTCTGAACTTTTATTTGTAACTTTTACACCGCAGTATTGATACTTTTAACTTAAGTAAAAATGTGAGTACTTTTTCCACCACGTCAAGGTCAGGTACTGGAAACCTAAATACTGTATGTCCAAAACTAACACTGATCGGTTGATGCATTTTTGAGTCACTCCAAGGAACAGCAATGTGTCCCTACTGTCTGTCTGTCTGTCTGTCTGTCTGCCTGTCTGTCTGTCTGCCTGCCTCACTGTCATGCCACAAAGTATAAAACGGAGTGTTAAAAAACAAGACATAGGCCTACACATATGGATTATGACAGTCAACAATATACACCTTCTGTATACTTTAGGCGTTATATGCCTGCCTGCCTGCCTGCCTGCCTTCCTTCTGTATACTTTAGGCGTTATATGCCAAGTGACTTGAGATTATATCTTGCTATAGATTTGACACAGTATACCTCCAACTATCAGCTTATACAGGAAAACCCTCAGTGACAATTTGACTCGGAATACCCATTTTTCACAGGTCTGTTAAAGAAGTATTTCACCCTAAAAAGGACTTATTTTCTATCAATTACACACGCCATGAAGCCTTAAATCCATGGAGATGTTTTTTGTTTTTGTCGCATTACTGAGCCAATAATTCAATGACTGGGTGACGGGTCAGCAGGAGACTCTTTGAGTCCGGTCCTACCAGATAGACCTGTCATCGCCAGTCAAATCAAATTGGGAGTTGAATCCACACTGAGGATTTGGTGTGAGGTAGGCTATTACTTTATGTTTTGTGTGTACAGATGCAAATTATCATCTTTGCTAAATTCAGTGTATTTACGTTGCAGTAATGTCCATTAATATGCTATGTCCCGTCTAAATAAACAAACAAAGTACATAATAATAAAAATATAATACTGTATACCGTCAGCCAGAAACTGGAGCAGAGCCAGGTCTATGGGTCGTTTCCAACGAGACTCCTTCTGCAGGGCGATGCCATAGCCAGTGGTGGCAAACACCTTCCCACTACCGATGGTCACCAGCTTACAGCCCTCGTCTTTGCCCGCCATGTAGTTCAGCACCGCTGCGTCGTAGATGAACGCGTCCAGTTTCCTACGAGAGAGAGAGAGAGAGAGAGAGAGAGAGAGAGAGAGAGAGAGAGAGTTCTAATTACTGCCTAGAACACTGTTTCCCAAACAGTGGGTCGCGAGTCTCACGACCCGTATTTTTATTACATGTTGTAGCTTGTAGATCGGTTTGGGTGCCGGAGAGACATCAAATTTATCTTTTGTGTCTTGAGCTAAAAAGTTTGGGAATGTTCAAAACATTTTCAAAATATGTTCTGGAAAAAAAGTTAAATAAATTAACATTGTTCAAATGAACAATTGTAAAAAAAAGAAAAAAAAGAAAAGAAAATGAAAACATTTGAACTAACGTTTAATCATTTTGAGTTTGGGTCCTGTAGGCCGCTTGCTAGAAATTTTGTAGAGTCAAAAGTACAATATAAGTCATAAGCTTCAATCAATCAATCAATCAATCAATCAATCAATCAATCAATCAATCAATCAACCAACATATACTTTTTTTTAAAAGTTAAGTACAGTAGCCTACTCAAGTGAATGTACTTCATTACTGCTCACCAGTCATCACCGAAGACCACTCACCTCAAAGGGTATGGGTACGCAATTAAATTACTGTGAGACTATACAGCTTGATTACATTGGAAATAATTTGACCATTTTCATGGACATAGTGAGGTAACTGAGGTTTACATGCACGACCGCAAAGATACATGGTGCATGTGTTTTTGCTGTCACGTGGCAGAGGCCTACCCCGTTTTGAGGCTGTTGAGGGCATCCTCCACACCCTTCTGGTTGTATTTGACCATGTGGGAGTGCATCTCCGGGTAGTTGCTCCTTATGTTGCGCTCGGTGCTGCCATTTGGGACGGTACCAAAACGGAACGGCGGGTACTGCTCCTGGGGCTTCTGAAACTGTAGGGGGAGAGAGGGAGAGAGAGAGGGAGAGGGAGAGAGAGGCGGGGGAAGGGGGACAGAGAGAGGTGGGGAAGGAGAGAGAGAGGGGGAGAGAGAGAGAGAGAGGTGGAGAGAGAGAGAGAGAGAGAGAGGGAGAGAGAGAGAGAGAGAGAGAGGCGCAGATGGAACACGTATAAATGATAGATTTATCACGTCTTCTCTCTCACGCCGTTCATGTCATGTGAAAGTATAAGTCAGTTTGATGGGATTATTGAGCAGCCCCACTGCGTATTTCAGCTCACGTGACAGAGGCCTTTATAGGTGTGCATGCATGGTGACAGCACAGCACAGTGGCATGTGAGCGTGTCATTTCTGTTCTACTCCCCTCCAGTCCCCCCAGTGCTTAATGTGCTCCATGTGATCCCTCTCCTCTCTTCTTTTTGTCATTTCCAAATGTCAGGCTGGCCCCGGGGCCTGCAGGTTGAGTGACAAACTGATGCCGCGGCGCCGTCGAGCAACCTGGCTGGCACACAACACGCCAGGCAGGCAGTGGAAGAGTCTTCTTTTATTTTTATTTAAAGTAGCAATACCACAATGCAGGAATAGTAGTAAAACAACTGCATCAAAAGTTTAGAGAAATGCAAAATTATTGATATCAAAATATACTGAAGTAAAATTACTTCGACCTTTCTAAATGTGTCAGTGTCGAACATGTTTTTGTTTTGTTTTTTTTAGCAGATATGCAAGCTTTGTGAGCTTGTAAGATCAGCTATCTTAGACATGCTGAAGTATGAAAGCGGTTAAAGCTGCTATAAGCAATAATATGTAAAAAAAAAAATGTTTTTCATTCAGACAGCCAGCAATGGGTAAAACGCTCCTAAAAAACCTTTAGTCTCTGTGACACATCTGCATTCAAAGATTTTCCAAGAAGCTTTGTCGATATGCCTGCCTACTTCCTGATTGGTTAGTCATTTCGACCGGGTCTAGGAACATCTTTGAATGCAGATTGTGCAAAAAAATAAGTAAATCATTGCTTATAGCAGCTTTAATGTATGTTTTGTAAAAATAATCTAAATTTGCAAAGTAACTAAAGACAGGTCAAATAATTGAAGTGGAGTATCACAAAAACATGGAATACTCTAGCAAAGCAAAAGCACCCTATAATTGTACAAAAGTACCTCACACACACCAGGCATGCTATCGTCTGATTCCCACCATGCCCTCAAGTGCTGTTTAATCATTATCTTGTTAGCATTTCCCCGTGTTAATTTGCACTTCTAATTTTGTGATTTAGAGGATGCAGTGTTCATAAAATTAACCTTGTGCAGTGTGCCTTGCTGTGGGTCTCTGGCACAAAACGATTTCAGATGATGGCGCCCGCGGCAAAAATCACAAAACCACTCCTTTTTGGCATTTGCCACTTGGATTAAGGTGTTTTTTGCCTTTGACAGAGCAAAATCTTACTCTAAATGTGCAAAATCTCTGTCCGTGTGCCTAACGTCGAGTCAGTCGGATTGGCGGTTGTCCAGAACGACAATACGATCGATATGCCTATAATGTATAAGCATGCTCATATACAGTTTACAATTGATTTCAAACTGCATGCCGCAAGGACTCAAGGGAGTTTTTTGCAGAGTGGAAAAGTTTGATTATAAGAAGTGAGGCGCCCTGTGAAAGTTGGTCGGATCTGAACAAACATTAAAGGTCCATAGACCTTTTGCCACATGATGTCACCATGTGTTGCTGTTCTTTTACGTAATTTAAAGAGATAGTATTGGCTGCCATCTGACGTAATCATGCAATATGATTGGCCAGTAGCCACTAGACACACACACGGCAACTCGCTTGCTTTATCTCGCTTGGTGGTGCCTCACATGGCTCAAGTTCGCTTGAGACGGCGGGCCTCCGTCACGGTCAGACACTATACTTTAGGCAAGAGGCACTTTTGCGTTGGCCACAGAAGTGGAGCGTGCATGGTTATAAGTGGAGCGTGCATGGTTATAAGTGGAGCGTGCATGGTTATAAGTGGAGCGTGCATGGTTATAAGTGGAGAGTGCATGGTTATAAGTGGAGCGTGCATGGTTATAAGTGGAGCGTGCATGGTTATAAGTGGAGCGTGCATGGTTATAAGTGGAGCGTGCATGGTTATAAGTGGAGCGTGCATGGTTATAAGTGGAGCGTGCATGGTTATAAGTAGAGCGTGCATGGTTATAAGTGGAGCGTGCGTGGTTATAAGTGCCACAACCCATTTAGGCTTACGAATATGGCGGCATAGTACTGAGTACTGACGTCATAGACTGACATGGACATATTTGAGCTTACCTGACACAGAACCCCATAGCCTATATGACCTAGCCTGGCTAATAAGACAGACCGAATCAGCCGTTGGCAAAAAATAAATTGACAGTGTGATTTGAGACTCAAATCAGTCTGACCATGACAGAGACACGGACAGACAGATAGACAGACATGTGGGTACAACTGGTATTGCATAACCGGGTGGGGCGTGCATTTCCAACTTGCATCGTTTCTGAGTAGACCAGTGCCTTGCCTATTTAATTAGCTGGTGATGGGAGGGTTGGGGTTGGTGGCGGGGGTTACACTGCACTGTACGTCAAGTACGACTGATCAACGTTGTGTGGAAGCACACTGTTGCACCATGAGACAAGTCCACAATAATATTTGTGACCGTTTCTGACCTAGGCTAAGTCATTGATTTTTTTTCTTCGTTTTTGAGGGGCACTAGCCCCTCCTATATACAGGTTTAATGTTTGTTTTTCCTTAGACAAACATTAAAAATGCCATTGACAATGGACAGAGTTTAATGTTTGTTTTGTCACTAACACAAACATTAAACGCCATTAACAATGAACAGAGTTTAATGTTTGTTTTATCTGTGTTTGTTTTGTCCTTGATGTTGTAAGATGATAAGAGCGCCCCTCACTTCACACAGGTCTGATTTTCCTCATGTCATGTGAAAGCAGGGAATCATAGCTTCAAACTGACATATTGGTTGTTCAGTTTGACCCACCAGTTTTGGATCAGTTTTGGCTTATAGAGTAATGTCTTGCAGAAAACAGCGAGTTGAGAAATCAGGCTTGAAACCTTCACTTCTGTGGACTCTAACATTATACCTAGCTACATTTATTTCATATTTACTGTACATGTCGATTTCAGCTCTGACTTATTTCAGACATGCTCTAGTATGTGAAGAGTGCTATTAACTCATTTTGGATAAAAACATAAAAAAACAATCAGTTTTCTCCTCTCCTGAACAGTTAGTATTTCCGCCATGACTGTCTCTGTATCAAAAAGAGTCACATATGATATGAGCTGAACACCAGATCAAAATGTTTTTTTATGTTTACAAATAAAGATGTCTTTACCATGTTTTGGTGTCTGGTTTCCCCTTAGTACTTTTTATCCCAGCAGCACCAATTCACCATATTCACACGACAGCCATTTTGCACTTAAGTCATACTTGAAGTGCCACCCAATCGGCAAATATGACGTGAGAGCAAAAAAAACGGCCGCTGTGTGAATATAGTATATTGTCGACGTGCGTATACTGTAGTTAATTTTGTGACAACCACCATTGTTGCAAAACAACTGTGCATGTATAACGAATCGGCAAGTGTGTTGTGAGCCTGTAGATAGGCAGTTTTCGCTATGAATACAGGTGACTCTGTGAGCCTCGACATGTTTGACTTGCCCTTTGGTGTACCTTCGACACAACTATTTTGACAACCACTCGACTAGAGTATATCATTAAACTCATAATGGAGATTGCCTTTGCAATAAACCTTGTCTTCGTGAATGGAGGGATCCTCCATCCTTGCATACAAACACAGACCTCTGCTGCACCCTCATATCAGGGCTAGATTACTTTCCAGAGGTGATGGGGAGGGAGTCTCTCTCCGTTAGTTCGTCATGTGAAATTGCAATGGAATGCAATCACACACCGAGGTTGCAGGGCCAAGGTTTGCGCGAGCGGCTCCTTTTCGTATCATCCTACACTCCTCTTAATAATAATATGCCGCTACTCCATTGACACCGACACTCCCGTCCCTATGCGTGGGGCACCCCCACCCAAAAAACCCCCAAAACTGATTACATTGAGAGAGAGGGTGGCTGTTGTGTTTATAAAATAGTGACAGGGAGGGCATTAACATGGTACCAACATGATGTGTTAGCGTGTATACCACAAGGACTCACTCTGCATACATGAGGACGTAGCTCACGATGGAAGTGTCCATTAGATGGGGATCGACGCACCCCGAGTACGATGTCTTCCTCACACTGTCCCCTGAAACACTTTGACGCAAGGTCACTTTCCTCACCAGTCCACGTGTCTCATTTTAATTATCTCTAGCTGAGATGTCCCCGCACAGCTGGGCAAACAATACACCGTCCTTCCTGTCCCTGACCAAGTCTGGCTGAATGCTGTTCAAATACCATTGTTGTCTGGCAGAAAGCTTGCATCTCCGCTTTTTCAACTGTTGGCTTTCGTAAATGAATGCCGCATTGATTCATCGTTGATTTATGTTTGGCACACACAAGCCCGCCTGCACGCCCGCGCACCCGCCCGCGGCCTGACAACCCTAGGATTAACACCCTCACGTGATCATACAGCGTCACACAAAACTATCAAAAGTAGTAGATCCACAAGTTTCGAGCTGCTACTTTTGCTATGAATTTGAATCCTGAAAAGTATTGGACATACAGTACGAGGTTTCCACCCGACAGTCAGAGACGATAACGATATATACTGTATGTCATTAGTCAGAAAGGAAAAGGAGCATCACGCTAGCTCCATGTTCCTCCTCCTGCCCTCCAGCCACATTATGGCCGCCGTCCTAATGGTTCATCTCTGCAGTCTGTTTAATCAGACCATCAGTCATTCTCACACGCTCAGCACATCTCTGAACAGCTTGTCCAGTGATCAAACGCCCTCCATCTCTGCAGCCTCCTCCTGTCGAAGCATGTACTGTAGGACATCCATTTCACAATGCAGTTTCATTCATTCATTCATTCATTCATTCATGCAGGCATTCATTCATTCATTCATTCATGCAGGCATTCATGTATTCATTCATTCAGTTTCTATTTGAGCTCATTCTATTTTGAAATGATTCATAATTCCATGCTGTTATGATTACACTGGAATGTAATGTCTCAGAGACAGTAAACATTTTTCATGTCAATTTCATGTCAAGTACTCCCATATATATATACACACCGGTATATCGTTCGCATAGCCAAAGTGTTATTTGTGTTAAAGTGGTTCAACAGATTTTGACTGAAGTCCCCAGACCCCACTTTGAGAAGCACCGTTCTGGGGCATCACAGGAGCTGAGCAACACACCGAGAGCCAAATACAATATCACCTGGATCAGAGTGCCTGACTGAAGTATAAAAGGACTCTCTGACTCCCTCGTTTTCCCTCATCACTTTCTCTTAGGGTTGCCAATGCTAAGCCGTCCCTTGAAACACGGAGTCGTCCCTTATTTGGAAACTAAAAGATGTGTTCCTTGTGATCTTCTATTTTTGGCTAATGTTCCCACCAGAATATGGATGCTGTTGTTCAAGTGGTTAATGTTATTTACAAAAAAAAGGAAGAAGAAGGTATTCCCGGCCAGGTGAATTTCAATTAGTTGGCAAAAAACAAACAAACAAACAAACAAACAGACAAACAGACAGACTGCCAGTTCTGCCAGTCAGTTTATTTGTATTCCCGGCTGCTGGTAGCTCTTGGTGCAATACTGAAAGTATTGTGTTTGCACAACACCATGCTCCATGCACATAGAATAGGCCTTTTATATTTATTTTTGCTGAAGCTTACAATGCTAAACGTTGACCTTGGCCGCTGGAAGTTGAACTGTTCCTAACCCTAACCTGATAGACAGACAAACAAATAAACAAACAAACAAAAAGTAAAATAATCAGTGTTCAGTGTATCCATCTCTAAATCTGAGAGTGTACAACTTACTGGACAGTTGCACGCACGCTCAGACTTAAAATAACACTATCTATCTATCTATCTATCTATCTATCTATCTATCTATCTATCTATCTATCTATCTATCTATCTATCTATCTATCTACCTACCTACCTACCTACCTACCTACATACCTACCTACCTACTGTAGACAGTGTTGTTGTTAGGAAAAAGCACAGAAGCACCCGGGAGAAGTGGACTGAGAAAGGCCAAATCATGTTCCGGTTTTTGCCCCCCAGAGGGGGGCAACATTTGTGTACATTTTGGAGACAATGTTTAGGCGCCCACTGTGTATAAGTACCTTCTTGTCGCTCAGTCCAGAGACAGTGTCGATGTATTGCTCCTGGATCATGAAGGCAGCCAGGTTGGCGGTGTAGGAGGCCAGGAAGATGACGGCAAAGAAGGCCCACACCAGCACCATGATCTTACTGGTGGTCCCCTTGGGGTTCTCGATGGGCACAGAGTTGTTGAAGACGATGCCCCACAGCAGCCACACCGACTTCCCGATGGTGAAGGTGGGACCTCCGGGGTCTGAGGGGAGGGAGTGTTTATGCAACAGTAGCAGATGCAGTGGCCTAATGTAGTAGTAAAGTACATTTACTCAAGTACTGCGTACAATACTTTTACTGCTACTCCAACACATTTCAGGTCCAAATATTGTACTTTTACTCCACTGCAATTTTTTGAAAACTTTAGTTACTAGTGCATATTTTGATTATTATTACAAAACGTATATTAACGACTTGAGCACTTTATATACTTCGGCTATTTGAAAATAGCCGATCTACAAGCTCACAACGTGTCACGATGTGGTGGCGCGACTCACCTTTTGCGCTGACCAAGCTGCGGTTGTACCCGACAGGACTGCAGTACTCGAAGACAAACACGGTGAGGGCTACCACGGTCAGGCACATGACGAACATCATCACCCACACAGCCGGGCTGTACGGCTCTGCAGAACGGAGGGGGGTGGGGGGGGTGGGTGGGAGGTTACGGACACAAGTGCAACATTCAACATTCAAAATACAATAGGCCACTGGTCCACCAACAGTGGGTAAGGACCCATTTTTTTACCATTTTTTTACGGGTAAAAACAAATGGCCGGCGGTCAGATAAGAATGCTTTTAATTGAACAATACAGAATGAACGGATGCTAATACCCACCCATTGCCTGGGGGTGAGCACTTTATATATTTGGAAAACGGAACGTTTATGTAGACGTGGGTCAGGGTGAAGTTGCGCCATGACTGTCATGATTATGACATGTTTCAGGGCTATTTTAACGTATTCCTTTGTAACCTTATTAACGTATTCCTTTGTATGCTCTCAGAGTGTGCTGGGGGTTTTGCTGTGTAACATCAGTTTACTCATGCTGAGACCGCAACACTGTTCACACTGACGCCTCCATATCTGACATGTTCCTTCAGTCAGACGCGTCGGTGCGTGATTGTGTTTCTCAAGGCGAGACAAAAACGTTCTCTTCACCCAGACGACAGGCCTGCATGCATGGGGGGCTGCTCACCTAGAAAGGCGGAGGGCGAGACGGTCCCGTTGCTCCTGGCCACCATCACGCTGATCCCCGTCTCCACGAAGGGCACCGAGAAGTCGATGATCTCCGAGCGCTCCTCGTTGATGGTCAGCGAGCCGATGGCCATGTCGGCCCTCTTGTAGAACACCTGTGAAGAGGCAAAAGGACAGTCAGTAGAGGTGTGGGGGTATAGGGTTGATTTTGTCAACTAAAACTACGGCGGAAAATGTCCGTCGACTACCTTTTTTTACTGACGAAAACGAAACTCTAAATAAGAACTAAACTATGACTAAATATATCGACAACAACAACAAATAAAAACTAGACTAAAATGTTAAGGGAGGGATTAGTGGAGAAGAGATCCAGTAGAACTAAAAAAGTTGTTTGGTCGCACTCGGGTGTTGCGCTTTCAGTATGCAACCAAGTGTAATACAAATCTGCCATTACGACACCATTAAGGCCCGCCAAAATACATTTTAGTCGACAAAATCAACTGTAGATTTAGTCGACTAAAATCTTATGATATTTAGTCGACCAAAACACTAAAACATTTCAGACGACTAAAATATGACTAAAACTAAATACATTTTCATTCAAAAGTCTATGACTAAACTAAATTAAAAATTGCTGTCAAAATCAACACTGGTGGGGTGGTTGCATATTACAATTACAATTTAGGCATTTAGCAGACGCTCTTAATCCAGAGCGATTTACAGAGCAAGAACAAAAAAGCATGGCAATACATCATAAACAAGTACTTATCATGAATCATACGTAAGCTAAGAACATAGCAGTGGAATATCTATATAATGAAACTATGCATATAAATAATACTACTAATAATTATTATTATTAGTAGTATTTATATTGCACTTTGCATTTTAAACTAATCTCAAAGTGCTACAGTACAGAATAAAAAAGAAATTGGCATCGACATATTTACATTACAAGTATTTGTATTGTATTGTATTGGGCGTTTCTGTCTATTTCATAATCTATTATTGGATTGTAATTAGTAATTGCATGTTTATTGCTAATGTTTTAGCTGGTAAAGATGGGGCTGAATTATTGTTTTAGAAAATGTGTGAAACACTTTCAAAAATAGCAGATGTAAGCTCACAACGGCTCGCGATTCAAGGCGTTGTGAGCTTGTAGATCGGCTATTCTGCTGAAGTATAAAAATTGAAGGCAGCCAGGTTGGCGGTGTAGGAGGCCAGGAGGTTGGCGGTGTAGGAGGCCAGGAGGTTGGCGGTGTAGGAGGCCAGGAGGTTGGCGGTGTAGGAGGCCAGGAGGTTGGCGGTGTAAGAGGCCAGGAGGTTGGCGGTGTAGGAGGCCAGGAGGTTGGCGGTGTAGGAGGCCAGGAGGTTGGCGGTGTAGGAGGCCAGGAGGTTGGCGGTGTAAGAGGCCAGGAGGTTGGCGGTGTAGGAGGCCAGGAGGTTGGCGGTGTAGGAGGCCAGGAGGTTGGCGGTGTAGGAGGCCAGGAGGTTGGCGGTGTAGGAGGCCAGGAGGTTGGCGGTGTAGGAGGCCACACCAGCACCATGATCTTATTGGTGGTCCCCTTGGGGTTCTCGATGGGCACCGAGTTGTTTGCGCTTAATATATTTTTTTACTAATGATCTAAATCTACCAAGTAACTAAAGTTGTCAAATAATTGTACGTATAAAACGTTTTTTTGTTTTTTTTGTACGAAATTTGTACGGGAATCATTTCATTTACGGACCACAGTGGAAGTGAGTGTATACCTATAGCGACGATATAGGTGACCAGATCCCTACTCACCACCAGATGTGGGACAACGAGTGTGTTTGTGTGGGACACGTGGGGTTGTGTCGCACGCGTGAATAATTTGTACACAAAAATAATAACATTTCTATTCTTCAAGTCTTCAAGTGATAAAACCAAGATTTTAATCGCAGTTAATGCACATTTGAAAACTGGAGCCTGTCAATCAGAATGCGGGACAACGTCTCAATTTGCGGAACGCATGAAAAGTAATTCAAATGCGGGACAATCCCACACAAATCGGGACATCTGGTCACCCTAAGCGATGGGGAAGCTGCTAGATGCATGGTGGATATCAGCGAGACCATTCTGAATTAATAAACCCCCAAAAGACATGAAAGACAGCCTTGGCGCTTCTGGCTTTCCATAAAAATAAGTGAAAGATGTCCTTGGCATAATTATGATTTATACCAAAAATCTAATAAAGTATAAGTAGCCTACCTCAAAAGTGTACTTAAGTACAGTACTGTCACCTGCAAGACAGGCACAAGTCAAAAGCATATCCCAAGGTTGTGATTGCTGTCTTTTGGTTGCTACACAGTACCGCAGGGGCCCTGATCTGCCACCAATCCTAATCCCTAATCCATTACTAGGTATCGCAGCGGATAGCATAATGCCATGTTACATAATGCCTGATTTATACTCGGCCATGCGTCGTAACGCTCGCCGGGACAAAAAGCAGATGTACAAGATCACACTGCGGGCATCTGCCGGCAGGGAGTTGGCGTCCCGCTAATCACCGCCGACCAAAGGTTGTTGGTTGTCTGAAGGAATGGGCAGTGGTGGAAAAAGTACTATTTGAAACATCTCATCCACACTCAAGCAACCTTATATTTGTCCGTGACCAGACAGTGGTAGCGTACCATGGAGAGTGGATTGACATTCAAGGGAAACCTAGGGTACCGACGTCCCAAATACAGAAAAGGTAACCGAGGGTCCGGAAATCGGCAACTATCCTCGGAGACACGGGGAGAACATGCAAACTCCACACAGAAAGGCCCTTTCGCCAACCCCACCTAGAGTATGGGCACTGATGACGTGGAGGAGAGAACACGCCCCACGAACACAGCGACCACAGCATCCGTGGCGGGAATCAAACCCAGGACATTCTAGCTGCGATGTGACAACTCTACCGAATGTGCCACTGTGCATACACAGATTTCTTAGCTTTTTTGTTTACACGCCTCCCCGTCCGGCTTCAGTTTCCCTAACACGTCTATGTGAACATAATTATGACTATATGGTCCTTCCGACGTCAGAATAAAGTGCCGTTTCGAATCGGCCTACCAAATTGCTGTACTTGGGACAGTCAGGACATCTGGGGGTGCAGGAGTTCTGAAAGTTCTGAGATCGCTCATCCAGAAGTTCTGAATGATGTACATTTGTAGTTATACCACCTCCCTTTCCAAAGAAAAGTTTGAACGTCGGGATGAGCATGTACTTAAGGGTGCACACCCTCTCATGTAATATTGCTTAAATAAACCTGTCCTCATACCTCTCCAATCATGCCGTTCCAGACGCCGCGGACAAGCTTGCCGTGCTTGCCGTTGGTGACCAGGTAGAGGTCGTAGGAGAACTTGATGTTGCGGGCCAGCTTCTTTAGGATGTCTATGCAGAAGCCTTTACAACACAACTTGGTGTAAGGCTCGGAGTGACCCACAATGCTGGAGAGAGAGAGAGAGAGCATTTTGAAATTTAAAAGCACTTTATTAGGACCCGAACATGATGTTCTCTTACTGATAGTGATTAACTGGCTGCGGAAAGTTCTATATCTTCAAAAAACACCTTTGTGTTAGAAAGGTATGCACGCACGCACACACACACGCACGCACACACGCACACAATCTAATCTATGACACAGATGTTTTCTCGGTTTTAATGGGTAAACCATATCTTTTCAATTCAGCCCATATTATTGTAACAAACAACCAATAGGACAATTTGTCAACTCAGGCTCATCCCAAAACCAACCAAGACCATAAAACTACAAAAAATATACCAAAGCATAAAAGTATAACTTCCCATTAGAAGCAAGAACCAACTCCCCATCTTCCTGTGGCAGGCACAGTATCTTGTGATACAGATTGCAAGCTTAGCCATTCCAGACACAAAATCATAACGGTGCATGTACAGTCTTTTTTCTTTTTGGGTCGCAGAATACTTGGGACAAAAAAAAGAGAGAGAGACAGGCAGACAGACAGAGAGTGAGAGAGAGAGGCATGGGCAAGTATGATTAGACTATCATACGAAGGCAGCGCTCCAAAATATGAATATTTAGGTGTAACGTCAACCTCTGCTCCGATGAGTTTTTCCCCCTGCTCCCCAGAGATACTTGCGTTATGAAATGCCAACTGTCTCCCTCACAGATCTGATAGTTTCACATGGTTTCACTTGGAGGTCAGAGCAGAATGTCTTCCCCTCCGCGAGTCAACTTTTCTGACTATTGGTTTCCCTTAACACAGCGGCGTTCCCATCGATCTAAGTCATTGTTATAAAAGACGTCGTTAACCTCTCATTATGAGTTATCTATTGAGGCCAGTCTCTAAAATGTTCTCAGCAAAGCAATTTTGGGCGGGATGATGAAAACAACATCAATGATTCCAAGGCCCTCATTTATCAATGAGGCGCATGCCAAAATAAGGGCGCCCGCCTAAATCGCCGCAATTTTCGACATTTATCATTCCAGCGTGAACTTGAACTTTGGCATGCGCCCGTCCAAATATCACGTCAGGTCGTAGGCTTTGTCCTCACCTGTATTTCTGTCGTAGACAAGTATTCACTTCTAAAATGTATATAAAACTAATACATATAATACTAATAAACTTGAAAAAAGATAATTTGTAAAGGCATGTCATATGAAATTGGTAGGATATTTCCAAGTGTACAAGCAATTAAAATCGCGCAATTAAAAACAATGTTGCAAGTTAGATGCTTAAGCCATTTAAACAGTGTTTTGCATGAGCGCATACATGCGAGGATTTGCACTGCCTCTGCTGGAATATTTTCATGACATGGACAGACGTTGGAGAGTGCAGAGTGTACTGCTGCAGCTGGAGAGTCAAGTCTCCCAACGTGGGTAGCCTACTGTAGCCTAATCTACAGCAGGCCCATGTCTTTCTGGAGTTACGGTATGTGCAATCTCCTCATCATGTCCATGTTTTAGGGTAAACCCGACGTGTTGCTCGAATGCCAAATGTGCCATGCCAGCGCAAGTGGACCGCATCCGCATCGGAGATAGGTAACCCAGCCAGCCCACCACCACCAGTAGTATACCACATAGGCTACGTTAAGGGTTAGGCTGCGCATTCATATCATTGACACTTGACAGCCCAGCCACTGCAGCGAGCCAGCAAGGCAATCTAATATAGACTATAAACGTACAAGGTCACGGTGTCACGGACCACCACAGTGACAAAGACAGACAGGGCAGGAGGAGGAGATGCAGCTATTTGGGGAGGTGAGGCGGGCAGCGAGGCAAGCGGGGGAAACTTTTTTTATTGGCATCATGTAACTATGGTTTCCATACGTTGTTTGGTCGTATTGCAGTTGTTCATGTCGCAAAAAACGAGGGCGAGGCTTGATTTCATAGGGCGTGCCAGATTGATTTCAGCCTTCACATTTATCAACGCTAGGAACGAAATTTAGCAAGGATCAGCTGTTTGCGATCACTTCATAAATGCTGTGCCGACATAGGCGGTGGGTATGTAAGGCTAGGCAAGGCTGTGCCTTCCCAAATTTGAAGTTGGGAATTTTTAAAATATTACAGCCCCGTGCCCCTAGTGACAATCAGGTAGGCTAATAATACAGCAAGCGTGAGGTGACTATGGGTAGGTACAGAGTCGTGTAAACGGTGCTGGGTAGGCAGACCCAAAAAAACGACCCAAGTGGCCAATCACATTTTCAGCTGGGCGCAAAGCGTCATGCTTCAGGGTGTGATTGGCTACTTGGGACGTCTGTTAACACCCGCCTGACAGCGCGCGCTGTTTTTTTAAACGGAAATAGCAAGACGTGTGCCACCACCTTTTTCAAGACAAAGGAAAATAATTGTGGAAAGGCTGTCAGCAGCAGCACCCCTAGGCTGCAGCAGCAGGGAGTCCGGTGGTGCATTCATGCTGACACCACGGTCAGCGGAGACGGCGGAGAGGCTGCCCACCGCGCCCTCCTCATGAGAAGCAATGAGCGGGGAGAGGCTGTCCACCGCGCCTTCCTCATGAGGAGCAATGAGCGGGGAGAGGCTGTTCACCGCGCCCTCCTCATGAGGAGCAATGAGCGGGGAGAGGCTACCCACCGCGCCCTCCTCATGAGGAGCAATGAGCGGGGAGAGGCTGTCCACCGCGCCCTCCTCATGAGGAGCAATGAGCGGGGAGAGGCTACCCACCGCGCCCTCCTCATGAGGAGCAATGAGCGGGGAGAGGCTGTCCACCGCGCCCTCCTCATGAGGAGCAATGAGCGGGGAGAGGCTGCCCACCGCGCCCTCCTCATGAGGAGCAATGAGCGGGGAGAGGCTGCCCACCGCGCCCTCCTCATGAGAAGCAATGAGCGGGGAGAGGCTGTCCACCGCGCCCTCCTCATGAGGAGCAATGAGCGGGGAGAGGCTGTCTGCCGCTCCCTCCTCATGAGGAGCAATGAGCGGGGAGAGGCTGTCCACCGCGCCCTCCTCATGAGGAGCAATGAGCGGGGAGAGGCTGTCTGCCGCTCCCTCCTCATGAGGAGCAATGAGCGGGGAGAGGCTGTCTGCCGCTCCCTCCTCATGAGGAGCAATGAGCGGGCAGAGGCTGTCCACCGCGCCCTCCTCATGAGAAGCAATGAGCAGGGAGAGGCTGTCCACCGCGCCCTCCTCATGAGCAGCAATGAGCGGGGAGAGGCTGCCCACCGCGCCCTCCTCATGAGGAGCAGGGAGAGGAAGACAACATTGCCACGGGCAGCGCCAGAGGCGGTAACCACCACAATGGCCCACTGAAGACATCAGAAGGGAACTAGGGCTCCATTTTCGTCACCGCAAAACCCCTTATCCCTAAACTTCTTTGCCTTTTTTAACTATTTTGCAAAACATTTTTGAATAGTTAAAATGGCCAGTGTTCAAGCTCACAACGTGTCAATGTAGATTGGCTAGTTGAACTATTCAAAAATGTTTTTCAAAATAGTAAAAAAAGGCAAAGAAGTTTAGGGATAAAGGGTTTAGCGGTGACGAAAATGGAGCCCCTAGTGTCTTAATTGGCATTATCATCCAAATTACGAAAAACGTTTTTGTTTGGCTCCTGTCATTGCCTGTCGGCACCACAACTTTTCAGCGATTAGGCGCATCTAAGGTAAATGCTCCAGGAGTCAGGAGACAATCTGAGTTTGCTTCACACTGTACGCCGTAAAGCAGAAGAGATTATTGATTGATGCCTTATGATGCCAAGACAAAACATAGCGTAGCGCTGTATTAAGGTAGGTTAATCATTAATTTGAAGAGAACGCTTCCTAGTTCCTACGCGCCGCCTGCTATTTGCAAATTAAATTGCACATGACAGCACAGATTAATATTTCCTCCTGGCGCTGTGTATAAATAATTGGTACAATTATGAAACTTTTTTAGACCATCTGTGGGAATAAATAAATCTGTGGCGTGCGGCCGAGCGAAGTACCCCCCCCCCCCAACACAATTCTAGCCTACCTAAAAGTAATTCCCACGAGTCACCTATGCGTGCCGACGTGACCGTACTCCAAAACCGACGCTCGAATTTGAGGCAGATTTTACACTCCATTGACAAATGAGGGCCCACGAATCGGAATACATGAAAATAAGGCCTGATTGGAAGTGGATGAAGGCTGTGATGTAATCAAACAGAAGGGGAATAACAGAATAACTCTCCCTACTTCCGGGCCCCTTCCCTACTTCTATAGGTGTTACCAATGTTACTAATTAAGGAAGGCTGTGTTCCATTTAGTGTACAGTGGTTCTCAAACCGTTTAATTTCAAGGACCCCCATATAACTCAGAGAATGTACAAATGGAACCAAATGTACCCGTAACACCTGTACGGGGCCATTTGGAACCCACTCAAGGACACTTTGAGACCCACTGTAGCAGAGTGTTTCCAGTGAGCCAACATACACAATAGCAGCACTCTGACTCTGAAAATAATGGAACAGAGCCTTCATTACTATCCATCAAAAGGTAGCACATCCAATATTTAAATAAATGGTGGACAAAGTACTCACATTTCTACTTTTTGTTATTTCATTCATTAGTATCATCAGTAACACCTGAAGGAAGTAGGTCTTCCAAAATGGTGTGTGTGCGTAGAGCGTATTATATTTCCTTGTACAATGGTGTTGTGTGCATGGCGAAAATACGTCACATCCGCATTGCAGTTACTAAAAACACTTGAAATGTATCATCCCTATTCGGGACATTGATAATAGGCAAACATTTGTAGGTCGGTATATTATGGCGAAGAGAATTGGTGTAGAGGGGGAATTACAGAAGCCTGGGGGACCCCAGTTAACAAAGTATAAACCCCGGCATACATATTCTGGGGGAACATTAGCCAAAAATAGCAGAGAGAGAGAGAGCGAGAGAGCCAGAGAGAGAGAGAGAGAGAGAGAGAGAGAGAGAACTGGGCTGACTGCGAGTCTCTCACAGCCAGCCTCGCAGCATTATGTCATGGCCGCGACAGATGGACGGACAGCTGGGCGGACCAAAACAAATCCCGCACAAATTAATCACAAACAAACAAAGAGGGGAACGGAGCACAGAAACACAATGTGGGATTATTTGACGGACTGACCAGCCAGAGTCAGCCCCCGGCACGACCTTTCAACCTGTCTCCTCGTGGGCCTTGGCCCCTCGCCGCATGCTGCCAGCGCAGCGGGGGGCTTAACTCCCTCAGACGAGCCTGCTCCTCAGACATTTGGCTGCTTTAAGCCTCGTTTATGCTTCAGAGACAAGAAAAGAGGCGCTGAATGTCGCTCTGGCGGAAATGGCTCGTTTTCAAACGAGGGAATTGTTGACGCGTGTCTTTCTTTCCCCCTTCCTTCCATCTCCTTTCTTTCTGTATCAGTCTCAGAGATAAACTTGAACTTGCAATCTCAGCGTCTCTATTCTGGAGCGAATGTTTTGACAAAAATAGCTCACAACCCACAATAAACTATATATATATGACCGAATTTGACTGAGGGACTGCCATTGGATGTTTTTAAATTTTAGTTTTTTCATATGAAAGCAGGGAATAATAGCTTCAAATTGACATATTGGTTGTTCAGTTTGACCCACCGGTTTTGGAGATATGGCTTACAGAGTAATATCTTGCAGAAAACAGTGTGTTGAAAAAACAGGCCTGAAAGGTTCACTGCTGTGGACTCTAACATTTCACCTAGCTACATGTTTAAGCATTTATTTCGTATTTTCTGATATTTATTTCAGACATGCTCTAGTATGTGAAGAGTCTGCCTGTGCTATTAACGCATTTTGGATACAACATACATTCAGTTTTCCTCCTCTGGTGAAAAGCTGGAGGCTGCATGATGGCAGCCCCTCAGTCAAATCTGGTCTCTCTCTCACTCACTCACTCACTCACTCACTCACTCACTCACTCACTCACTCACTCACTCACACACTCACACACTCACACACTCACACACTCACACACTCACACACTCACACACTCACACACACACACACACACACACACACACACACACACACACACACACACACACACACACACACACACACATCGTTTTGTTGATTTATTTATTTTTAATGAGTGGCCCCAGACCCCCACCAAAACCAGTCCAGAACTCCCACCACAGGACTCAGACGATCAATTAATACCTTTGCAACCACTATGCAACCACTATATTAATTAATTAAATCTGAACTAACCTTTTCATGACCCTGTGACAAATCACTCTTGTTGATACTTTTCATTGTTCCAATATATACAGGCTTGTGGTTCGACACACCTTCATTCTAGCCCAACCACTGGTGTGTCGTGTCTGGCGACGTGCTACCGTGTAGCTTCGCGAGAAGGCGGCAGGGAATTCCAAGTTTTCCCACAAACAAAAATACGCGTCCCATAATTAACTGATACGGGACACACTTTGTTTTCCGTATTTTAAGGTCGGGAAATTAATTATTATGAATGACAGGGCGATTTAGTTGACAATTCTGCTGTGCTCCTCCTCCCACTCTGCTCTCGTTGCTGTGAGTTTACTGCCTGTGAGGTACTGAGCTGTGCAACCTGGTGTCTGAGAATACTCAGCAGTTCATTGGCTCAGTTACCCTAGACAGGACCAATCTTAGTGTTGCTAAGATAGGATCCCCCCACACAGTGGCGTGCACAGATAGACACTAGGGGGTGCTAGAGCACCCCCTGCCCTTTTGGCAATGTGCCCTTTAAAAAGAAAAGAAAAAAAACTTTTATTTTTTATTTTTTTTGTACAGTGTACACTGTACAGTATGTGGACCATGGTGACATTGATCAATTCTTAATAAAAAGCTTCTAATATATTATTTAGTCAACCGGCCGGTTCCACGCGCTGCACAAGGTGCCCTTTTTTTTCCTTGAGCACCTGCCCCTCTAAATGTCTGTGCACGCCCCTGCCCCCACACCCTGGGATCTATTCAAATTTCAAACCAAAACAGACAAGCATGACAATGCAACGACAGTACTGCCGGCTCAGAAGTCAGAACATGAGCTGGCATAACTTTTTTAATCACCCTATTGTTGATATAACACCATGTAGGTCAGGGATATAACATTGTGCACTGATATAAAATGTATAAATAGCAACCAGTCATTGTCTGCCAGTCAACTTCTGTGTTTTGGTAGATAAATATGATGCACGACGAGGGATGGAGCTTGATAACCGATACCCGAACAAATCCAATAACACGCTTATTGAGTACCCGTTATCAATAAGCTTTGGGCTTATCAAGCCTGTTATCAAGCATAGCGGCCCATGACGTCATGTTTAAACAATCAAGACAAGAGGCGATCAAGAAATAAATGTAATCATCCATGCTGGCACAAACATGTCGGTCTAAAAGTGTATTGATACCTGCCAAACAGCGCTGTCCGGGTAAAACAAAATACGCTTTTAAAGTGACGGTACACATATTAACCAGTTAACAGTTTCTTTAATATTATTGTATTGGTAAAAAGGTAAATTGCCTTCCGTCTGTTAGAAAAGTACCGTATTTGAAGGCCCGAGTCAAATATACTGCAGGTTCTGTTGAGAATTTATTGTCTCCCGTCTTTCCTCAAACTAATGCTCAATAATGGGCTCCTTCTCTATGCACGACTACAGCGCATCAATAGTGGTTATTGCGACTGTAGGTGGCAGATTACTATGAAAACCTGCAAAACCTGAGTCCGTCCGTCGACACGTCATGCCACCATATATGTTCGTCAGTCCGTCACGCCTCGTGACACGCTCCATATGTATGGCCGCCTTCAAATATGAAGATCACGACACTGACCACATCAAACCCTGGATAGCCAAACATGGAGAAGACTGGATCATCACATAGATCTCCATATATGGAGCTGACCTGTTCTGACATTCTGTATGTTTTTCTCCACCCGTCTATCCTCTTCGATGTCTCCATTTTGACTGATACCTGTCCATTCAATCTCTAGACGGGCCTGCCCCAAAGTTATTAGTGCAGCCGTGCCCGGCAGCCGGCGAAAACTAGAGTTCTCAACAGGCCCGAAAATGTAGGCCCGGCCCACATCAAACCCTGTACACTTAAGACACACTCCTATATGGCCAGTACAGAATTCATTCCATATGTTGATCTGACCCCCCATGCCAAAGCGCCAGCGCTCACCCAGCAGTCTGCCTTCACCCATGGGCAGATGCGCGCACGCAAAGTCTCTTCTCGCCCTCAGGGTGTCTTATAGTTAACTATTTAATTCTGTTTATGTGTCCTGCCATCACTGGGATAAAGGCTGGTCACAGAATCGGACGTCTATACTAGTCTATCTATGCCATGGTGTAACATCATAGCATCCCGGCCAGACAGCCAGCCAGCCAGTGTGTGCGTGTGTATGTGTGTGTGTGTGTGTGTGTGTGTGTGTGTGTGTGTGTGTGTGTGTGTGTGTGTGTGTGTGTGTGTGTGTGTGTGTGTGTGTGTGTGTGTGTGTGTGTGTGTGTGTGCGTGTGTGCGTGCGTGCGTGCTGTAACTGTCACCAGGCAGACATCGACTCATAGGAACACATGCCTTGCCTACACATAACTAAAAGTCTGCAAGTGCGTCCTCTGTTGTTGCATTGCATTTGCCATTCAATATCTAGCCATGTGCATGCCCACGCTAAATACAATTATATATTATACTTTGGGGCCAGGATACTAGATGTGAGGGCCACGAAGCAGCCGGAACCTCTAGTATTTAACTATTTATACAACCCACAGACACACTCAACCACTTTTACTTTCACATTTCAAATATAGCAATAGCATTTAAAAAAATTGCAGATCTACTAGTTCGCAATGTAAAGCGTTGTGAGCTTGAACTTTGTTTGCTACTTTTGTGCGAGACGAAGCAGGGCATTCCTTCATGGAAAACACTAAAATGAATATAAACAAATAAATAAATGGAGATACAAGGTCTGTACCTGACAGCAGCGATTTGTTCCCTCGCTTGTACCTGTCAGGCGTACAGCACTGAAGTTCAGATGGAGAGAGAGAGAGAGAGA